>NC_071390.1:113328398-113631626 GCF_022682495.2 Desmodus rotundus
GAGGCACAGAACATCATCATTTTGTGCAACTCCTTGATTAAAATGCAAGTCCAGCAAATCAGACGCAAATACTACTGAATCGGGGACTGATGAAAGCCGGAAGTCATCCCAATAGCACTGGAAGCAAGCGCCATTGGGAAGCAAGTGTTCTTTCAGTTTAAGGCCACCGCAGAACGAAGCAGAGTTGTACAACTTCGCGTGCACCTCTGGGGGCTGGCTTAGGGAACGGGCTCTCTGGGTGAGCAGTTCTTTTGAGTCTGCAGTAATTCCTTTCCAGGTCCCTCACCCGCTGTGGGAAAGGATGGTGGGATTGAAAGAAGCAAGGGCACAGGTTTCTTCCCGCATTAACGTTCTGTGGTTGTCATTTCTCCTTCTTCTAAGTTCTTGTTAGAGACTGCAGAAAGGTGACCCGGGGCCTGGTGAGCTCACCTTGGACCCCCTTTTCCTGACTGTGGCCACATTGTTTCCCTCACATATCCATTTAATCTTGTTTTGGGCAACTGCTGAGCAAAAGCAGCTGTTTGCTTTGCTTATGTTACTTCCTTTGGGCTGTCGACATATGTACTGCTTGCCAGTGCTCTGGGGCAAAACGTTTATGTTTGATTAACTCGGTTTTAAAACACACCATCCACAGAGGCACTAATGCTACTGGATTTATCTGCCAAGTCAGTAGTTTCCTAGAGAGAGTACAAAGGCTGTCCCCACGTCTGGCCACAAGGGAGAGGGCAATTTTAGATGAGATTTTTATTTGATAGGATCCAAATGACAGGTTGTCTCTTTAAGGAGTGAGAATCATTCCACAGCAGTGTTTTTAAGTGATGTTATTCAAGGAAAAGAACTCATCTATATTCGGATTCCAACCAATTATGTTTTCACTCAGTTTATCTCCTTTGGTTTTAAATACTTTTCTATCTAAAAAAAACTTTAAAAATGTAGTTTTATGATGAGTCAAGGACTGCTGCTGTGCCTTAAGCTAGAATAAAACACACAGAATACATTTAAATGAATTGCAAAGTGTATTATACTCTGAAAATCAGCATTAAAATGCACATTAATTTTTGCAGCTCTTAAATACTTCGGTTGCTGAGGAACTGCCTCCCTTCTATAATTGAAATAGCTCTTCAGATGCAATTTAGTTGCTGATTGGTTTTTAAGTATTTTTAAAAGCTAACGGCTCAGATGGAAAAGGTGGTATACCCTTGAGTTTTAAATGGGAGCGCAGATGTCATCATGCTGCGGACGCACTGGGCCCCTGGAAACTGCATGTATTTTCTCCAGAGAAGGGTGCTCCACCCCGACGGCCGGCACGCCAGTAACTGCTCAGGAGACCACAGAGCAGGCTCAACGTCAAATACAAGACATTGGTTATGGGAACTCACTGTCCTCTGAGTGAATGAACCAGGTCGCTTATTAACTCCACCTCCCGATCCACACATTCCATACCTTCCTCTCCTGCTTTTCAGTACCTGTGGCTTTTTTGTAAGTTTCAAGAAGCTCCAAATTGGGAAAGAAGAGGCAAAACAAAAAAGCAAATCCATTTTGGCATTCACTGACAGGTGAATATCTACTGTTGTAACTGGGAACAGGTTTCAACAAAATGCCCAGTCAGGCATCGAATGCTCTGTGGATTTATTTTTCGGGCCATGGCAGGCAGCAAAAGGATGTTACAAGGTGACCGTGTGCCCGCAGCAACACTCAATAACTTCAAGATTTAAAAAAAAAATCTAGGGATTCTCAGCTGTGGGCCTGCCCCCTTGATATGAATAAGGCAGTTCTGAACTCACTGATGGAAGTTTCGGTCTGTGTCAGAGATATCATCAGTCCTACTCCTAAAGTTCTCACTAACTGAGGGACAACGGCTGGGTCACCTAAATTCTTGGTTTCTTAACTTTCTTCTATGACAAATAGTATTAGTGATATATTGTTAGAATGTTATGAAGACATGTGAAATAATAATAATAATGCTTGCAAACCACAAATTGCTATGTGAATGCAAAGTGGAATTACTATTAGGGAATTCTGAAGATTAACATTTGGAGGAGGACTGGTGAGCTCGCCAGAAGGGAAACCACAAAAGCCTTCAGAATCCTTTGGTGAATTGTTTCAAATCAGACAGTTTGTAGGCAGGGAAAGATGCAGATTCCAAACAGCTTAACTGTACTCTATAAGTTTTGTGCAGGACCCCTGACAAAGGTTGAGAAGATAAATTTTAGGTTAGGGGAAAATCCATTTGTACTTTCTTCTTACATATGGAATGACAGGAGAAAAATGGCTGCTGATAGTTTACAATTGGTTTACAATAACAAAAGTAACAATAACAGCTACAGTTTTTTGTGTGCTTAACTGAATGCCAGTTAGTTCCATACTTTATATTCATTTTCATCTTTATAAAATCCTATTATAAATACCTTCTATTATAACTGAGGAAACTGAGGCCTAAAGATATAAAAAATAGGCTTGATTTCATACATTAATTTGTAGCAACATACATATTCTAACGTGACTTTTCTAACTTAGAGAAATTGTGTATAACTATATAGATGGCTAAGAACTCATTGCAAACTGTGTATCACTGTGTTTCCTACTCTGCTGCTGGCTCTAGACTAGACAGCCAGGAGCAGAGCAGGAACGACAGGCCAGGTACAGCAGGTCACCAGGGTGGAAAGCCCTGGGTGCCTAGCAACGGGCAAAACTGAGAAAACAAGTATTGTAGGGTGGGACCTCACCCCCAGGGTGACCTTTCCTCCCCTAGCATATTGCTGGTCACGTGGTTTAGACCCCCTGACCTTTCATATCACTGGCCAGGCGATTTGGACTCTCCCCTAACTTTTCCTCCCCTGGCACGCTGCTAGTCATGTGCACCGTCTTAGAGAAGGAACAAGGGGACCAGAGAACAGCCTCATATGACTCCCACTCAAGCGCTTGCACCGCCACTCCATTAAGCATGCAGCCCTCAGGACAATGAGGTTCTCGTCCATATCATATAATCTTAGGGACAAAGCCTCGGGTCTATGGACCACAGAGACAGAGTTTCCATCAAACGAAAGATAACATCTAGGCCTGGGTTGTATTTCAGCTCCTGGCCCAGAAAAGCAGCAGAACCAGATGGAGTCATGCCATGGCTGACATCTGGACCAGCTGCCACGACTAATGACTCCCTACCCCGGTGCTGACCAATCAGTTAGGGACCACAACCCTGAAAGAACACGCTTGAAAAAATTGACGAAGAGTCTACTGATAGCCTCCCCTGAGACCTCTCCTAAAATCCTGCCTTTGGAAAGCAGAGGAAAACCCACAAAAGACCCAGAGTGCGTTCTCTCTCTCTCCCCCTCTCCCTCTCTGGAGCACCCCCTCGCCTTTCTCCCTCACTTTCCCCCAGGTGTGTTTTCTTTGCCTTTCTTTCTCATAAGTTCCAAATGCCCTTCTTTTGCCTCTCTAACCTGTGTCCTGAGTCCATGCAGCCCAGCCGGCTCACTTTTTCTACAGCTCACTTCTACTGCTATGACTTTCTAAGTAAACTTTTGCTTGTATTTGAGTCTTGACTTTGAATTCTTTCTTAGCCAAACTCAAGGACTGAGGTCTAACGTCTGGTGCCGTTTGCTGTCAACAGTTTCACTCACATGAACTATAGTCTCTACTGGAAGCCGAGAGTTGGTGAGAAAATTCTTCAAGTGTGAAGAAGGGTAAAAAGAAGAGACTCTAGGTTTTTCTCTCTTCTGTTTGTGATAGGTACTACAATGTCTAATTGATTTGTCTCATGAAAAGAAAGTTACATGAAGGAAAAGATATGCGAAGTCCACTGAAAGAAAACTCGCCACTGACCAAGGATCTCATGAAGAAATGCAGAAATGGATTCCCTTCAAGTGGTGTGATTATTTAATTCTCTTAAACAAACCATTATTTACCTTATACCATCAAAATCTGAATAAAATATGCAGACACCAAGATCACCTCCTCCATAAAAATCTCAATGGAAGTTTTAAAAACAGAGCACACTATAATTTATTTTATTTGAAAATATACTGATGACCCTTGGAGAATAAATTTAAGCAATTCCTCCAATATCTAGGTTTGAGCTCCTCCCTTCTAGCTGAAATTTTCCAATCAGATTGCTTTCTCTCTCTCCTAAATATGCAGAGTTTGTCAACTCAAAACCAACAAAAAATCAGAGACAAAAGCATAGTGTGAAGAAAGGTGAAGATGAGGAGGCTGTGGGATCTTTATAAAAAGCAAATCTTTCTTTTTGTGATGGAAAACCAAAAGCTTTTGATAGGCAAATGCCAATATTTACAAAATGTGAGGTAATGTACCCCAGGAAGTTGCTGAAAAAAACTGTGAAAGGGATTTCTCTGAACTGTCCTTGACGCTGAACATAGGTACCCTCCCTTTTGATCTCTGCCATTTGTTGTCTGCAGCTAACAAGAGATTCACTAAATGAGAAGCTGGAACCCTGCAGAAACCCAGGAGCTGCTGGTGGTGTCCCTAGCAGTCCACGCAGTCAGCTGAGGGAAGCTGGGCAGGGAGAAGTCAAAGGCAAAACTGACTAGCCCAACCAAGGGAGGAGACAAGGAGGGGTCAGGGGAGATGCCAAAATGCCTGCAGTCAGGACTTGAGTTCAAAGAATCTTAGAAAGTCTGTGGCCTATTCATGATAGAGCGTTCATGGTCTTGACTAACACAGTTTGAAAGGTTTAAAAGCTCCGTGTGTAGCTGCACTAAAACAGATCCTTGCAGCAAGATTGTCAAGCTGATATTAAGAGGAGAAGGGGAGAAAAGAGAAGAAAGAGGAGGAGTGAAAAATGGTGCCCGCACTACATATACCCAATTGAAATAAACCTTAGGCCTGCCTGCTGCCGCTTCCAGATGCTTCTAACGTGCTGTATTACGCTTGACTGCACAGGATGCACTGGGAAAGTGGCTTTCTGGAAATCCAGCATATTTCATATCTTCCTACCAGTGGTTCCCTGAGTACACTGCACATGAGCACCTCCTAAAGGTCTTTTCAAAATCACCTGATGCCTGGGCTCCACCTCTAGAGGTTCTGATTTAATTTGTTTGGGGTAGCATTGGTTGTTCTTTTCTTTTTCAATTGGTCTCTTCCGTCTAATGTGCAGCAAATGTTGAGAAATACTGTTAAAACTGACTTGCAAACATCTCTTTAAAAACTGCCCTGATTACCTCTTCTTTGGCAGGTGTTTTAGGCACTTTTCTAATTTCAAGTAGAATTTCAAATCCCATTTTAATGAGCTGGAACAACAGACTTCCCCAGGAAATACCTCAACAGAGGCTAATACTAGTTCTGTGTTCCTCGGTATTTGAGGTTCACATTTTCCCCCACATTTGAACACAGCAGAAATCAGGATGCATCTTACAATCAGTGGGATTGTTCAGCTCCATTTTTGGAACTAGCAGCGGTCCCGATGAAGCTCTCATTGCTCTGACACACGCAGACTTGGTCATGATGTTACCAAACAAAAATGGAAGTTCGGATCCCCACTGCCACAGAAGGCAAACTCTAAGGCAGAGGCTGGTGAGACAGGAAAGAAGTTTTTATTTAGATGTTGAATGATCTGAGAGAATGGGGGACTCCCTGTCTCAAAGCTCCTCTTCTCCACAAAATCCAGACAAAATCTAGCTTTTCTCAGAAAGACCAAAACAAAAGTCAGTGACCAGAGTTCTTGCTCCATTTTAAAAGGCCATCCTTCAGAGCCTGGGAGGGCTGCTAAGTGGTCATCCAGGTAGCTAAGCTTGTTCCCTGCTGCTATCTGGCACCTTGCTCCCTCCTGGAACCCACATGTGGCGGCCTGCACTGCCATTGCCATGTGGCTTCTAGGGCTGCAAGTTCGTACGAATGCACCAGCCAGTGCACTTACTTGATGGGTGAGAGAGAGAGTCCCTCCTGGAGGCCACATGGCCCATGGAGAGGACAGGCTAGTGCACTATTACAGTGCAGGTCCGGAATAGCGAGCTATGAAAAGGGGTGAGTTTCTTTGTTCCCCTGGGACTAAGGTAGTTTTGGGTGTGGGATGGGCCAGGTACTTTCTCATGCTTTGGGTAGGTGCACCTCCCAACCAATCCCTTCTCTCCCCAGGCTAGACTGACAGATCTCGTTGGTCTAGAACCTCCCTCTGCCACCATTCTGACCTCTATGGCCTATGCGCCTGCATTCCCCTACTCTCACCCTCAATCTGGTACCAGACCGGGTTTAGAGGGCTTTTTCCTCTGTCCAATTATCTTGCTAGCCTTGTGTGTTCAGTGTAAGAGCCTCCCCTGCTGCCATCTTGGCTGGGGGCAGATGGAATTCCCCTGAACTTTGTCAGCCCCACCCCCCTATGCCCTAGTCCCTGCATGCACTGAGTTGCCCACACTCAGGGCCCACCAACAGAGAGTGATCAAACCAAAATCCTAAGTAAAGGGACCCTGGAAACTGCTCACGGCCTCTCAGGCAGTGCTGAGGGCGACCTCAGCAGGAGGGGTGGGGCAGCGGCAGCCGGGAGCAGGATCTCCTCACCGGGACAGAGCAACGGCAAGGCAAGGCGCGTGTTCAGTTACCTGGGAAACACCTCACCCCTGCGGGACCCGATGCTGCACTGCAAAACTCAATGTCTCTGCCATGGCCCAGGGGGGTCACCATGGCATTACTCCAACCTCTGACCTATGTCCCTGAGGAGAGTGACTCGGTACACAAGTGGCTCCCAGGTTCCATTTCCATGGACTTGCTCTGTCTCTCTGGGGGCCCCTCCTGTTTCCCGCCCTCAGCCCACTCTCAGCAGTCAGGAGGGTTGGCTATTGGTATCCGTGACGCTTCGTATTATCAGCCATTTCAACTGTGTGATGTGAATTGCCACAACAATATGTGTTTAAGGCTTTGCTGGGTGCTTAAACAGTTTCTAAGAAGATTCTTTTATAACTTGGCATTAAAACACAAACTTACTGAGTACAATGAAAGACAGTAAAGTAGAGAAGTGGGCTGCATGTCCAGCATTAGCAAAACAATGATCTGTTCTTAAAGGAATGACCGTAATTCCTATGAACTTGCAGAACTACAAGCAAGTACTCTCTGGCATCTAAAGGGAGACACTTACCTGCATCCAGAGAGCACAGTTCCCTCCCGAGACAGTGCAAAGGTTTTTTTTAGCCTACCAGCCAAGCAAGAAACAACTAAAGTCAAAACTCACAGAAAGGTGAACAGCGGTTTGAACAAAAATCTGAGACAATAGTGGAGAAACTGTTTGGATAAGAGACAAGCTTCGTCATTAATGCTTTGCGTGGCACACATGACAGCATCGTGGGAAATGCTGCCCAGCAGTGACAGAGTTAAAAAGTAATACGAAAGCATCATTTCCTGACTGCAGGGAAGTTTTAGAAATACCATAACCAATTTTCTTTGCTTATATTTTCCTTTTAAGGTATGAACAAACCAATACATTTTTAATGCTCTTTTAAATCCAGAAAAGTTCTTTCAATAAGTGCAACATGAAACTTCTAAGTAGTAAGGAACTTTGGGTCTGCGGTATGTTTTTACATAGTAGTGCATAAAGTAATTGTGTGCCTTGCAATCAACTGGAATCTAAGATCTGATGAAACTAGAGTATATAAATTCTTGATTAGCTAACACAAGGAGTATTGTTTTCTGATAACTTAGATGTTCTGGTGACTCAAGACAAGCTAGAGTATATGGCAGGACTTTACGCTTTCACAAAAACCAATTGATAAAGATTTCTAATGTTATAAAATACCAAGAAAACAGACCATGTGTTTTCCTGAACAAGTAACTTTACCTCGTTAGGTATCAGATTTTAAATACATAAAATAATAGGGTGGAAAAAATGGTTTCCAAGGACTTAGCCACAACTTGAGGTAAGAAAAGAATGAACTAGGAGCAATGAGGCCAAAATCAAGATGTGCAGACAATTTAAAAAATGTTTTATTTGGAAGAACCAATCATGTTCCAGTCCTTCCACCACCTACCTCCACTGTCCACTGTCGCACCCAGGAAATCATCATCGGCTCCTTCGTCCATCCATTCCACAAGGGCGGTGCATGTGCCAGGCACTGGGGATAAGGGAAGAGAGGGGAGAAGCACAATGCCGTCTCTGCCTTCTTTGAACTATCAGGGCAGCAGTGGATTTTATTATCTTTGTGGGGACATGCAGCAGATAGCTCCTTCAGAGTCAGAACCTTGCTCTGAACAGAAATCAGTTCCTTATATACATAAGCAAGCCAGCAAAAAATCCCGTGCTCCACACTGATGTCACCCCGCACCCCCTTCTCTCATCCCTAGGGATCACACAGGGTGTCTGGTAGATCAGAGAAATCCTGGGGACACTCTGATATTTATTCTTGTTTAATCCACAGGGGACAGTGTCTTCTTGGTTTCCCTAGTAAGTAAGAAAGATCTGACTTGGAGCCCGTGAGTACGTGTGAAGTCAGGAATGCTAAGAAAAGCTCAGGTCTCAGTGTTTCATGCTTGCGATTGACCAGCTCTGACAAATCCAATTCATTCCCACTAGAAAGAATGTGTAGTCACCATATTAGATGAGATTATGCTAATAAATTGCTTCTGATTTGCATTGTGTTTGAACGAAGAGTCAAACAATGAGAAATCTTTATTCAGGGAGGGGCTCCAGCTAAACTAATGGCAAATTTAGGTGTTAATCGAAACCTTTCACTAGCAACAAGTAGAACAATTTGCATTTAATGACCTTTAATAGGGATATTTTCCCCCTTCAGTTTAGTATTCATTCATTTTGATGATGCCAAAGTCTCCTGTTCAAAGGAATAGAAAGAAGCTTTTTTTTTTTAAGGCCTGCTCAGAGAAAGGCTGGCTGGCCTGAGTTCATGGGCACGGCTGGCACCCTACAGGATTCAGGCTGTCAGCTTCCATGCCTTCTGGATTCTCCTTGAGGACCAGGCCCCAGAAAAATGTTCTTGGCTGAGTGTGTGGCAAGTGTCACTATGACTCAAGAAATGAGTCAACACAGACAAAGCATTTAGACCTTTGCTTCCTGGATGATGACAGACTTGATTAGCTGTGACACAAGCCCTTTCTTCGTTGTCTTCTATACTCTTGCCTCAAAACTATTTGCCCTTGGATCAGCAATGAGTATGTTGATCTTCCTGGATATCTTACTATAAAACATTATTTTCACTAATGGAAACGAGAATAATTGTGGGAAGATGTTATACCAATATTTGTTACTAAGAACATCTTCTAGGACCTGAAGAGGGGACACCAGCAATGGTGGCACCCCTGCATTTTGCCATGTGACGATCGCCCTTGAATCCTTTACCACTCTCTCCTGTCCGGGAGGAAAAGCAATTACAGGACCATTACAATACACGCACGAGCTTTGTTTAAAATGACGTGTTGTTTTGTGTGTGTCTGTGTGTGAGTCTGTGTGCACATGTGCACGTGTGTCTGTAAGTGTATGTGTGTGCACACAGGCACATGCGTATTGGAAAGTCTTAAAGAAGGAATGGGGTGCTGGGGGATGATTATTTGCTATTTCTTCACACTACTATGTGTTTGAAATGTGTACTATAAAACATCTTTTAATAATTAAAATTAATACAAAAAGATACTGTAGGGCCCAGACCAATTTCAGAGAACACGTGCCCTTGTGGACTGTGGAATAGAAAACCACCAGGGACAGTGCCTTCCAGAAGCCTCCGTCCCACGTAGGGCCACCTGGGTAGAGTAGTGGGAGAGCTGACAGCTGATAGTAAGCCCCACTCTGTGCTTCCTCTGTAAGCACCCCATCTTACTCATCTTGCCGGCAGCCCTCACTGGGTTGACTGTTTAGATGGCGACACCAAGGTTCCGAGGTGTGACGTGAATTGCCTTAAGAGTGGCTGTTGGGGATGGGATGCACAGGCCCTGACTGACTGCAGAGCCTGGGGTCTTACCCACCAGGCAGGACTGCTTCTCCATCCCGCAGTAGTTACGCCGAGGAAAAGGAGCTGAGTGAGCATGCTCTCTCAGGGTTTTCTGCAAGGAGTCAGTTTTGCTTTGCAACTCACAGGCAGGGTGTATGTACTTGTGTGTATGTGTTTGAATGCCTGTGTGTGTGAGTGTGCACATGAGTGTGTGTGTGTACATGTAAGTATGCGCATGTGTGTGTGAGTATTTGAGGGAGTGTGGAAGGAGGAGACATCTCTCTGTTGTCTGCCCTGGGGTGCAACACTGAGAAGGTAGGGAGGCCTGTCTGCTGCCCTTTGTTTCGTGTATGACGGAATGCTGCTCTGAGTTAGACCCAGGCTGACACAGCCACCAGGGCAGGGCTGAGCTTGTTTGCGTTCTGGTGGCCCTGGCTTCCCTTCACAGGGCTGTGTGTCACATGCACGTAGTATTGACAAAAAGAAGTGAGAGTGTGAAGGAACGCAATTCTCCAGAACACTCCCTCACCACAGCTGCACAGCTGCTGCCCATGCCCCATCCTCTGTGGGACTGGCCAGGGGCTTCATTTCCATGCAGCGAGACCAAACACTAGCATTCTGATGGACAACTAAAGATCCTGATACAACTCGTCCATTCTGCAACCTGTTTCCAGAGAGGAACCCAAATCCAAACAACTCTTTGAAGTAGAGGCCATGTGAAGCTGGCACCTGAGCTTGCTTCTATGTTTCCCTCCTGTAACTGATGTCCAAAAGATCCTGTTACCCACCACATGTTTCAAAGTCTTACACTGGGACAGCAGAGGGGATCGTTACTACAGTGGGTGGCATTTTGAAGAGAATCCCTGACTGCATTGATTTCCTTTCTTACCAGCCTTCGTTGTGGAAGATGCTAGACTCTGAAATGCTTCCATGCCTAGAATCGTAAAATGTTAGAGCTGAAGCAAACCTCAGACATTGCCTTGGAAACCTTGTGCCTTTACAGACAGCAAACTCCTTGAAGGCAGTGCCTGTGTATCCTTCACAGTCTGTGCCCCCAGAGCTTATTTCAGCATAGTGCCTGGTGTGGAAACTGAGATTTCAAAATGTACAGCGCTTGCCCATAAATCCAAGAAGAAGTCATTGGCAAATAAATGTGGGTAGGTGGGTACAGGGGCTAAAATAACTACTTATTTGAAAACCACTTTTGGATAATTGCCTTAGGGAATTCTCAGACTTTCTCAACTTACACATTGGCAAACTGAAGCTCGGAGAGGCGAAGAGGCACCTGTCCCAGATTGCACAACTCGCCTGCTACAGACCTAGGCCTGAAATCCAAGGCTTTAATTTTTGTTATGTATTCTATCAAAAGGACCACCTCTTACAAAGAGGATTATTTTTTCTTTTCCTGCACATTTTATTAGTGCAGAGGTATCCTAGCTGAAGGAATTAGATAGGAAGCGAGAAGTAAGATAGGATCTTACTTCTCCTTCTTATAGAGTGGAAAAGAGCAGGTGGAGGCAAATAAAATCCCAGACATAATTTTATCAACACAGCGGTCACCGACTGCCACACTCTGCTTGAGCCTATATATTTCCAACTTAGATTTTTCTCCTTTTTTATACCTGTCTCAAGAAGTTTACCTCACTCAGGTAACAAAAGCAAAGGCCCTTGATGCTGTTAAGAAAGCCTTCTAATGACCGATAACTAGGAAAGCGCTGAGGAGTAGGGGAGGGACGGAATACTGCATTTGAGAATGTATTTGTGGTAACGGAGGGGACTATTGTGGGTCCTCGCATGATGATTGAGATCCAACACAGCCGTGGCTCCCATTTTGATGAGTAGTGATACAGCTGTCTCTTAGAGCACCTCTGCTCCCAGGCATATCCACCCAGAGAAGGTGTCCAGAAGGTGAGAGACTTGTTTTAGGAATGGGACGGAGGTTGGAGGTAAGTGATGGATACCATTATTTCCTCCTTTGTCCACTTCATCCAAATAAATAGGTTTCTGACTTTATATTAAGAGCATGGTGTTTCACATGCTAATGATACTGACCCTTGGGGACAGAGCTGTTTACAGGGCAAGAGCACAACTTTGGGCAAGGTCTTATCCAGGCTTCTGTGGACACCTTGCACCTGGGGCAAAGGCCTTCAAATACCTAGCTGTAAGAGCCGCAGATCTTCCTGTTAAGAAAGAGAGAGAGAGGGTGTGCCCAAAGCTCTGGAATTTTCAAACGCAGTTTATCTGTTTGTTCTTATCTGATGTGGCAGGAAGTCACTTTAAATCTCTGTTCAAATAACTTTCTGTAAATTATTGTGTAAAGCTATAATCTGTGTAAGGGATAGGAAAAAGGCTTTCTAAGAAACAGATTCACTCTGAATTTGTATCAAAGACAAATATAATCAGAGATTGCAGCTCAGAGTCCTCGGGGCAACTGGAGATAAGAACTGGAAAATTGTTTATAAATAAGACACTGATCTGAAGAGTGAGCAAAAACTTGAATATCTCTGGCACAGAAGAAAAAAAAAAAAGAAAGAAAGAAACCCCACACGGAAAAACACAGTTGTGGTAGGGCTTCCTTCTCAGCACAGAGGCAGACACAAAGATGGAACACTTGGAGAGGACACGCCTTTCTGAGCCTTCCTGTTCCCGCTCCCACCCCGTGAAAAGGACTTAGCACTGGGGGCTGGGAAGAGGGGAGGCAGCCTGCGGACTCTTCCCCAACCAACCAAGGCGCACGCCTACCAAGGGGCTCCTCAGGGACTGCGCTCCTCTGACATTTTCTGACTTGGGGAACAGGTGGCAACTGGCGATCTCTGAAGGACAGAAGAAAATCCGACTCAAGAATTTCTTTAGGGCACTGTCAAGGGTTAAAAGAGATAAAAAATTGGGAACAGAGCCAGCTACATGAGGTGTGGGACCCAGTGCAGAATGAAAACGCAGGGCCCCTTGTTCGAAAAGCAGAAAAAAGTGTCATTAAAAAGCAATAAAATGTAAAGCCTTTTTTTTTCCTCCCTAGTCTCTCTCAATTTCTCATGTTATTTTTTTAATTTGCCATTTAATGTTAATCTAAGTAACAAAAATTTAAATTATTAGCATGCACTTCAGTGATCACTTTATGTTATTTGATGACAGTTTTAAATGCAAATATCAGTGGATTTCACATGCTTGCAGAATTAGTAAGACTACACGATTCGAATTTCAGAGCTAATACCTTCATATGGGTCTTTTTTTTGTTATTTTTACAGAACAGTGTGAGAAAAATAAAAAGCAGTCTTTGATGTCTGGGAACAGAATTTGACATTCACAGCCTGGGCTAAGTGTTACTGCACATGGGCCCGACACTTCCAGTGAAGCCATGTGTTCTCCTGGTGGACTTCATCTCACAGAATGTCCACTTCCACCAGGTCACTGTGCCACCCAACTTGCCCAACACTACCCTCTCTCGCTGAATGAGTGACAGCTATGTCTTCACCAGTCACAGCGGCAGCCTCACTCCACGTCGCCCTTCCTACAGATAAGATTTATTGAGATTTATTGAGATGCCTGCTTTCTGACCACACCCAATCTAGACCACCTGCTTCCTTAGGCCCTCCCCAATAGCACCCAGCCAAAGCCCAAATCCTACAATAGGTTCCAAGAGCCTCTTACTGAGACTTCCCATGATTCTTGTGGGTAATGGGAATTCCACACTGCAATGAGGAATAACCCAGTTTGTTAAACTACCTGCGTGCTCCTGGAGGGGAGTCTTACTAACTGAACTGTTCTGATTTCGCTTCTTGATGTGTGCACATTCTACCGACACTCTATCTACCTTTAGCTTCGAGACGAGTAAGGAAGGATGAAAGGGGAAGGGACACCAGGGTGCCCTATTTTCCCCTTCCTTCTAGCTCATCACGTTTAGTGTAAGCGGTTACTAATACAAGGAACTAACATGAGAAAGAGAGGGTTCCTTGGTTGTTCCTATTTCTCAGAGTAACACTGCTTTCATTCTGCATGAGAAGTAAGTTGGCCTCTTGGGGCATCAGCATCCCTGTTTACTCAGTCACAGACAGAACGCATTTACCTTGCACTCATTTAGCGTCTCATTGAACTCCCACAAATTATGGGTCATGCGGAATTCTGTGCTCGTGGGGCATGATGAAAGCTGCATGTCAACGGGTGACGACACATGGCCTATGGAGCGAATCTCTTCTGTTCATGTGCATGTCCCACTGTCCCATCAGACCTCATTTACCAAACACAAGTTCAAAGACATTACTAAGAATTTCATGACAGTGATAGCAGATCATTAACTGAAGCACAAGGCCCTGCTGAGCATGACTCTCTATGCAAAGGCCCAAGCTGTGTGCCCACGAAGATGACCCTGCCTGGGAATGAGTTAAGAGTAGTGAAAAAGATCCTACATAGTACTTAATGAATTGAATTCAAATACCTATTCCTACTCTTTTATTGAACTTTTTATAGCTAAGTGCTGTAGCAAATCCTTAAGAAGGAACAGTGATCCGTGGGGCAGCCTGTCTTGTTTGGAAAGACCCCTTCTCCTCCTACCTCATCTCACCATGGGGGTGTAGTATACAGCGTGAGAATACAGTCAACAATATCATATTAGCTTTAGGGGTGGCACGTGGTAACTAGACTTATTGTGGGCATCATTTTTCAATGAATACAAATGTTACATCACTCTGTTGTACACAAGAAACTAATATATTATATGTCGATTATAGTTCAATTAAAATACTTATTGTTTTTAAGTTCAGCTGAGATCATATTTTATTTTCTATTTTTTAAGTGGAGAAATGATGTGTGGTCTAGTTTTGATGTTATAACCAATGAATCCACTGACACCTTATAACAGCAAACTTCGATTCAGTTAACACTTAATATGTAACATTTAATGAGTATTTATTCAAAAGTCCAAAGGGACAGGCACTGTTTCTAGAGCTGCGAATTCAGGGCTGAAGCTCCCGAAGGCCCTGCCTTCATGGCCCTCACCCTCTGGGTGGGGGGGCGGGGGGCTGCTGGATCTAAGAAGGAGAAAATCCCTCTTACAAACAGGAAGGGCAAAACCACTTCATAAACAAATCACAACAAGTGTTATAGAACTAATTCAAAAAATAATTCCATTTTTACCGAGGACAGAAAAGAAGACAATTTAGAAAATAATCTATGAATCCTCCTTGCCTTAAGTGGAGAATATCTGAGTAGCTGCCTCAGGGCATGTTCCTGTGGCATCGCAGCGAGTCTATCCACCAGAACTCGCTCCCTTAGCCGGCTACTGGCTCATGCTGTAACTCTTATTCACCCAGACGTATAGTAGGAGTCACACGTGTAACTGGAAATTTTCTAGGAGTCACCTTTACAGAATTAAAGGAAACACGCAACTCCACAGAAATATTTTATTTAAACCTGTGTACCCTAAGTACTATTTTCAGCGTGTGATCATTATAAAATTACGAATGAGCTAGGTGCCTTCTTTTACATTCTATATTTGTACTGTGCCTTTGAAATCTGGTGTGTGTTTTACACTGTTAGCACACCTCAGTCCAGACTGGCGGGCTTCCAGTGCTCAGAAACCCCACAGGGCTAGCAGATGCCATGACGGGCGGAGCTGCCCTGGGTTCAGTGTCGTAGCTAAAGAGTTGAGCTACGTGAGAGCCATCATTGTGGCTCCTAGGCAGAGAGAAACGGTTGTTGAGATTCCGGGACAATAGTCTGGAAGCTCACTTGTGGTACAATATACATGGAGCCCTAAGGAGACTAAGTTCAGATTCTAAGGTTAAATCTGATTGAGAAAGACAATGGGATTTGAGAGCAAGATGCTAGCAGAAGGCAATTACCTCAGTTATAGCTCAGGGCCAAGGTGAGGGAACCCACGATGGGTCTGAACATAAGAGGAGATAGAATAAACACAGGGAGGCACACCATCGCTGCCTCATTGACTTGATAGATTAATCAATCATATTTTCTTTGGGGGGAGTCTGTACTCTTTCCTACACAATTATTTTTATCACCTGTTTGGCCCAACTTCACTAAGATATTAGTTTGGAACTCCCAACACAGTCGTTTTTGAGCTGAGGGTGGGCATTATTTGCTGCCCCCATAGCTGTCCACCCCTTTCCTGATGCTCTCAAAGCAGAAATTCATCACTGTAAGTCCACTGAGCATCAGAAAGGTGTTTGCATTGCACGGAGCTGGGGATTTGGAGCCTGCTAAATCCGGTGCTTCAAGCAGAGGCCAGTTAAGCCCCATCATACAACTGCATCCAATTTTCATTTGAAAATTACTTTGCAGGAAAATGGCACCGAGCCTGCTCTCCTTTTTGCCAGCTGATTCTCTAGGCTTTCAGGCCCTGGCTTAGGATGACGCCAGAGAGCACTGGGTTATGTAGTGTGAGAGGGGCTCGAGATAAAGCCACGTCCTACTTTACAATTCAGAGTGGAAATTGGAGCTGAGATGGAAGAGCAGGGGACGGACTGGGGCAATGGATTGGATTATTGCATTAACCCACAGAACATTTCAAATAAAAACTTTCATAAGGTAATCAATAATTCAGTCTTATCAGTTTGTTAGTCTGGGCAGATGACATTTATTTTAATAGGCACTGCCTGTGTGGGGAGTATGAAGTTTTACTTATAATGTGCTTTTTTATTAAGCACACCAGTGCCTTTACTTATTTATACACAGTTGTGTGGTGCATCTTGAGTCTCCTCGTTCCTTTTATGTCATGTAAATTTCAGACATCCAGGTTGAGCTGCAAACTTCTCTCCTCTGTTCCTGTTCTCTCCCTGCCTTGCCTCTCAAACCAGCATTGTACTCCCTTTGTCTAAGACACTTTGGCTAATTCAACTACCCACTCCTCTTTGCTCTTAGAAATTACTTTCATTATTTGCATTATATTTATTTTATATGTCTCTATGTTGTCTCTCCCCCCACCCCCTCTCACCCTCTCTCCCTTTCTCTCTCTCATGGGTTTGCCTGACATTGTTTGCTAAAGTTTAAAGTATCTGAGGTCAGCAACAGGGCCTTTAATTTGTTGTTGCAACATTCTTCCAAGTCCTGCACCCATTTCTCCCATCCATTGTTCCCGCAGACCAGGGGGGACTAACCATGGCCCAAGGGCCAAACCTGGTCCTTTATCTGTTTTTATAAATAAAGCTTTATTGGAACAGCCACGCTCATTCATTTCTGTATTGTCTCAGGTTTTTTCATGCTACCGTGCAGAACTGAACAGCTGCAACCGTCTAGCCCACAGATTCTAAAATATTTATTTAATCTGTGGCCATTACAGAAAACGTTTGCTGATCTCTGCTGCGGACTTGTGTCCTTCAGTCTACTATGCCTCCCTCGGAACTGGGATGCAACTGGAACATTAGGGCAGCAAAGGGGACAAGGCACACGTGTCAGACAGACGTAGCTTTGACTCCCGTTGGCTCTGCCATCCTTGGAGAATTCCCTGGACCTCTCAGAATCTTCATTTCCTCATTTATACACTGGGAACAATGATATCGACCTCACAAAGCTATTAAGATAATTACCTGAATAAGTTCTAAAAAGTGTGCAGCCTCGTGCTTGATGGTACAATAAAATAATCACTTATTATGCAAAATAAGTGGCATAATAATAACAAGGGTCATCATCATCGTTACTGATTGTAGCTTCCTGGGTGAAAGGTAACCCTCAGATAGAATTTTTTCCAGAATTACTCTCCAAGGAAGCCCAGGAGCAAAAAGAAAATGTTGCTATTCGGGAGTTCTCTGTGAAAACACATTCCCAGATGCCAGGTCCTTCCCCTTCCCTCTGTCCTGATCTCGATCGAGTTGCTAGCACACATCACCGACCACTGTGAGGGGCACCCGATACGGAGGATCTAAATACACAGTATTTGCATGCAGTGAAGGTTGGTGCAGCTCTCCACTCCGACGTTACTCAGTTAGGGTCTTACTTTAGTATCATTGTTTTGATGGTAGGTTTGATAGAGTGGAAAGCCGTGAAAACACTGGGGTCTGAGCTAAGTGTAGTGACGGGGGGGACACCTGACAAGGCCTGTTCCTCCATATTCCAGCACCCCTCCTCTTGAAGAGAACGACGCCCCTCTCATGAGGATCTTGTGATCTGCATCAGGGGAGAGGGTCTGGGCAAAGTGACCTTCCTGCTTCTGCCGTTGCTTCAGAGTCCTTCAGCTCACAATAGTCAGTGTGCAAGGTGTCAGATTTGGAGACAGTGTAGTCTGAACCCTGTCAAAAGCAAGTTGCCAAACACAGTATATTTTCACGTAGTATAATTTCTTTGGAACGGCCAAAGCCCCACGCCTGGGACTATACCTCTGCTCAGCGATTTGATGCCACGTGCCTTCCTGGAAGTCGCAGGGCCGTGCAACAGCACTTACTCTACAGGGCTCGTGGCAATAATGAGGTCGGGACAAACACTCAAACATTCATCAGTGATACATTCAAAACAAGAATCGGACTTAATAAAAGCAGGTGACACAGCTTTATACAGCTTAAATGGGTAAGAAATACAGGGTCTGGCAGAAGTAACACCTGCCGGAGTGTGGTTGTTAGGGTAATAATATGGGTGTAATAATTTATAGTTTTAGTTTTTCCATTTCACCTAAAATGTCATATGGTGGGCTTAAGTGTGATACTGTTATGTTACAGAGTTACATGCTTATGATTTTGTAATAGAAGATTTTGTGCTAAAAAGGGGCGTGTTTTCCTTTTTGTGCCGGATCTTGAACATAGCGAGTGTGCTAAGTGTGGCGCTTGCTCTGGGAGAGCCCTGAAGCTCATTCCTGGGAGGAGGTGGGCCGGTGGGAAGGAGGGTTGCAGCGCAGGGCGTGACGGTGTGGCTCTGACTCGGCGCAAGGAGGCGGCTGGCTGCGGTTTGGGATGGGTGAGTTTTGTAGCTCTCTACAAGGCTGAGCTGAGCAGCATTTAACTCGTGTTTTTGCAGATAAAATCACATATAACAGGAAATTTGTGTTGACTTAAGATTGTTCCCTAATATCTCAATTCCACTAGAATAAATTTGCATTTGGAAAAGAAAAGGTATAGCAGAACTGACTGTATATGAATATGATTTTACACACATGGGGGGGCATTAACTCCAAAATCTATGAATGTTGACTCCATCCATCTGCTGCTCTCCATCTCCAAATATTGGGGTGTACTCTCACCTAAATCTGAAGCTGAAGCATTATAGCTTCCCTACAGAGACCAGGTGGCTTTCAGCTGGGAACTTGCCATGAGCTACAGCCAGGTGCCTAAAGAATATGCCAGGTAATTCTAGCAGCCAGAGCAGGGTGGAGGGAAGCAGGGTGGGGGTGCTTCTGGTAGGAGGGGGCGGTGTTCCTCATGAAGTGAAGTGATGAGGACACTGGGCCAGCGTTGCATAGCTGGAGTGGGTGGGAGAATGTTGGGGTCCTCTCTTGCAGATCTGCTCATGGGGCTGCCCTGGATTAGCTTCTGGAAAGTGGGCAACCTAGGGGTTTTGAGTGTTAACTGAAGCCTTATTGCTTAGTGACAGATGTGTGCCCTGGAGCTGCAGAAGCAAGCACTTGGTATAGAAATGATTGTACAATTTTATAGCCCAGACAAGGTAAATGCTTTAAACCAAAGTTATATTATCCAAGCAGAAACACTCCCTGCAAATATTGGAAAGGACTCTCCAGTCCACAGTTCAAATGATTTCTTCTAACAGTTTGTTTACAACCCCTTTCTTGGTCCCCCATTCTCAGTGTCGCAATCTCTGGTCAGGGGCCTGTCCTTTTCTCTAGGAACACCACCCTTTTCTGCCTAGAAATGGAAATTTATTAAGTAGGCATCTTTAAGTATTTTTTTAAAAATCCTCATCCAAGGATATGTTTATTGGTTTAGAGAGAGAGAAAGGGAGAGAATATCAATCGTTTGCTTCCCATACGAGCCCTGACTTGGGATTGAACCTGCAACCTAGGTATGTGCCCTGACCGGGAATCAAACCCACAACATTTTGGTGTATGGGACATCTCTCCAACCAAGTCAGTCACCTAGTGAGGGCTTAAGCTTCTTAACTCCATTTTCGTTTTCCTAAAGTCCATTCTCAGCAGATGCAGCCAGTATGATCTCTTAAAAATAGATGTATAACCGTGCTCCTTACTTTAGCAGTTTTCTTTTGTCCCTGGAACAATATCTATACTTCTTGAGGAGCTTTCCAAGCTGAGCGATCTGGTGCTGCCGCCCTCTCTAGTCTCA
This sequence comes from Desmodus rotundus, assembly GCF_022682495.2. NCBI lineage: Eukaryota > Metazoa > Chordata > Mammalia > Chiroptera > Phyllostomidae > Desmodus > Desmodus rotundus. The sequence goes on from NC_071390.1 coordinate 113,348,506, forward strand.
TCTTCTATCACCCTGTTCCTGCTCACTGAGTTTCCAGGCACACTGACAGCTTTTCTGATGCTCGAACACCATATACTTTCCCCACTTCTGGCCTTCCCTCTCCTAGAATGTTCCTCCTGAGTCCTTCACTGGCCGAGACCCATAGCCATATACTAACTTACACTGTATAACACCTCCTCCGGGAGGCCTTCTCCGCCTCCACCCATCCATTAAGAATTGCCTCCTCTATTTATTTGCCTCCTCTCCTTTATTGTCTGTCTCCCGCTCTTCCCCACTACACTGAACATTCCAGGGGAACAAAGGTTTTATCTGCTTTTCCCATTCCTGCATCCCTAGCTTCCAGCCCAGAGCCCAGAACATAGAAGGTACTTGGAAAATATTTGTGAAGTCAATGTGTTGCCAGTGGAAACATGATTCTCTAGTGATATCACAGGCAAAGCATTTTGTGGATACACACATAGGACAACGGGGTATTGTGGCAAGATTTTTTGAAGCAAAAACAATGGGCTGTCCCCAGGTGCTTGATATCGTATCTAGGACCAGGTCGTTCAGTTCCATCTCTCAGTGGAAAAAGTCCGGCTTCTGGGGCCTCAGACCCACACTTGCCCTTACCAGGCCCAGAAGGGCCAAGGCCCAGAGATGCTGTGCCATTAGTTTGGCATCCACAGGTCATCAGAAGCTTCTGTAGTTCAGTGTAGTCCATGCCAAAGCTTATGTAGTCCAGCTAAGCGTCTGCCACCCTTCAGCTAGCTTAGTCCCTGCTCCTGGCTGTGCTCTGGCCGGTGCTGTGCTGCCACGCTTCGAGCCTCACTTGGACCCACACTTGGACCCAGGCAGCTGCTATAGAGAGAGAACATGCATGAATGAACCGGCCTTGGGCCTTTGTTGAGCTTTGATTACACTATCTTGGATTTGGGAAGGGGTAAGCTTTCTTTCAAACTAACCAATCTCTTTCCTGGATCATCCAGGGTTTCATGCTCTTATCCAATCTTATCCTTTTCCCACATTTTCCCAGGCTAGACTTCTCCCTTTTGTAGTTGCCATTTTGGCTCCTACTGCACATGCCCGCAGTAGAAGGGCCTCCCACTGTGCCATCTTGGCTTCTACTGAGCCTGCTTCAGCAGAGGAATTCCCCTTGTAGTGGTTCTCCCTTCTGTGAGGAATCTGGGGGAATGGGGCTGGTTGGAAAGCTTGTCCTTCTTCCCTACTGGGGATTAGTGTTTGTTCATGGAGGATGTGGCCATCCCGTTGGGTGTCTGGAACCTCGAGCTTCCCTGTTAATCTGACAATTAGACGTCTGGCTCCCATCTCTTTCATTACTATCTAACTAGCTGCCTACACTAAAACCACGCACAAACAAAAACAATGGCTAGGATGCACATTGACTGTTAGCAATAGTAAACTTTGAGGATGGAGAATCCTTGGTTTCTACTTGATACACTTCTGCATTTTTTATTTTGCAACAAGAACATGCTGCTTTTGAATTCAAAGGAAAAACATCTCTAAGTGTTAAGTGGAATGATATCACAGGGAAGAAGGGCACACCGGAAACGTCAGGGAAGCGCCCGCACGCATCCAGACGTGCTAGAGTCACCCGTCCTGGGTCTGCCGTCTGTCTTCCTTGGGCGGGCTGGGGTGTCTGTTGGAAAGTCTAAATGATATGAGGATGGCACGTCCCTCCCTCCCTTCCTTTCTGTCTGTACACTTTTGATATTTTTATTTCAAGACATCAACCCCAAATCAGTTCAAGATGCCAATTCTGGGAAAGGGATTGAAGAGCAGCACATGGCAGCAGAAACCAAAGCAAAATGGTCCAAAAATGGTGAATCCAGGCAACTGATGGAGACAAGAGGGACAGAGCCAGAAGGCAGTGGTGGCCCAGTATGGCTGAGTCCAACCTACAGGGGGTCATGGGTGGGCCCTGGGGAGGATTTGGTGCTGCTGTCTCTCCTGGGGATGGCCCAGAACATGGAGCTGTAGTGTCGAATATGCCAACACTAGGACTGACCAAATCAGACAGCATGAAGTGAGGTGGAGGGAGCCAACAAAGGCCTCTCATTTGGAACAGATTCTCATGTTTTCTTTAGAGAGGCCAAAACATTAAACAGATGGCTATCTTTACCTCTTTGAATGCAAATAAATAGTGCTGAATTTGGGAGACTTAGCACGGATCACTGAAATGTAGCTCCTTGACCCACTGCAATCAGCTTCTATGGTAACTTGCTATGATGAATAATTGAAAGCAATGTTGCCAAGCTAGTTTAGATGGAAGGCCGAATATTTGTACAACTATTAATATTTGTTCTTCTGTCATTGAAAAAAATTTATTTGTATATCGTACTCACTTTAGTACAACCAAACTAATACTACAAATTATTTTTTTAAAGATTTTATTTATTTATTTTTAGAAAGAGAGGAAGGGAAGGAGAAAGAGAGAGAGAAACATTGATGTGTGAGAGGTACATCAATTGGTTACCTCTCATACGCTCCCTACTGGGGACGTAGCTGGCAATCCAGGCATATGCCCTGACTGGGAATCAAACCAGCAACCTTCTGGTTCTCAAGCTGGCACTCAATCCACTGAGCCACACCAGCCAGGGCATATAAATTGTTATTTTTAAAGATTTACTGCTTTTTCTATAAAATAGTTATGATAGTAATATAAACATAATTAACACTCACTGAGTGCTTCTCTCAGTCCCTATGCTAAGTGCTGTATAGACTATCTTATTGGCTCTGACAGTGACTTCATGAGGTAAAAGGTACTGTACTTCCTTTCCTCATTTTTCAGTGAGGGAACTGGGGCCAAGAAAGATTTAGACACTCACTCGACCTCTCAAGGCCTGTGAATAGTGTACATAATGTTCTGACTGAGAAGCTGATCACACCTGATACGGGTGCCAGCCAGACAAGATAAACATTGACCTTGCTGGCGTGAATTAATCGGTTCAGAGTTATGACGATGATGGCACTGCTTCTAGTGTGATTGGTATGAGATACCCCGCCTTCTTTACGACACTTAGAAACCTAAGATCAGACCCTGATTACTAAAAGTTTAATCTCTGTGCTCCATTTCCTTTACCAATCCCAACTTTCAGATGGAATTGGAGGGAGGAGATACATAATAATGTTAATTCCTAATACATACATAATACATAATTTTAAGTCCTAATTCACAGAAACTCTGACATTTTCTCAACTTCTGGATATTTTTTAAAAAACAGATCACCTTGAAAGGCACTAACAACATAGCAAAAATGCTTATTGGTCCATAATGCAACTGGTTCTTAATAATTATAATAAAAGTAGTAAGACTCTTGATAAAAATGCCTAACAGACATAAAAGTAAAAGAGCTTTCCCAACCTCATTTCCAAGATGTGACTACCATTAGAAACTTCTTGGCCAACCTCCAGAAATATATTACTCCTTTACAAACATATACATAAATGAATACACACACACACACACACACATATCTGAAAATAGAACACCAATGGACTTATGGTATAGTTTTCTACAACTTGCTTTTTGCTTTAAAAACATGCATGTAACTTTTGACTCATCAATAAAAATATATGCAGGTACATATGGAAAAAATTCATTCCCATCCATTGACTCTTAAGAGCAAAAGACCAGAAACAACCCAAATGTTATCGATTGGTTGAATTAATTATATTACACAAAATAGATTCCCACACAGCATTAAAAGAATTATATATGTGCTGAAATTGGAAGATGCCTATTATTGTTTCTTATTCATTATTTAAATTTCCAAAGCCAGTTAATGGAATATACACACACTTCTTCTATCACTATCTTACCATAAAAGGACTTAACACCTGAAGTTGAGGCCATGTACAGGGTTGATGCTAGAAATTTGCCTCTTAATCAATAATTCAGAAAAGTTCCTTTGCCAGCTGCAAAACAAAACAAAGATTTCTCTAGATGCCTGCAACACACAAAGTACTTGGTTCTCTACGTGCTTCCATAAGAAAGGAAAAAAGGAAGCAACTGGTGGGAACATACATTCTTGTTCCAACTGTAGCTCCTTTTCCAATGTCTTTCATACTAACCCTTAACATAAATTTAAAATAAAAATAAAATAAAACAGAACGCAACAATAAAACACCCAATTAAACTCAGGCTTTAAAACTTGGTAAGTAATTCAGCAAGCAGGTATTTTCTCAAAGTTTTGAAGAGGTTGTCAAATTTTATCTCTATCAATGCAGTACTTTAGGGAGATTTTAAAATTTTGACAATATTCTCAAGGTATCCTTAGTAGAATAGACTGAACTAGCATTGAAGGCTCCTTCCTTTGCCTTGCCCCCCCCCCAATCGAAGCTTCTTTCTCTTTGGGTTCCCTGATGTTCTAAACATTTGTCCCAAAGTCAACTATTGATTCTGGTATGATGAATGAAAGGTAGGAGCTTTTGATAACACCTATGGTTTATTATTTAAATTTATCTGAGTGAAGTGTTACTCTTAATCACAAATGATTTTAAAATCATTGGAACCAAGAATCTATTTAAAATACTGCAAAAACCAGATCAATGAAAGGTGCTAAGCACTGATGGAATCATCAGGGTCCTGGAAGCCCCGTACCACAGCCAGTGTTAACTCTTTAGTTGCTGCATTGTGGGAAGTTCTGGAAAGCCCAGAGAGTCCTGAATGCCAAGTCACGGTGATAAGGATACATGGGGTGAGCACACTGTGGAGACTGGGAAGAGTTCCTTTATTTTAACAGCCATCATGGCCGTACAGGTCAGTAACCTTGATTGTGCAAAGGATAAACAACAATGATGAGTTCAGAAAAGAACAATACCAATTATTAGAGAATTGAAAATATTTAATTTTGCAAAATGTTTATTGAGCAACTACTGTGTGCTAGACACTGTACTAGGCAAAGGTTTATAGCAATGACTGAGCCTCAGCCTTCCTGAGGCTTGTGGCCTGGAGAGGGAGAACAAGCTATGTTGAAGAAGAAGGCTTTATTTCACTGAGACTACTTAACCTGAAAAAGGGAAACTTTGAAGAAGTTTTTAATTGCAAGATGTGGCGTGAAAGGACCACCTATTATCCATAATGATCACAGAAATAATTTGCCTTGAGAGAAATTTCTATGAGGAAAACATTTGCTGTCCCTGACCATAATTAGGGCCTGGCAAGGGCTACTACTGAGTTAGCTTGAGTAGAGGCCTCTACAATGAGGTGGGTGCCCATGCACCCAAGGCAGCACGGGCAAGCCTGCCTCAAGGCAACGGGGAGTGCATGATGTCAACCGTCCTATGCAATTCTTCACATTCTTGTTTTGTACAGCATGAGCCCAGTCTTCGAGGGGTTCTTTTTAGAACCACAGGCAGAGCTGAACACTGCTTTCCCCCCAACAGATTCTGTGATTCGAGATGAATGAAATCACAGGATTGTCTCCAAGGTGCTTTGAAAGGCCCTGTCTGCGTGCTGGGCCCATGAGCACCAGGAGATGGAGACTCAGTCGGGTCTCCCAGGCCTCGAGGAGGAATGTTCTTGGTCTCGGTATAGAGAGCATATATCAATTGAGTCAACAGGCCCTGTTGCAGAGAAAATATCAGACTATCTTACTCCTGGTGGCTGCTCCCCCATGTGTCACTTTGCAAAAGCTGTTTGTTTTGTGGAAACAAACACATTTTGGCTCCTTCTTGGCTCTGTGCATCCAGAGAAAAAGCCAAGTTGAATCCCATTCTATCTTATGATTCATCCTCCAATCTGCCAGCTAAATTCTGGCTGAGGACACTTTGTTGTAGGAGAAGGAGGTACAGAGCTAAAATGAAGCATGTTGGTTCTCAGATCTCAGGCCATTTGTAGTGTAATTAGAAACACAATGTTTTGCCTTAGAAGCTGATCATATCTGATACGGGTGTCAGCAAGACAAGATAAACATTGACCTTCCTGGTGTAAATTAATCAGTTCATAATTATGATGACGACACTGCTTCCAGCGTGATTGGTCCGAAATCTCCCCTTCTTTACAAAACTTAAATATGAGATCAGTCTAGAAATGTCCACAGCTTAATAATGAAGATATATGAAATATCTACTTCATATGTAGATGATTTTCAACTAAATATAACACAGAGCAACACACATTTATCTCTGCTCCCTCTCGAACTCCACTAGAAGGATATAATTGTGTACCCACGTGGACATGCTAAGCAGCAGAGGAGAAGACAGCAATAGAATTTTGGAAAGCAGTCGAGGAAGATTAACTGACTTAGCAAAATAAAAAATAAAGGCTTCAACTTAAGCAGGCAGTGGGGGAAGTTTCTAAGCAAGCTTATTCATAGCCCAGAACCATGGAAAAATGCAGGAACTGAGTGCACCAGGTACACCTGAGAATAATGGGGCTGAGGATAGAAGAACTGCATGAACTTCTGAGTAAGAAGTTAAACAGGTCTGATCCTCTGTCCTGTTGTTCGCAGCTGAGTGGCTGGGCTTCCCCCATCCTGATAGAGTATTAGCAGTTCATCGGGTGACTTTGACCAGAGGGACTTTGGACTTGGGAATACCAGGGACATCATACTGAAAACAGAAGGTTTAAGGAAAAGTCTAAATACTTAATGTCGAACCCACCATTCTCAAGCCTTCTTTTCCCAGTCATTTTCCGGAAATTGATTGGTCAGAATTATACCCCTCAGGCAAGAGACTGGTGGGATCTCATCTGGAAAAATTCAGGCTAAGAAAAATGACATAGTGGTGATGTCTCAGTGGAATCTCTGGTGAAATGGCCCTGCAGTGACATCTACCAATTGACAAGCGCCACCCACACACATAGCTTCCAATGAACTTTTTAGTGCTTCCTTCTTCAATTTAACGGGCATCCAAGAATCACCATTATATGAAAGGATTTAACATAAGAGTACAGGCAAATACAAAGGATAAAACAGAGATATCCTAAAGAAGACTACATATATATATATATATATATATATATAATAAAAAATATATCCATAAAAAAGAGAAGTGTAGTCAGTTTAGACCAATGGAACATTTAGAGAACCAAAAATAGATGTTGGAAATTAGAAATAAGAACACAGCATTACAATTTAAACAAAAAGTTGGAATGATAAAATTGAAATTTCTAAAGACAAAAACCATCACTGTCAGAAATAGTAAGGAGTATAGAAAAATTGAAGAAATAATGAAAGGAAACTTTTCAGAACGTGAGTTTCTGAAAAGGACGTGAGTTTCTAGATTGGAAGGACCTGCCAGTTGTCCAAGGTAATGAATGTAACAGGATTCACACTAAGTCAGTCAATGTGAAATTTCAGAATAGGAGGGGGAGGGGTGGAGAGAGAGAGAGAGAGGGAGAGAACTAGGAAACAAAATGGCTCTAAAGACAACAATTCAGAAAAGCCTTCAGAATTCTGAGGAAAAATTATTTCCTACTTCATATTCTATACATAGCTAAAATGTCTATCAAGTATGAAGGTAAAGTAAACAACATTATAGATATTCAAGACTTCAAATAATTATCTCACATATCCTTTCTCAGGAGGCTACTGGAGGATGTGTTCTAACCAAACTGGGGAGTAAATCAAAAAAAAGTCACAGGGACGAGGAGGAGAACATCTAAGAGAGGATGCTAGCTCTGTGACAGGCCTCAGGAATAGCCATCACACATCGAAGCAAGAGGTTAGAGAAGTCCAGGAGGAAATGTCACTGAAAAAAGAAAAAGGGAGAAGAAGAAGAGAACTAATTTGGTGTATTTGATGTGGAAGATGAGATTCACAATTGTGACCTATAGACTTTTTACAAATGAGTTAGTGGAATTATGTAAGAAGCCAAGTAAATTTAAAATGTGAAACAACTATTAAGTTTAGAGAAACTAAAAAGGTTTTGAAGGAAGAGATCATCTTTATATGTTCAACTCTGACTAATATTAATACATTAATATTTATTATTAAATATTATTTAATACCCTAAACCATGTACCACTATATTGGGTTAATGACGACAGAGAGAGAGAGAGAGAGAGAGAGAGAGAGAGAGAGGGAGAGGGACAGGGACAGGGAGAGGGAGGGAGAAGGAGAGGTGATGGTGCTTAGGAGAGCTAAGCCTTACCATTCATAGTTGAAAGTCAACATCAAAATCTGAAAAATATCAGTATGTAAAAATATGTAGGGAAATACCAAAATAAATTGCTAAAAGCTTAAAGGTATTACCCTTTGGCAAACAAGGATTAGGAAAGAGAATAAAATAAGGCAGGGGACTTATTTTATTAGAAACCTACAGATCCATTTGATTAAATATATGTAAAATTTTGACAAAAAATTAAAATTACATTAAAGAATGGAAACATAAGGCCCTAGGTTTTTTTTATTATTATTAACTAAACATACTTGCTCATCCACACTGGTTCCAGAAACAAGTTTAGTATGGAATTGATTACTAAGCATTTGTCCTTCTGGCTCTTTTTAAGTCTAGATCAGCAATTTTTAACCAGTGTGCTGCAAGAATTTTTAAAACATGCAATACTTGACTATTTAGTCAGGGGCACTGACCTCTTTTCCCTTAGATTGTCAAATAAAAAATGACAACAGCCAACACAATAATAGCTGTCCAATATGAATGAATCAAAATTATACCTATTTGTCAGATCTGCAAAAAATACAATGTATATTTTGGTGTGCTGAAGAATATTAGTAATTGGTTTATGCCTGCCATGAGATGGAAAAGGTTGAGAAGTCACTGGTATGGATTAAGGTGCAGAGGGATACGAAACTCGCAACTGTTCACCTTACAGTGAAATGACGAAGGAAGGAGATTGTACGAACCTCTCACTGACGTGTCACTAATGGAAGTAACACACGAGTGTAAATTTCCTCTGGACATCGAACTTACTCTTTCTCCTTGGGAATTATCTTACCATAACTGGACAGGAGATCCTTTCAGATTGTTTCCGCTTTTGAAATAACTTGAGGTCCTTACTGTTTTCTCGGCCTGATAGATCCAATGCCAGGTTTACTTTCACTCCACCTTCATCAACAAGACTTCCAGGTTACCGTTATTCCCGTGACAGCTCAGCCTCTCAGGCACAATGTCTTCTGCTCATAAATCCCTGTTCTTTGGATATGGGCTTAAAACTTTCTCTCCTCTTTCACTTCCTGGCCTTTTCCTAACTCTCCTTTCTTTTTATCATCTCTCCTTGTTTTCTTTTTTTACTTGTGGCCCCTTTTCTTCATAGAATTTAGTGTATAAAATTACATTTGAAGACCATTTGGACCATTAACTACCACATTCATAAGTACCTTACCCAAACAGAAACTATTATTGTATAATATGCTATAAAACATGCACTTTATGTTTTCTGTCATTCAAAGTAAGAATCCATTTATAGTAATGACAGCAGCAACGTGTGTTGCTCTCCTTTTCCCATATTTGTATATATTTTTATTTCTCTTTTTCCTTAGGTGACAAATGGGCTGGCTGAGTGATCATTTAACAGAATATAGCCCTTAATTTAAGAGTATACCACATGTTTTTCAGATATCAGAAAAGGTGATAAGTTGCCTGTGATTTCCTTTCAATTAAGTAGCTAAGCAAGCCTCATGTGATTTCTCTAGATTTTAATCAATATTAAAAAAAAAAAAACTTTCTAGAAATGTTTTGTCTTTTAGGGAGTCAGGTTAAACCTGTGAGATTCCAAAGTTCTTTTGGACAGTATTAGAATTGAATCAGGCCAAGTCCAGGGCCAAGTCAAGAGGGAGCTCAATCACTACCTCCCCACTGAGCCAGCTTGGCTAGGCAGGGAAGGAGGCAGTGGGATCCATTCTGGGAAGGGATGGGGAGGAGTCGTGGCTGGGCTGAGCAAGGGCTGCTGCTTGGCGGTGCCAGAACCCAGGCCCCAGAGCCTTGCTGTGGAGGAGGTGGACTGAGGAAGCAGGCCCCTCGATGCGTGAGGCAGTGAGATGGCAGACTGCTACACAGAGCTGGACAAGGCACTCATGGGCCTGGTATCAAACTGCTACAGATACATGTCTAAGCATAGCCTGGTCGAGAACAAGATCGGCAAGAGCAGCTCCAGAAAGATCCTTCAGAAAGAGCTCAACCACATGCTGACAGACATGGGAACCAACCAAAAAGCTGCTGACAAGCTCACCCAGAACCAAAAGGCTGCAGACAAGCCAACCACTATGGGCACATCAGCTTTGTCAAGTACCCAGCCTTGATAGACAGCGTCACCATCCCCACTGCCAACCTTATCCACCAGCAGGAGCAGCAGAGCAGCAGCTAGAGGACACTGCACTGTCCCCTCACGGCACTACCTTGATGAGCAGCCCCTCAGGCTCTTCCTAGGCTCCCCTCTCAGCGTCCTGCCCACCCAGGCCCCAACCCCTCTTCTCCCTCCAGACTTTCTCCTCATTTTTGTTGAACAGGGGGAGAGGGTGATGTCAGGGCTCCTTTGTGAGCATCTCAGACTCGGGGTGCCTCCCTGAGGGTCTCCGTCCTTAGAGCTAGCAGGACCTGGGTGCCCCTCTGTGAGAGCTCAGTGCTGTTTGGGACCCCAAGAATTTTCTCAGTCCATCCACCTTTCCAGCGTCTGACGTTCCCGCCTGATTCTGGGTCTCTCATGATTTCTGGAGGTCAGCTTGCTGCTCCAGGTCTTCTGGCTCCTGGCAGTGGCAGCAGCAGACACCTCTCCTCTTCCCCTCGGCTCCTCTGCTGGGTAGAGAAGACTTCCAGGCTGCCCTCCAGCTGCCTCTGGGTCTGGGAACCGCTAAGCAGGGTTGAGCCCCCTCCCTCCTGCTCAGCCCCTGAAGCATGGCAATAAAGGCAGGATTTGGAATTTTTATCTCCTTCAACCCCCTCCTCTCCAAAAAAAAAAAAAAAAGAATTGAGTCAGGCCACTACAGATACACAAAGTGGCAGGCAAAATGATTATGGACAGGCGGGAAAAGGCCACTGAAGCAGCAGCATATGGATGCTCTGACTCATGAGCCAGGAGGGTAGCGTGGTGTATTGATTAGAGGAGCCCCATAAGCTCAACAGGGTGACAAATGAACGTGCCCTTGGATATCAGAAAGTAAAACGGAATTCCACTTCAGTGAGTGGCACATTCTCAGAGCCACTCATGTTGTCCTTTGGAACTCAGACCTGAGATACAGTGTTCCATTCCGGAGAATTTAGAAAGGAAGAGTGAGTCAAGACTTGGCTTGGATGGAGAGAGTGGCAGAAACAGCCAGCAATGGGGCAGGGGGAAGGGGAGCATGGAGGAGAAAAGAAGAGGTGGGAAAGCATTAGGCAGATAATTGGACACAGAATTCAGGCAGCTGTGGATACAAAAAAAGATGCTGTGAGTTGAAAGAAACATATTAGGCAGCTGTACTCCAGGTGAAACTTGAGTCCTGGGTAGGGTCACCAGCCCATCAGCAGTGGGACCAGAGGGCCTCTTACCTTCTAGACTTATGAAGTGGCCAACTCAAGTTCATCTTAGGGCACTGGGGGGCCGGCATGGAGGTTTCAGGAGCCTGCTCCTGATTTGGGTAAGGAAAAGTATTTCCACTTGTAGAGGAGGGTGGTGTGGAGGCTACAGAGAGGCTTCCTGCTACGTTAGGTTTGTCTGAGGATCCTGAGCAGGACCAAGACTGCATTTGGGGTGAAGGCGTGTGTAGGAGGGGAAGCAGAAGTGGAAATACCGCCTAACTCCATTTCAGGGCCTCAGGGATGGCAGAGACAGAGAAGTGGTGGAAGCCAAGGTTGAGGATTTAAAGAAGTAATTATCCTTGTTTCTATCACTGTCATTGGAAGGTTCCAGATATACTTTTATTAAAGTAAACCATTCCTCTGGACTGAGGTCCAGCTGGGCTGCCCTGTGCTTGGTGTTCGCAGTTATGACTGTGAGAGCTACTCTGGCAGAGACCAAAAAGGCCTGAGGGTTTCTAGGAGCATTTAAGAGACGTAACAATTACATCTTTGTTTAGGCAAAATGACTGAAGAGCAGTGTGTCTGCCAGGCCTGCATCCTTGTACAAAGACCACCAGGACTCTCACGCAAATGACACCACTCCCTCCGCCCACAGCCTCCCGAACCATGGTGCCTACTGAGGCCTCGGTAACGGCTGGTCCTGATGATTCCTGGTGCAATCTCACCAGACTTAGGGTTTCAGTATTCCGGCCAAGGTTCAGCAAGCCGCGCCAGGGGAATCCCAGAGGCTGGCCTTCTAGGACACGTTCGCTGGATGCAGACCCCTTGTTCTCCCCTCCCCACCGATCTGAGCTTATGTGTGACTCTTCTCTGCAGCAAGCCGGACACCAATCAGAGGAAAGGCATTCATGATCCCATAGGCACACTTCAGTGGCACACAGATACTTCCAACTAAAAAATACATGTAATATTTACTATATATCTACAAGTCAGATTTCCCCAAATTTTAACTCTCTGGAACATGGCTCCAAACCTAAATTCGGGAAAGAAAGCCAATACAACTAAGGTCATCCTATTTGGTACCCAAGTTCCTCACACAGAGCTATCAACTAGAACGTCACAACACATTCTTAACACACCAGCTCTCCTACCCACACAAAAATAAACTGTTCTCTTTACTAGACACAAACTTTGGGGAACCCAAAGAAATATTTGAATTAACGTGTAATCACATATTATGTAATGCATATGTATGTAATTAAAACATTTTAAAGTTTTCAAGATGCTTTATTTTGAGGGTAGAATTACATGTTTATTATGTTTATCCTTCCATCAAAAATGGTTATGGTTTTTTCAAGCTTGTGTGCTAGAATGGACGAACTTCTCTTAACTGGAAAATGTCACTGTGTGTGTGTAACATTTCATTTCCCAAGATGCCAAATGAAGTGTCACGGGGTACATGCTGATTATTTTCCTTTCAGCTGCTTCTTATATTCCTGCTTGTTCTAAGTCTTTACACTACACACAGTTTTCCTCCACTTCATCCTTTTTCTTGGTTAAAAGCAAAAGCATCAATAACTGGAGATGCAAACTGTTCGCGGCAGTGTGCTGAGATAATCTGGTTTGAAGGCTCTGATCAATTTGCATCTAACGAGAAATGCAAAGGGCATCAGTGTATCTCCGCCCTCTCCAGAGCCAAGTGTCCAGATGCCGCCTATTAGAGCCTCTAGCCGTCTCTGCTGGCACCTGTGGCTTCACACCATTTTAGAAGCTGTCTGCTTCTAATCAATGAAATTATATTTCTGCAATGTTCTCACAAGCAATCAAAGAAACACTGCCTCACTGTCTCAGAGCCTGGCACCACCACCGTGTTGAGTAGGATGAAGCAGGGCATCTTGACCCTTCCTTTTCCCTTGTCGTAAACGGCTCCTCGGGAGAGCTCTGCAAATCTCTAGGGAGCGGTTTGAAACCCACAGCACAACAGCTTCATTTCACAATCAAGGAGATGAAGCTTGGGGTGGGCAAGGGCGTAGGTGTTGCAGTTCTTTTTCTAAGACTGACAAAATAGCAAGGGCAAGCTTGAGCTAGAACACACATTTCCAGAGATTCTTCCCTGCCTAACAGCTCAGCCAGGCCTCTCACTCTACATAATGCTACCTAACCTGTGGTCATCCTTGTTTTTAGCTGAATCTTTGAGAAAGGAAAATGTCACTCACTAAGCTATTAATTGATATTCATAAGGTAAAAACTCTATTTCTCAGAGAACCTGGCTTCACACTGTTGCAAATCTCTGTAATAAACAGAGGGGACATTACATATTCTTGGAGTTTAAAAGGAACTGGGTTTTTTTTTTTTGCGTTAATACTGATGATTTTGTGTGTAAACTTAACAGAGAGACAGAGACAGTAACAGAAAAACAACAGGAAATACCTCCCCATCACCCTGTAACTGCATCTGGAACTGAGCAAACTCAAGTTCTCTTGAGCTCCAGTGTGGAATCAGCAAGAAGACACCATGTCTGAATTTCTCAACATGCAATTTATCCTCTCAGCTCCTACATCTTCCTCTGCCATGTGAAGATGTGATGCCTCCCTATGATGCTTCCACCTCAGGGTCCTTCTCTAAGAGGTACTGGGAACTGGAGGTTAGTTAACCTGTTTGGAAAGAGTGTCATTCTATTAGTTTGTCTGTCTTGACTTGTTAGGTCATGGTCATTCCTCAAGTCAGAATGATGACCCCAGTAGAATTCTGAAAGCTGCTTGTAATTAAATTTTTCTAAAACCCACAGGTACCAGTCAGTACCTTAAAGTATATTAAAAATAAGAGGTCTCTGTGACTTTCTTTTTAGTGGAAACCAAGGTGTTTTCTTCATTTAAATAATAAAAACAAACATTGTCGTGATGTGTAGGACTAGAGTTAGGGCAGTATTCTGTCTGCAGGGCTGCCTACTACAGAACACACAAGGCTTTCCCCCCAAGTCAGCAACACAAGCAATAAGTAGGCTATTCTCATAGTTAATGGTCATGCCATCACTGTTACTTCATTTATAGCTAAGAGCTTACAGCAAAGCCTCAGTTGAAAAAGGACTCTTTCTTTCGCTGTGGCCTTTTATTTATTTTTTTTTAAGGGGGTAAAAGGCTTTCAGTTCTATCTGACTCAGTGGAACTTACTTCCTCCTTTCCTGTCTCCATTTTCCCACTGACTGGAGAATGAAGAAGAGACTAAGAGCAGAGACTTAATGAAGAGGAGAATCATCCTAATTCCTTGAATTCCTTCATCTTAGCCCAAGAACAAAGACATCAATAGCTGCTTTACTGAAAGATGTTGAACACATTCCTCAGAGTCATTGGAGGTGTGAACAAAATCAGTGGTGTTAACAAATGCTATCTTCCTGGATGCAAAATATTACAGATGTGGTAGGACTGGAAGGGCCATAGTCTTTATCTGTTGCTTCTTATCCCTGTGGCTTACAGCACTGCATATACTCAATGGAACAGGAACACAAAATGGTGCAAAACAATCGAACAAGTAATTAGCCAGTGTCTGCTATGATCTAGGTATTGTGTTAGCTGCTGGAGAGACCATGGTAAACAGTATAAACTTAGAACCTGCCTTCATAGAGCTTATATCTACCAAGGAAACAAATACTGAAAAAAGGGATTGCATGGGACATTAGGGATAATTTAGGAGAAGAGGAAAATTGTGGAAATGAGTGATCCTTGGTTTTTGTGAACCATAAATGGCAATCAGAATACTTTTAAAATCTAAAATACAAAAACATCAAAAACCTTTATACAAAAATACAGATGATGAGGGATCCAGGTGGGAGCTAGATCCGATCATTGGTTATAATCTTCCTAAATTAAATACAATGTAAGAACACATGTTGGGATCAGAAAAAAGATCACCTTGGCAATGCGTGATGTGAAAGACTATGCCTTAAAGAAACCATGCTGCTCTCTTGAAAGAGAAACGCTTAATACCACAGGTGCTTTGAGAGTTCTCGTTGAAAAGCATGCATGCTGGGAAATTAAAAGTGCTTTAGGAACTGCAGTTCTTCAAGTGGGCACGATTTTCCAATGCTGTTGTTCTATCAAAATTCAGCCAGTGGTGAAGTGAAGCGATTTTGTCCCTTTATTTTCTTTAAATCATACGTAACCCATCTTTACAACTGGAGAAAAAAAACTTTGCAGTTGGTCTTGGAGTATCTGACTCTGCTATGCTACCTTCCCCTATTTGTTTGACAATAAGATTGCTGCAACAAATCATAATTATAACTAACATAAAAATAGTATTCTATGTGCCAGATACTGTGCTAAGCATGCCTTATCTTAACTAATGCACAACAAACTTTTTCCCTTATCTCTGTTGTATAGATAAGGTATCAGACTCAAAGGTTTCCTAACTTGTAGGGAAGGGATGTCCGATTCCAGTGCCCATACTTGAACTATTTCATGATATGCCCCCTCATATCTGATTAACTTATTTTGAATGTTTCTATTAAACAATTTCAACATACTTGACAAACTTAACATGGGAATTAAACCCAAGAGTCTTCAAAGCCCAAGTGAACTTTAAAAGGCGGAGCTAAACCCCACCGATAGGAAGACAGGTGAAATGCCGCAGCCTTGCCCAGCAGCTGCCTGCATCGTCTTCCCAGGAAGGAGTCTTTAATCCAGCTGAAGCCTAATGATAAGTGTGTCATTTTTTCCCTGACTCATGTAAGGTCGAGAAAGGGAAAGGAGGCTTTGAGCAAAGGTGCTTGGAAGAGGAAATAGGTAAGGAATCAGGGTAACAGAGACTTAGCAGAAGCTTGGTAGTTGTGTGAAAGAGACCTCTAAATGGATGCTTTTTTTTCTTCAGTTTTATTGACATATAATTGACAAATATATACAAAGTATACAAAGTGATGATTTGATATATGTAAACATTGAAAAAGTATCCTCACCATCAAGTTAATTAACACATCCATTATATCATATATTCACTGTTCTAAAATTTAATTTGAGGGAGGGGGCCAATATGGAGACAGGCAGAAATGCTTCGCTTCCTTGCACAACCAAAAGAAGGAAAACAACCTATTTAAAAACAAAGAACAACTAGAACTCCCAGAAAAACACTTGTATAGAAGTCCAACAGCCAAAGAGTTGAAGAAATATTCAACCAGAAGTAGGAGGGGCGCAGACAGGCAGCAGGGTGGAGAGGGCAGGGCAAGGCGGCAACTGGAGGACCGCACAGGCAATCCCGCATTGGTGTGCAGATAAGCCTGGGGGAAAGCTGGGGAGCGAGATGGACCCTGAAACCCTGGGTTTCAGTACAGGCAAATAAGGATTCAAAACCACAGTTTGAGGAAAAAATCTGTGGGGATTTTGGCAACAGGAGAAACACTTAACCTCACTGGAGAGTACGTTGGAGAGACCCACAGGGTCCTAAAATGAGCACAAACCCACCCACCTGCAAATCAGCACCTGGAAGGGCACAAAGTGCTTGTGGGAAGTGAGGAAAGTGATGGAAAGTGGGATGAGAACCGAGCAAGGAGCATTGTTCCTTCTCCTCTAACACCTCCCTCACAGGCAGCACCACAATGCAGTGATGTGGGTTGCCCCACCCTGGCAAATACCTAAGGCTCCACCCCTTACACCTAATGCGTGCGCCAATACAAAGAAATATGGCCCAAATGAAAGAACAGATCAAAACTCCAGAAAAAGAACTAAGTGACAAGGAGATAGCCAACCTATCTGATCCAGAGTTCAAAACACTGGGAATCAGGATGCTCACAGAATTGGTTGAGCTCAGTCAAAAAATGAAGGAAGAAATGAAGGCTACACAAAGTAAAATAAAGGAAAATATGCAGGGAACCAACAGTGAAGGGAAGGAAACCAGGACTCAGATCAACGATTTGGAACAAAAGGAAAAAATAATCATCCAACTGGAACAGAATGAAGAAACAAGAATGCAAAAAATGAGGAGAGGCTTAGGAACCTCCGGGACAACTTTAAATGCTCCAACATCCGAATCATGGGAGTGCCAGAAGGAGAAGAGGAAGACTGAGAAATTGAGAACTTATTTGAAAAAATAATGAGGGAGAACTTCCCCAACCTGGCGAAGGAAATAGACTTTCAGGAAGTACAGGAAGCCCAGAGAGTCCCAAAGAGGTTGGACCCAAGGAGGAGCACGCCAAGGCACGTCATAATTAAGTTATGCAAGAAAAAAGATAAAGAGAGAATCTTAAAACAGCGAGAGAAAAGGAGACAGTTACCCACAAAGGAGTTCCCATAAGACAATTGGCTGATTTCTCAAAAGTAACCTTACAGGCAAGAAGGGGCTGGAAAGAAGTATTCAAAGTCATGAAAGGCAAGGACCTGCATCCAAGATTACTCTATCCAGCGAAGCTATCATTTAGAATGGAAGGGCAGATAAAGTGCTTCCCAGATCAGGTCAAGTTAAAGGAGCTCACCACCACCAAGCCCTTATATGAAAAGACAAAAGGACTTATCTAAGAAATAGAAGATAAAAAACTATGAACAGTAAGATGGCAACAAACCTACAACTACCAACAGCTGAACCTAAACAAAAACAAAACAAAACAACTAGAACAAAAACTAAGCAAACAACTAGAACAGGAACAGAATCACAGACATGTAGATCACATGGAGGGTTATCAGCGGGGAGGGGAAGAGGGAGAATGGGGGAAAGGTACAGGAAACAAGAAGCATAAATGGTAGGTACAAAATGGACAAGGGGAGGTTAAGAATAGTATAGAAAATGGAGAAGCCAGAGAACTTAGGTGTACAACCCATGGACATGAACTGTGGTGGGGCAGGGGGTGAGGAGAGGGAAGAGTGCTGGAGAGTGAGGTGGGGGGGGAAGTGCAGGGAGGAGGGGGATGAAGGGGAGAAAAAGTTTGGGACAACTGTAATAGCATAATCAATAAAATATACTTTAAAAAATAAATAACATTGAATTGAATTGGATTTTTTGGTAAGAAGACTTAAGCTCTACTCTTAGCAAATTTCAGTTATACAGTGCAGTGTTATCACCTACAGCCACCATGTTATTCATTAGATATGCAGATTTTATTCATTTTAGAACTGGAAGTTTGTACCCTTTTACCTACATCTCCTTACCCCTAACCCTTGGACCCTGCAACCACTTTTCTACTTTTTCTTTTTTTAAGTTTCCACATGTAAGTGACACCATATAGTCTTTTGCTATCTGCCGTATTTCACTTAGCACACTGGCTTTCAGCTTCCTTTATGTTGTTGCAAACGGCAGGATTTCCTTCTTTTTAAAAGCTGAATGATACTTCATTGTATACTCGTACATGTATATCATGTTTTCTTTATCCATTAACCTGTCAGG
Organism: Desmodus rotundus; assembly: GCF_022682495.2. Classification (NCBI taxonomy): domain Eukaryota; kingdom Metazoa; phylum Chordata; class Mammalia; order Chiroptera; family Phyllostomidae; genus Desmodus; species Desmodus rotundus. The sequence goes on from NC_071390.1 coordinate 113,367,268, forward strand.
GGACGCTTGAGTTGTTACCATACCTTGGCTCCTGTGGACAGTGCCGCCATGAACATGGGGGTGCACATATCTCTCTGAGATAATGATTTTGTTTCTTTTGGATACATACCCAGAACCAGGATAGCTGGATTGTATGGTGGTTTTATTTTTAATTTCTTGAGAAAACTTCGTATTTTTAAAATAGTCATTCACCAGCAATATTGGCATTTATATATATATATATATATATATTGGAGTGCCCTCATTGAGCTTTGGTGTCAGGGTAATGCTGGACTTGACTTGTAAATAAGGTTGTGAGTGCTTCTTCCTCTGTTATTTTTTGGAAGAGTTTGAGAAGGATTGGTATTAATTCTTCTTTAAATGTTTGGTAGAAGTCACCAGTGAAACCAGCTGGTATTAGACTTTTCTTTTTGGGGAGGTTTTTCATTACTTATTCAATCTTCTTACTTCTTATTGGTTTGCTCTTATTGGTCTTCTCTGTGTCTTCATGATTCAGTCTTGGTAGAGTGTATAGTTCTAGAAATTTATTCATTTCTTCTATGTTATCGAATTTATTGGCATATGATTATTCATAGTTATTATGATTCTTAGTATTTCTATGTTGTCAGTTGTAACATCTGTTTGATTTCTGATATTATTTGGGACTTTTCTCTATTTTTCCTTGTCTAGTGGGAGTTTGTCAGTTTAATCTTTTCAGCAAAAACAGCTCTTAGTTTCATTGATCTTTTCCATTGTCTTTTCTAGTCTCTATTTTATTTATTTCCATTTGATCTTTATTTCCTCCCTTATCTTAACTTTGGGCTTGGTTTGTTCCTCTTTTTCTAGTATCTTTAGGTGTCAGTTAGGTTGTATATTTGAGACCTTTCTCTCTCCTTAATGTAGGCATTTGTACATGTACAGACTATAAACTTCCTTCTTAGAAGTGGTTTTACTGAATCCTCTAAGTTTTGGGGCATTGTGTTTCCATTTTCATTTGTCTCAAGATATTTTTCTATTTCTCTTTTGATTTCTCCTTTGACCCTCGATTGTTCAGGAGTGTGTGGTTTCATCTCCATATATTTTAGATGGATTTTTTACAGGAATATTTAGAGAGAAGGAATTAGGAATATGCTTAAAAAAATAATGATAATATTACTAGCTTGTCTTTATCAAGAAGTTAAAAAGTTGGAAAATAATTGTCTCATTTGTCAATCTTATTTCAACCTAAGAGAGTTGTAGAGCAAGCTCTGGAGAGAAGTAACAATGGCAGTCAATGAAGGTGTGTTGAACTGTGTCTCCCCTCACCCACACCCCAATATTTTTAATCCTCACCTGAGGATATGTTTATTGATTTTGGAGAGAGAAGAAGGGAGGGAGGCATGGGGGGGAGGGAGAGAGGGAGGGAGAGAGAGAGAGAGAGAGAGAGAGAGAGAGAGAGATGGAACCCACAACCTGGTTATGTGCCCTGACCAGTGATCAAACCTGTGAACTTTTGGTACATGGGACAATGCTCAACCAACTAAGTTACCCACCCAGGGCCCCAAATGCTATTTTCTATTGAAGTCTTAATCCCCAGTGCCTCAAATGTGACCCTATTCAGAGATAGGTCGTACAGAGGTAATTAAGTTAAAGTGAGGGCATTAGGCTGGGCCCTAGTCCAATATGACTGGCGTCCTTATCAGATGAGGAAATTTGGACACAGACATGTACAGAAGGAAGTAGATATGAACACAGGAAGAAGATGAATATAAGTCAAGAAGAAAGGCATGGAACTTAACCTTCTTTCATATCCTTCAGGAAGAACCAATCCTGGCAATACCTTGATCTCAGACTTCTAGTTTCTAAATCTTTGAGAAAGTAAGTTTCTATTGTTTAAGCCACCTAGTTTGTGGTACTTTGTTATGGCAGCCTCAGCAGGCTAATAAAGGTGCCAACTCACAAACTTTGTCCTTTGAATTCCTTTTTGTGCTTGTTTATCAACTGCTGATCTGTCCAATGTGGTAGCCATTAGCTGCATATATCTGTATAAATTAATATTAAATAAAATTAAAATACAGTTGTACTAGTCCTATTTCGTATACTTACTAATGATGACTGCGTTGGACAACACAGATTTAGAATACTCTGTCACCACAGAAAGTTCTGCTTTAAATAAGACCTAATTTAATTTCACAGTATACCACAAAGAGAAAGAAGATACAGAATCTAGGACCAAATGAATATTCAGTAAATTTTAAAACTTAGACTGGGAGGATTATGTACCAGGTTTTAGTTTAATTTGCCCCAACATGAGAAACTACAAGAAGACAGGGCTGTGTGTGTGTGTGTGAGGGGGTCATCTCTTTCTGAAGTCCCATTTTACCTTGTACTGAATTCCTAAGTCACTGTGTCTTCCAGCTGTTGTTCCTGCTCCTCCACCCACAAGGCCCTAATTAAATTCTAGTGTGATTCATTCCTTTAGGTGAGTCAATTCCTACAATATACTGCAAATGTAACATCCCTTAAGAATGCAACTGAATCCTAAATTCAAATGTCAGGGGAACAATTGAACCTCTGTTTTAAATGAACAGTGAAAAAATGGATATGAAAGAGTCAGAGATTTCCCAAACAGTGGTTTCCTGAGCAATGTACGTGTGTTCCTGCTCGTAAGTGAATTATGGGTCAGAAAGGAAAAAATATTAAGCAAATTAGAACAAAACTTAAAGAGGATTGGGCAGTGGGGAAGGAGAGAGGTCCAGGAGGGAATTGTACTGGTGGACTAATTATCTCAGAAAACTCGTAACATTTAAGTGAATTTCCTTATGTCTTTTCTGAGTTCCCTGAAAGGGATTTGAGTCAAACTGAGGCTAAGCTGTGAACAGGACCCATCCACAATTCAAAAGGAAAAAGAAGGAAGCATGAGAAGTTAACGTGAAGACGTAATGCTGGCTTCTCTCTGATTTGTCACACAGCAGGATTGTCTTCTTAAACAGAATTTTGCCCACTGATTGAAGGTTAGTGTAATAAACAGATTGAGCACAACTCCCATGGAAGTGAGGCTCTGTGGAGGGATTTGCGGAAGGAGTGGTTGACCATCACTCATAGAACAGGTTTGGCCCCATGTGCATCAGTGTGAAATGGGGGTTCTTCAGTATGTTCAGACTCTGCCCTCCGAGGCTCTATCCAGCATTTCTTAACAAGCATCTAATTATCTAGGATACTGGTTCTAAACAGTGGTATGCTGATAAAGGTTTAACAACCGGTTCTCAGAGGCAGAGGAAGGATGAGCCCTGATTTGTAGCATTTGCCAATTTCCACATGTAAATACTCTCACTGTAGCTGATTTCAAGATGCCAACACAAAATCACTGAACACAGAGTTGGGAAGTGTGTTCTGACACCAAGTCTCTGATAACAATTCGGAGGTCCTGAAATTCAACTCAATTATACACTGACTGTCCAGACTTAGTGCAGACCCTACAAATTAAGGGCAATTTTTTCACAAGACTGTCCCCATTTCAGGCCAGACACAAATTTCAGGCACCCCCATGCCACCTGCACTTCTGCCCAGCTGAATACAAATTTGGGGCTTCCCACAATCTCCTCAGGTTCAATTTTGTTAGAATCATGCACAGAACTCAGAAAAATGCTATGCTGATGAATAATATTTTGTTACAAAGGATACAAATGAACAGCCAGGTGAACATAGGGCAAGATCTAGTAGGGTCCTCAATGCAGGAGTATCTGTCCCCACAGAGTCAGAGATGCCACCTTCCGGTACATCGATGTGGTCACCAACCAGGAAGCTCCCCTGAGTCTTTGTGTCTAGAATTTTTTATAAGTTTCGTTATGGAAACATGATTAATTCTTGGCCACAGGACTAAATTCAATCTCCAATCCCCGTTTCCTCCCCAGAGGTCAGAAGTGTGGCTAAAAGTTCCAACCTTCTAATCATATGCTTAGCCTTTCTGGTGTAGCTAGCTCTTCCCGTGAAGCTATCTAAGAGCCCACCTTGAGTCATCTCATTAGCATAAATGCAAGTATGGCTTGTTCAAATGACAAAAAACACTGCAATCACTCAAGAAATTCCTAGCATGTTTTCAAGCTCTGAGCCAGGAACCCAGGACAAAGACCAGATGTAGCTCCTCTTCCATCACAGGAAGATATGCAAGTGATCTGCTCTTGTGTGAGTAGGCTCACCACTGTTACTTGCCTCTGGGTTCTTCTAGGGGGGCTTAATAAATATTCGTATCTGGGTCCCACTCCCCTGAGGTTCTGCTTTAATTAGTATGGGGAGCAACCTGGGCATCAGAACTCTTAAAGCTCCCCCACTAACGTTCAGCCAAGTCTGATTCCTACATACTGGTTTTCTTATCTCTTAGAGACAATGAGCTGAGCTTCTCTCCATGGTCTACAAAATGTAAATTCAAAGGGTAAGGAAGTAGAATTGACCTTTTTTGGTCTCTGTAAGATAAGGCAGAGTTGCAAGGGATGCCTTCAGCACCATTTCTGGCCAGTCATCCTATTCCCTCTATCACTCCTTCAAGGATATGGGCCTGTGATCGTTGAAACCTGGCATTGCTCTGTGGCCCCAAGCACCCTTAAAGGCCCCAGGATAGAAATGGGGACCTCTTGCAAAGCCTTCATAACATCTCTGAGTTAGGCACTTTCCTCTAGGGGCACATAACCAAATGATTACCATTAAAGTATGCCACTTAATAGTTTAGCTCTTTTAATTAGGTATTTTCATGGCTTCTCCCAGCTTCTTTGAGTCTTTGTCTGTATGTCACCTTATCAGTAAGGCATCCCCTGACCACCCTTGTTTCTCTCGATCACATTGGTTACCTTGTGAAATACTTCACACACATGCTCTCTCTCTCTCTCTCTCTCCCCCTCTCTTCCTTGTTTGTTGTCTGAGGTAAATGGGGTAAGAATAGGGACTTTATTTTATTCACTGAAGCATAAGTAGAAAGTGTCTGGAGCGTGGTAACCTTAGTGCCCATGAGTTGGAGTGCTCACAAGAAGCCCCAGAGTGTGGTATTGTTGCTGTCATTATTATCATTTGTGTTCTGTATAATCAGAACTTAGGGTCCCTGGTTAGAAAGCTAGGATGTGATTGAGATGAGATTTCTGGGTCCAAGTTTGTTATTTTAGGTCAAGAAAGCCAAGCCAATTGAGTCAGTGATATGATTTCTAAGGAGCTTAAAGCACTTGCAAAGTGTATTAGGTTCTCCCAGTGTTTAGCTGGCTTAGAAGGCAGGATATGATGTTTAGAATATGGTGTGGGAAGGAAGAATTCCTCAGGCCCCATTGTGTTCCCCTATAACTCTCTTCTGGGAAGAGAGAGAGCAAGGTTTGTGGAGTTTTTCAACTGATGGAACTGGAAGTTCAAAACTCTTCATTCTAAGTAAGAACTACAAAAATGAGAAGGGTTTACAGATAAATTATCCATATATCTCTCTCTGAGGTGGAATCAGTCATCTTCCCCAAATGACTATTCAGATGTGATTCTGAAAATTCTACGATTGATCTGTCATTACCATTTGTTCCTCCGTTCATTCATGGGTGCCTGTGTGCATTCAACCAGGACTGAAAGTGGACCTGCAAGGGGGCTGCCCTCTGCCAGGCACTGGTGAGCAAGCCCACGCTCACACAGAGTGTGCCATCTGGAAGCAAGCTGGTCATTAGACAAGTGAATACTTGAACTATTTAATTAAAATGTTAATTATGTCACAAAGGAGAAGGATGGGGTTTTGTAGGATCACGATTAAAGGCACATCCTCTAACCTGGGGCACGGGGAAGTTTTGTTGAAAAAGTGACACTGTAAGCTGACATTTGAAAGCTGAATGAAAGTTGGCATTAATTACAATCTTTAAGAAAAACATTAAGTGTGATTCTCTAGCTGATAGGCATGTTCACGATAGTACAGAATTCAAGTATTTCTGCTGCAGAAGGGAAAAATAACATTAATTTTCTTACATTTGCTGTCCTACTGAGCCAGAAGAAGGAAGGATTGAGGAGAATAATAATTGTCCACTAAACAGGTCTTCTCATACACTGAGACGTGTTATCTAACCCCAAATAAAAGAGGTGTCCAGAGTTTTTACCTGAAAGTGATATTAAAATAAAAGTGTTATTAGTAATAGTATATTTTTTCAAAACTGTTATCTGTCTTCATAAACTTTAATTAATATTTCAGAGCTCATTTCTTTGTTGATATGAACTGAGGATGTAGAGTGATTCCATTTAAAGAATACAGCTCTTAGGAAAAACATAGGGCATGACAAAGGACAAGACAATTCTCCCTTGGTAACCCCAGGCACAGGTAAGTGTGGCAAAGGGCACGAGGCCTTGAATTTCCATGATTCAGCAGAGTTTCACATGAGAAAGCATTATTTGATCTGAATGCTACAGAGATTGGGGCAGGGGTGGTAGCTTACAAACAAAATATAACCAGAGACATTGAAGTTAAGAGCAATCTAACAATAGCCAGAGGGGTGTGGGGAGGGGATAGTGGGGAGAGGGGTTTACAGGAACTACTATAAAGGACACATGGACAAAACCAAGGGGGAGCGGGGGAAGCGGGGAAGGGAGGTGGGTTTGGCTGGGGTGGAGTGGAGGGGTGGGGAGAACATGCAGGCAACTGTAATTGAACAACAATTAAAAAAATGTTAAAAAAAAAAAAGCAGGAGAAAAGACACTTCAGAGTAAAAAGCCCGAGAGCATTAAATGTGCTTTCTCTGAACCGGTCAGTGTGTAACTCTGGCGATTGCACATCTATTTTAATGTAGTCCATGATTCTGCACTGACGAAGAAAGGAGAGAGAAGGAAAGGAAAGAAAGGAAGTGAGAGAAAGAAAGAGAAAGGAAGGAAGGAAGGGACAGAGGGAGAGAGAGACAGAGAGAGAGAGAGAGAGAAAGAAAGAGAGAGAGAGAGGAAGGAAGGAAGGAAGGAAGGAAGGAAGGAAGGAGAGAGAAAGAAAGAAAACAAACCTTCAGGTTGCTAGAGACTCAGTGTGTGTGAACTCGGAGACCCACAGGTGAACAAAGATCCAGATCGGCTATTTAATCGAAGTAGAGTGACCCCTGGCAAATGAGATTTAATTTTGACAATTGCCACATTACATTTACTGCTGTAGTGAGGGAGTGGAGAAGCACAAAGGAAGAGAGCAGCAAGTATCTCATGAATGAAACTAGAGGAAGTAGAGTCTAGGAAGGGGACCCTGGAGTAAAGGAGCCGTCTTCTGTGAAAACACTTAGCAGTGGGGAAAGCCATTTGGGTGCCTGACAGATGCCAGACATCTGTTGCTGCTGAACAAGAGCAAAGAGGAACCCCTAGCTCAGAGTGTTTTACCTGTAGAATCCCAACCAAGGAAATTCACACAATGATATATCATTCTAGGGTTAGGAACTCCAGAAGCTATTTGGCCACTTTCCCACTTCATAGACAAAACTATTTCTGGCCCTAAATTATTTCAGACTGGTGGGTATTTACCCTATACTTACATCTCACCATACAAAATTTGCTTGACAGTTCAGCCAGCAGATAAGAATTCTTTCAGCTTTGATACAAAAATAGTGGGGGAAAGAACTATTAAGAGTTAACATTTAGCCCTGGCTGGCATAGCTCAGTGGATTGAGCGCAGGCCTGTGAACCAAAGGGTTGCCAGGTCAATTCCCAATCTAGGGCACATGCCTGAGTTGCAGGCCAGGTCCCCAGTAAGGGGGCACATGAGAGAGGCAATGACACATTGATGTTTCTCTCACTCTCTTTCTCCCTCCCTTCCCCTCCCTCTAAAAATAAAAAAAATAAAATCTTAAAAAAAAAAGTTAACACTTACATGGTACTCATCGTGTGCCAGAGATGGTGCCTTATGTTATTCTATTTTCCGATAAGAAGAGAGAACTGCTTTGTCCTCTATTTTATAATTGGGAAGAATGGTACATAAAGAGACTATGTCATTTGCCAAGGTCACACCAGTCTAATGTATATAAATCTGAACAATCTTGTTCCAGTGTCCAGCACTTACCTACCCTACATGTTACCTCTTTCAATACCGCAGAAGCTATTCTGCCATGTTCATAATATTTCCCTCAGAATAGTAATGGACAGGTCTATAAAAACAGCGACTCAGTGAAAGAATTGGAGCGTCTTAGAAACTTTAACCCATTACAGTAATCGTGAGACTTGATATAGATTTATGTATGTTTTTTTGTCTCTTGGATGTCCATATAGAATTGGGTTGATAACTTGGAACCACTCTAAATTCTAAACATTCTAGAACATTCTAATTCTGGTGCATTATATCTCATCCACCAGATGAGAAAAAAAACTCTAAACCTTTGGGATGACAAATTGCTCTACGGTCTTGTCCCTGCATTTCTATCTTGCCTCACATCCATCAACAACCTTCCTCTGTACTCTATCTACAGTTCTGTGAAGGAATCATGTTCTCTCGATCCTCAACTTCTTGAACTTCAAAGTACCCTTAAAAACTAAGCCACTTATATCTACATGATTGTCTTCTGGTGATTTGCTGAGCTTTCCAGCTAAGATTGCTGAGCTGGGTGGCAGATGGGTAGATCTTCAGGCATATATTTCATTTGTCAACTGAAATGGTGTTTTGCCTAGAACTCTGGGTCTACCTGTAGCTTTGTCTGACCTCCATGCCATGTCTTTGACTCTACATGTTTACCTGGCTGTACTGGAGCATCCCACACACAGAGGTGGGCAGTCCCTTTAAAGACTGTTGTCCTGTATATTTTCTTTCCCAGAATATTAAGCAAGATGCAGCAATCACCCCACTTATTCTACCAGTTTTCCTTAATTATGCTTGACTACTTGCTGAGAAAGGGATTTCTCCTTTGTGAAGGCAGCACGCAGCAGCAGTTGCTTCTCTGAGAGCACAAGCTATTTCACAAGTAACTCGCTAAATGGGTCTATCTCTGGCACTGTAGCAGGGCTTTGCCACCAACAGTGCGAGAGAGCCCTAACTGAAAGAGTACTGCACGCCTCCCTCCCTTTTGGGAACCAGTGAAGAAAAATGTCAATAGCCAGCCACAGCCAGACACTCTAATGAGCAAAAGATCAAGAAAAAAACGAAGACTTTCAACACTTCCTACATGGTTAGCCCTGCTAGGCAATTGCTCGCACCTTATGTAATGCATCCTCTCAGCAGTTCTTAAGGTACATGTGAAGAAACTCAAATACGAGGAAGTTAAGAAATTAAACTATTAAGTAATATAGTCAGTAAAGGAAAAGCTACCTTTTAAACAAAGTAACCAACTTCTTGAAACTCTGATGGCTGACATTGTGGAGGCAGTCCAACCTCCAAACTAGGGGAGCCCGTCCCCATGTTGGTCCGGTAAATAACTATTTGTGAGGTATTGGGACACATACTTTTAACTTTGATTCACATGTGAAGTTAAAAAAAAAGAAATAAAACTAGCAGGAAGAAATTGGCTCCTCTGGTTGTCATGGAAATGAACTATTTAGCACTGCAAAGCTTTTCTTGGGGGAACAACTTCCAAGAATTGTATTCAAGGAGGGTTTTAACTTCCACTTGTTCACAACCTGTTTGTAAAAAAAATGGGGGGGGGGTAGATATTTACACTCATCCTGGCACAGAAAATCTAGTGGCAAAAGTATATCCCCTGGCTTATACCTCAGATCTTTGTCTCAGGGCTCCAGATGAAGGCAAGTTTCCATTCCTGTGAGGTATGTACACCGTATGTGAGAGAGGGTGGGGGAGAATCAAAGTAAACACAAAACATAGGCAAAAAAACTAAAGAGAAAAAAATTGCTTGTCTCTAAAAGAAAACAGTCTTTAAATTAATTTGAGTCAGAACAAAAACTGGATCCTCATCCCTGGCAATACCCCCTGGACCACTTGTGAAGCACTGGTTGAAAGCTGAGTCAGAGCTGGTGAACTTGTGCACATTCACGGACTCATAGAGAGCTGCTATGTACGCAGGGAAACAGAGAGCTGAGCACCTACCTCCCTGGACTCCTGTTCTGGGAGCTGGGCCTTGACAAGGGAGTGGGTTTAGGGTAGCTGCAGCAAGTAGTCAAGCAAGATCCAGAAAATAGGGTGCGAAGTTACACTGGAAAGAGAGAACACCAATTACAAGGATGGAGAAAAGGGGATAAAAGCAGGTGTAAGTCAAGGAGCCAGCTAACAGAGACAGGAGCCCAGAGAAGATGTTAGAGAGAGTGGGTAGAAGATGGAGTTGCATAAATTCCCTGAAGTTCTGGAATGCAAGCCTGGAGGTTTTAGTACCGGGCCTAAGTGTTAGACTGTGGGTGTGGGGACATTTTCAGTGCAGTAGAGGACTTGGAGACCAGCAAGCCCTTCCTTTCACAGAAGTGGAGGCAGGGAGTCAGAGAAGGCAGGCAGTTCACGTGAGTGCACACAGGAAATGAGCGAGCTGAAACCGCAATTTAAGTAGCTGCTGTCTTCTTGGCTATTTTGATTAAAAGAGCTACTGGTACACTGTTTTTAAGATAACTTCGAGGCTGCCTATTATCATTTTTTTAATTTCACTGTTTGATTAAATTAATTGGTAATAGAAAAAAGTAGGTGATCTCAGCAGATCAGAAACTTCCTTGAAATCAAGGAACCACTATTTATGCACTTAGCATTGTTATAGGAGTATCTATTAAATACTTAAAAATAATGATCAGTGAACTGTATCAGGTACTCTACATGGACGTAAAAATAGTCATAATTAAATTAATGTTTATTCCACACACTATGTATTTCCAGACTTTTTGATAAACTAAGGAGAGGAATGGGAAAAACACACTTTCAATTTTAAAATAACTATGCAAAAATGACAGCAGGCCATGTGGTCTCCGGAAGGAAAAGGCACATAGGCCAAAAGTTCATCCGCGATAGTCTAATGGCAGAACGGAAGTTACACGTACATGAGTAGATGTAGCATAAAGGGAACAGAAGATAGAATGATGGAATCAGAGATTCCATTAAAAACTGGGAACAGATTTTCTTATGAACATGACTGGGTAAATTAGTGCTTTCCTCCTCCTCTCCTCAAAAAGAATACAAAAGCAAGTAGGAGAATTTTTTAAATCCTACAAATTCAACTGTCCATGAAATTTAGAAGTCAGAAAATCTGCAGGCTTCAAAAACCTGTAGGGCCTTGCAAAGCCAAAGATTAGGCAGCAGCTGGGAGGAAATGAAAAGAAGAAGCCCAGAGAGTGGTGAGTGGAACCCTAAGAAGCAAATTTTAGAAAGATAGTGCAAGAGATGTATCGCTTGCTTTCAACAATGGATGTGTTGTACCAGAATGAGGACAGCTGATGGCAGAAGACATGATGGACTCAATCTGGTTCAGATATGCAGAGGAGAAATGGACATGTAAACTCACACAGAAAAACAATAGGTAGCAGCCAGTTTTCTGCAGCAGTGGAGAAGCAAAACCTTTGTTGTGAAGCCTGGAAGATTATCTTGTTCCACACCCACTTACAGGAATATTCTGCTAATAGCTGGGTCATGAAATGTCAACTTTTCAATGATCGTTAGTAAAAAAAAAAAAAGATAAATTAAACTGTGAAAAAGATCTGTAAAGCTTTCCAACTGATGTAGAATATTTATAATAAAAATCTTGCCACTGAGCAAAGTTAAAGTGAGACCAAATATTTTGCTGTGATTTTTAAAGACCTTAATGAAGCAACAGCTTGTAAGAAAAAAAGACTACAGAGTAGAAATTTAAGACCTTAAGAAGAATATAGTGAAACCACAATAGATTATAAAGCATGAGCCGGCATAACTCAGAAAATAAATAGAAGAAAAACAAAACCATTGTCGAAATGTAAAGGAAATCCAGAGATTACAAAGGAAATCAACACTGTGTGTGAGACAGAAAGGCCCCTGAAGAACCTAATGGAATTCCTAAAGAAATGAGAAGGATATAATTTAAAAAGTATCTGGTATTTTAAAAGCATTCGGGAGAAAGGACAGATATAAGAAATAAACAGAGTAGATTTTACATAAATGTAATTGGAATGCCCAAAGAGGAATCGAATAGAACAAACGTGCAAAGTCTTAATTTAAGTAAAATAAAAGACATGTCTTCATACTGAGCAAGCATATCATGAGCCAGAAAATACTGATTCAAAACAGTCAACATTAAAATATAATCTAGTCAAATTATTAAACTTTAAAAATAACAACAACAGCAACAATAAACAACAAACTTTGGATAGCCAGGCAAAAATATCGTCACTTGAAAAGAGCAATATTCAATACCAGAAGACTATTGAGTAACACCTATGAGATATGTAAGAAAAACTGTAAGCCAAGGATTTCCATCAGATCATGCTCTCCTTCTTCTATAACAAGTACAGAAAATGAGGTTTGGACGTACAAAAACTCAGACAATGTTGTTCTCATAAGCCTGTGTTGACATAACTGAAGGAGAACTTTATTCAACTGAGAGATTACAGAGAAAATACAGCAAAAGAACTCATGGTAATGCATGAATATATTTAACTGTATAAATAAGACTAAAATGGTAAACCAGAGGGACAGGATCAAATGTAAATATTATATGCCTAGACAAGGTATGACTGTTATGACTACCAAAAATGGTAGAGGAAGAGGAAAAGAATATGAGAAATAGAGGAGGTTTCCTGATTGCCTCATCTATATTAGCTGGGAATGAAAGATATCATGTAAAGCTCACAAACCAAGAAGTAGAAGTATTAGCGTATTTAACAGCACTACATTAAATGCTAAGAAAGGTAACATGATTAACTAAAATTGGGTCATGATGAGTGAGGAGGAGATAATAGTCATGGACTAAACTAAATAGAGTTCTCCTGATAATATATAAAGTTGCAATTATAAAGGTAACCAGCCATGAAAACAAAAAATTTAGTTTCTGTGCATATTAGACATCCTACTCACTACATAGGAAAAGAGCTTTAAAAAATCATAAACACATAAACATAAAATAATAGGTAGAACTAAGGCCAAATGTCCCTATCATATTAATAAAAATAAATGAGTTCAACTATTAATATAAATGATTCAGATTAGCTCAACACTGTGCTAGATAAAAGTGACACTCTTAAACAAGGTGCTTCAGAAAGCATGAAAATAAAGATACAGGTAGTGACAGATTAATCAAATGCAATTGGAAAAGAAGGAGCATCATAAACTTTCATATCAGACCAGTGGAATTTAGGCCAGAATAAGACAAAGAAGGACACTTATAATGCTAACTTGTAAAGTCACAATGAAAATATATCACTCTTGCACTAAATTTTCAATAGCAACTACATTCATGAAACAAATTAAAGGAGACATAAAGATAAATAAACAGAAAAAAACTAGTAATGAGAAATCTTAATTGATCTCTTTCAGTCATGGCAAGTAAGTGCAAAAGTATGAATATAGTTTTAAATAATATTTTATATATATATTCTGTCTGGAAAAAGTCCAGCCATGGTTAATAAAATGAGAATGGTTTGTGCGACTTCGATGTAACCTGGCAGTCGAGAAGAGTACACTGGAATGTGCATGTGTAAACAATGAGGACTTCACTGTACTAGTCAGTAGGGGCAGTAGGTGCTGTAACAGTGAGCATGTGTACTGTGTGGTCATCGAATTCAAAATGACTTAGTGAGTAGAGCAACGAATTTGCATCAGATTTTGTGTTAAGCTTGAACATTCCTCTGCGGAAACTTCAGATGATTCAGAAGGCTACAGCTATGGGCACCTGGTGATTGGCAGCTTCGTCACAACAATGCACCTGCTCATGCATCACGTCTTGTGCAGAGCTTTTTGGCAAAACATCAAATCCCCCAGGTGACTCAGCCCCATTACAGCCCAGATTTGGTGCCCTGTGACTTCTGGCTTTTCCCAAAACTAAAATCATCTTTAAAAGGGAAGAGATTTCAGAACATTAATGAAATTCAGGAAAATATGAGGGAGCAGCTCATGGTGATTGGGAGAACTGTGTAAGGTCCCAAGATGCCTACTTTGAAGGGGACTGAGGCATTATCGTCCTATGTACAATGTTTCATGCATCTGTATCTTCAATAAATGTCACTATTTTTCATATTATATGGCTGGATACCTTCTGGCCAGATCTTGTATATAACATTCCAGCATGAAAATAGAGAGTTGATTAACTTTTAAAAATGGCTGCAGCCCTCTTATGAAAATAGACTACATTAGGTCATTTTAAAATCCTAAATAAATCCCCTAAACTACCAAGAATAAAAGCAATATTTTCTATTTACTTTTTTTATGATTTTATTTTTATTTATTTTTAGAGAGAGGAGAAGGGAGAGAGAAAGAGAGGGAGAGAAACATCAACGTGCCAGAGAAATATCAATCAGTTGCCTCTCACATTCCCCTAAGTGGGGACCTGGCCCACAACAGAGGCATGTGCCCTGACTGGGAATCGAACCAGCAACCTTTTGATTTACAGGCCAGCATTTAATCCATCAAGCCACACCAGCCAGGGCATAAAATATTTCCTAATCACAGTTCAGTAAAACTAGTAGTGAATAAAATTGGATACCCAAAAGGTCTTTAAAACTGAAAATATATTTTTAAAGATTTTATTTATTTCTAGAGAGAGGAGAAGGGAGGGAGAAAGAGAGGGAGAGAAACATTCATGTGCAAGAGATACATCCATCAGTTGCTTCTCACACACTCCCAAATGGGGACCTGGCCTGCAACCCAGGCATGTGCTCTGACTGGGAATTGAACCAGCAACCCTTCGGTTCACAACCCAGCACTCAATCTGCTTACCCACACCAGCCGGGGCTGAAAATAATTTTTAAAAGTTCTATCTCTTGAATGATTATTGGATAAAAAGGAAATACAAATGAAAGTTATAAAATGTCTAGATATACTTTGTCTAATATAGCTCTGTGTGACTATTTGAAGTTAAAAGTAAATTAAATATTGAGATCCTCACTCAGAAAGTTCTATTGTATTGTACTGGTCTAAAATGTAATTATAATGAAAACACTACTTATGAAAATGTATGGGATATAGAAAAGCAGTGCACAATAAAATCTTCCAAGCATAGAACAGAAAACAAATCTAGTAAATTTCAAAATATTGAAATCATATTAAGCATCTTCTCTAACCATAATGGCATGAAACTAGAAATCAGTCACAAGACAAAAACTGGAAAATGAACAAAGATATGGAGGCTAAATAACATGTTTTTTAGCCCAAAGTCTATGGACACAGTGAAAACAGTCCTAAGAGGGAAATTCATAGCGTTACAGGCTTACCTCAAGAAATAAGCAAAAGATCAAATAAACTATCTAACTTTACTCTTAAAGGAACTAGAAAAAGAACAATAAACAAAGCCCAAAGTGAGCAGAAGAAAGGAAATAATAAAGATCTACGCAGAAATAAATGAAGTAGAATAGAAAAAAATACAAAAATATCAATGAAACCAAGAGCTGATTCTTTGAAAAGATAAACAAGATTGACAAACCTTTAGCCAGACTCATCAAGAAAAGAGAAGAGAGAGGACCCAAGTAAACAAAATCAGAAATGAAAGAGAAGTAATAATTGAATCCACAGAAATACAAGACATTGTAAGAAAATATTATGAACAACCATGTGTCAATAAATCAGTGTGGATAAAATGGATAAATTCCTACACACATGCAATCTTCCAACACTGAATCAAGAAAAATCATAGAATCTGAATAGACAGATTACAACTAATGTAATCGAAGCAGTAATCAAAAAACTCCCAACAAACGAAAGTTCTGGACCAGATGGCTTCACAGGCAAATTTTATCAAACATTGAAAGAAGAACCAATACCTATCCTTCTCAAACTATTCCAAAAAATTAAAGAGGAGAGAAGATTTCCAAGCTCATTTTATAAGACCAGCATTACCCTAATTCCAAAAGGAGATAAAGACACTACAATAAAAGAAAATTATAGGCCAATATTTCTGATGAACACAGATGCTGAAATCCTCAACAAAATATTATAGCAAACTGGATCCAGAAATACATTAAGAGGATCACACACCCTGATTAAGTAGGATTTATTCCATGGATGCAAGGTTGATATAATATCCACAAATCAATAAATGTGATGTACCACACAAACAAAATGAAGGATAAAAATCACAATCATAACAGATGCAGCAAAAGCATTTGATAAAAGCTAGCATCTATTGAGGACAAAAACTCTCAGCAAAGTGGGAGTAGAGGAAATACATCTCAATGCAATAAAAGCCTATATAACAAGCCCACAGCCAACATCATAGTCAACGGGCAAAAACTGAAAGTGTTTCACTTAAGATTGGGAATAAAACAGGGAATAAAAGTAACATTCACTTTTACCACTTTTATTCAACACAGCTCTAGCCACAGCAATCAGAAAACAAGAAGAAATAAAAGACATCCAAATTGGAAAGGAAGAAGTAAAATTGTATTATTTGCAGATGACATGATACTGTCTATAGAGAACCCTAAATTTCCACCAAAACATTATTTGAGCTGACAAATGCATTCAGTAAACAGTAAAGTAGCAGGATACAAAATAAATATTCAGAAATCAGTTGCATTTCTATACACAAATAATGAATTATCAGAAAGAGAAACTAAGAAAACAATCCCATGTACAATTGCCTCAAAAAAACGCCTAGGAATAAATTTAACCAAGGATGTAAAAGACCTGTACTCAGAAATTTATAAGACACTAAAGAAAGAAATTAAAGAAGATACAAATAAATGGAAGCACATACTGTGCCCATGGATGGGAAGAATTAACATCATTAAAATGTCCATACTACCCCCCAAAATTCATTAATTCAGTGAAATTCCTTTCAATATACCAATGGCATACTTTTCAG
The DNA here is from genome assembly GCF_022682495.2 of Desmodus rotundus. Lineage (NCBI taxonomy): Eukaryota > Metazoa > Chordata > Mammalia > Chiroptera > Phyllostomidae > Desmodus > Desmodus rotundus. Next base: position 113,384,094 of record NC_071390.1, read on the forward strand.
AACTAGAACAAATATTCCAATATATGTATGGAACCACAAATGACTCTAAATACCAAGAGTTATCTTGAGACAGTAAAACAAAGTTGGAGGAATCATGCTACCTGCTATGAAACTATACTACAAGGCTATAATGATCAAAACAGCATAGTTTTGGCATAAAAACAGATGAAGATTAATATAACAGAATAGAGAGCCCAAAAATAAACCCACACCTTTATGGTCAATTAATATTTGACAAAGGAAGCAAGAACATACAAGGGTTAAAGACTGTTCAATAAATGGTGTTGGGAAAACTGGACAGATACGTGCAAAAAATAAAACTAGACCACCTTCTATAACATACATGAGAATAAACTCAAAATGGATTGAAGATTTAAATGTCAGACTTGAAACCATAAAAATCCTAGAAGAGAGAAGCAGCCTTTTGGCTCCCTCTTGAATCTCTGTCTGGTTTGGCCTCCTTGCCTCCGCTCCATCCTCTACCATGGCCACAAGGGTGACCCAGAAGACCTACGAAGTGTCCACCTCTGGCCCCTGGGCCTTAAGCAGCCACTGGTACTCGAGTGGGCCTAGCATCAGCTCCTCGGCCTTTTCCCAGGTGGATAGCGGCTACTGAGTTGCCCTGGGTGCCAACGTGAATCTGGCTAGGGGTTTCGGGGAACCTAAGAGTATGGGGACCATCAAAGCCATTCAAGTGAACCAGAGCCCGTTGAGCACCCTGAAGCTGGAGGTGGACTCCCAAATCCAGGCCATGTGCAACTAGGAGAAGGAGCAGATCAACAATTTTGCTTCTTTCATTGATAAAGTGTGGAGCCTGGAGCAGCAGAATAAGATTTTGGAGACCAAGTGTACTCCCCTGCAGCAGCAGAGGATGACTCGCAGTAACCTGGACAATACGTTGGAGAGCTACATCAACGACCTTCAGCAGCAGCTGAAAACACTGGCCCAGGAGAAATTGAGACTGGAGGCAGAGCCTGGAAACATGCTGGGGCTGGCGGAGGACTTGAAGAATAAGTGCAAGGCGAGATTAACAAGCACACAGAGATGGGGAATGAATTTGTCCTCATCAAGAAGGATGTGGATGAAGCTTACATGCACAAGGTAGAGCTGGAGTCCTGCCTGAAAGGTGACTGATGAAGTCAACTTCTACAGACAACTGTATGAAAAGGAGATTCATGAACTACAGCCCCAGATCTCTGACACGTCCGTGGTGCTGTCCATGGACAACAGCCACTCCCTGGACCTGGACAACATCATTTCCAAGGTCAAGACTCAGGATGAGGCAACTGCAGCTGGGCTGAGGCTGAGATCATGCACCAGATCAAGTATGAGGAGCTGCAGACATCCACTGGGAAACACAGGGATGACCTGCATCTCACAAAGATGGAGATTTCTGAGATTAACTGGAACATCAGCCAAATCCAGGCTGAGATTGTTGTTCTCAAAGGCCTGAGGGCTTCCCTGGAGGCTTCTATCATTGACTCGGAGCAGTGTGGGGAGCTGGCTGTCAAGGATACTCAGGCCAAAGTGGCTGAGCTGGAAGCCACACTGAAAACTACCAAGCAGGTCATGGCCCGGCAGCTGAGCGCATACCAGGGGCTCATGAACGTCAAGCTGGCCCTGGACCTGTTGATCACCATGTACCACAAGCTGCTGCAGGGTGGAGGAGAACCAGCTGGGGTCTGGGATGCAGAGCATGAGTATCCATACCAACACCACCAGCGGCAACTCAGGTGGGTTGAGCCCAGCCTACTGGAACCTCAATGACAGCCTGGGCTTCCAGGCCAATGTGAGCTCTGGTGAGGCTTGTGGATCCTTCAGCTGCACCAGCACCAGCTCCTCCAAGATGGTGGCCATGAGGAAGATTTGAGACCCATGGTGGGAAGCCGGTTTCTGAGCCATTTGATGTCCTGCCCAAGTGAACGACTACTGCGGTCCCTACTGTCCTCTCAGCCAGCAGGAAAGGAGCTGTGCTGGGGAGCAGAGGGCACAGGAGACCCACCTGAGGCTCAGCCCCAGTCTTCAGCTCATCCTTGGGGTGGCAGAGTTTACTGCCTCGGGGACCCACTCTTACCCACACCCCAGACTAAAACCCAAATCAAGTGTTTTTTACCCAAAAGAAAGTCTCAGCTGGCTCTGTCAAAAAAAAAAATCCTTGAAAAAAGCATGGGCAGTAAAATCTCAGACATTTCTCATAGCAGTATTTTTCTGCTATAATTCATTTGGCAAGGGAAACAAAAGAAAAATAAGCAAATGGAAATATATCAAACTAAACAGTTTTTCCACATCAACACAATGAATAGACAACCCATTGAATTGGAGAACATATTTGCCAATATATCTGATAAAGAGTTAATAGCCCACATTTATAAAGAACTTATAAAACTCAACACACACACACAAAATATCCAATTAAAAAATGAGCAAATGGCCAGAATAGACACTTCTCCAAAGAGGACTTACAGATGGCCCATAGACATATCAAAAGATGCTCAATATCACTAATTATGAGAGAAACACAAATTAAAATAGGAATAAAACATCACACATCTGTCAGACTGGTTATCATCAATAAATCAACAAATAACAAGAGTTGTCAAGGATGTGGAGGAAGGGGAACTCTCGTTCACTGTTGGGAATACAGATTGGTGCAGCCACTGTGGAAAACAGTATGGGGGTACCTCAAAAAATTAAAAATGAAACTGTCTTATGAGTCAGCATATACTCTGGGAATATATCCAAAGAAACCCAAAGCACCAATTTGAAAGAATATATGCACCCCAATGTCCACTGCAGTGTTATTGATAATAACCCAAATTGGAAGTGGCCCAAGTGCCCATCAGTAGATGAATGAATAAGAATGCTGTGGTACATTTACACAGTGGAATATTACTTGGCTGTAGGAAAAGAAGGAAATCTTACCCTTTGCGACAGCATGGATAGACCTGGAGAGTATTATACTAAGTAAAATAAGCCGGTCAAAGAAAGACAATTACCATATAATTTCACCTTTATGTGGAATCTAATGAACAAAAAAACTAACACACAAAATAGAAACAGACTCATAGATACAGAGAACAGACTGACAGCTGACAGAGGGGTGGGAATTTGGGTGAAAAGGTGAATGATTCAGAAAAAAAACCCACAAACAAATAAACAAAAAAACAAAAAACAAGAAAACAAAAAACAAGAAAACAAAAAACCTCAGAGACACACACCAGTATGGTGATTACTAGACAGAAAGGGGGCAGGGGAGGTAAAAAAGGGTAAAGGGGAGATAAATAGTGATGGAAGGAGACTTGACTTGGGGTGGTGACTACACAATACAATATACAGTTGATATGTTATAGAATTGTACACATTAAACCTATATAATTTTATCAACCAATGTCACTCAGTAAATTCAATGAAAAAGGATCTTCATAACAAAAAAAAGTCAAAATTTATGGAAAACAAACACATTTTGCATCTTTCTCAAAAAAATTAGAAAAAGATCTACCAAGTACTAGAAACAGCCTAAGTGCCTATCAGTAGATGAGTAGACTTAAAAAATGGTACATTCACACAATGGAATACTACACAGCAGAAAAAAGAGGGAATTCCTACCTTTTGAGACAGCATGTATGGAATTGGAGAGCATTATGCTAAGTGAAATAAGCCAGGCAGTGAAAGACAAGTATCGTTATGATCTCACCTATAAGTGGAACCTAATCAACAAAACAAACAAGCGTGTGAAATAGACAGAGACACGGAAATAACAAACCAACAGTGACCAGAGCGGAGGGAGGAGGGAGATCATGGGGGAAAGAAGGGGAAGGGGCAAGTCAAGGAACTTGTATAAAGGACCCTGGACAAAGACAATGGGGGAAGGACTGAATGGGAGAGGTGGGGGCTGTGTAGGGCAGGAGAGAGTAATGGGTGGAAATGGGGACAACTGTAGTTGAACAACAATTTAAAAAAATAAAATAAAATAAAAAAAGACCTATAAGACTAGCCTTATCAAAGATAAAAGCAGAACTTTGCAGAAAAGAGGAAAACAGTAGCAGTAATAAATTAAAACACTGTTAATTATAAAAATATATAAACTGGGAACCTACTTTTTACAAGGATAAAATTTCAATATAAAACTAAGAAATTAAAGAGGTAATAAATATATCAAAGGAAGAGAGAAAATTAAAAGAATAATATAAGTTCACTTTGTTCAATTCTCTGGAAATGATCAGAGCACTTAGAAGAAATGAATAATTTTCTAGGAAAATGTAATTTACCAAAGTTAAAACCAGGGGAAATAGAGAAAGAAAAACAAATTGGCTTATTTTCACGGAAAGATCAGAGAGATGACAAAGAGAGAGACAGCTGCACAGAGAAATTCTACCCAAACTGAAGAACAGATAATTTCAATATTATGGAAACTATTGCAGAGAGGGAAAAAAAAAAAGGAAAGAAAAAAAAAAAAACCCTCCAACTTATTTTTACAGCAAATATGTGAATATCAATATGATGAATTTTTAAAAATCTATCAAGAAACATTACTTATAAATGGTAATTCCAAAACCCTAAAAAAATTAACAAACAGAATTTAGTGTCACTAAAAGAATTATAATCAAGTGAAGCTTAGACTAGAAATTGAATGATGACTCAATATTAAGAAATCTAATAGAAATACCATATTAATAGAAAACCATATGATTATCTACATAGTCTTTCAAAAGGCATTTAAAAATTCAATAACCATTCTTGATGAAAATACTCAATATAGTAAGATTACACTGACACTACTTTAACTGGATAAAATATCTGTATGTATCTCAGTTCAAAAGCCAGCACTAAAGATATTTCCATTAAATACCAGAATCAAATCAAGAATGCCCACCAATATCATTATTATCCAATGTTTCACTGTGGAATTAAATATGAAATTTGAATAAGAAAGAATTCATATTTTTAAATGGAACAGAAAATGGAAAACTGTCACTATATACAGAGGACAGAAAATTAAATATTGGGAAAATTAAAGGAACCAATTAGTCAATTTTAAAAACTGCCAGAGGACTTACTAAAGTAATGCAGTACAAAATTATTACGTAGAAATCAGTAAGTTTCATATACATTTATTAACAGTAGCCAGTTAGAAGAAACAGTGAAAGCAAAGACCCCTTTTTGATAACAACCCAAAGATGAAATGGAAGTAAACTTAATGCAAAATGTGCAAGATTAAGGGAAAGAAAGCTTTAAAACATTTGTTAGTCCGTTTGGGCTGCTCTGGCAGAATACCATAGACTGGATGGAGAAATTTATATCTCACACTTCTGGAGGCTAGAAGGCCAAGATCATGACACTGGCAGATTCAGGGCCTGGTGAGAGCCAGTCTCAGGTTCATAGACGGTGTCTTCTTACTGTGTCCCCCTCCTGACATGGTGAAAGGGGCAAGGGAGCTCTCTGGGGTCTCTTTATATAAGGGCACTAATCCCATTCAGTAGGGCTTGCCCTCATGACCTAATCACTGCTCGAGGCCCTACCTCCTACTAGCAGCACAGTGGGGGTTAAGTTTTAACATATAAAATTTGGGAGGACACAATCAGTCAATGTATAGGAAGCATACAAAAGAAGACTTCTGGCCATCTATCCCACAGATGTCCTGGCAGATAATAAAAAGATGCATTACAAGATTACTAATGACAGCACTGTCTGTAATTGCAGAAGCTTGGCAATAACTGAAATATCTATTAATGGAGAAATGGTCATTAAAAATATGGTATATACTTTGATTTATGCAAGAAGCTTTATGCAGCTGTAAACCAGAGTAAGGGAGCTTTCTATGTATTGGTGTGGAATGATCTCCAAGCTATAGCGTTATTTAAGATAGAAAGATGCAGAATGGAGTAGAAAGCAATAGGTTTCCTCTTTGTATTTAAAAAGGAAGGAAATAAGGGTACACATTTGCCTGTATTTACATGCATTCCTACTCTGGAAGGATACATCAAAACTTCATGACAGCGGTGACCTGTAGATGAGTAGCAGGCATTTGAAGGTGTCTTTTAACTGTTTCCTTTTAATATATTTTTAATTTCTTAAATTATGTGTGTGTGAATTACCCACTCAAAAATAAACAATATATTTAGGAGTCCTACCCACACAAAGAGTTCAGAGTGGTGACTGTCAGCCTAAACTAGCTTTTCTCTCACTGTGCACTTGGAGTTTGACCATGAAGGTTGCCGGGTGAAGGAACTTGGAAGGCTGCAGATACTGCACCAGGACACTCTATAAAGTCCTTTTTCTGAAACCTGCAGGGTGAACTGAGTTTTCCTCAGTGTTCTATTCGCTCCTGCAGCCTGCAGAGCTGTTCAGAGACAGCAACACTCAATGTGGACAAACTCAATAGCACTGGGCTCCGCTCTTTTTCCTGTAAAGGACTGAATTTTGATGTGACGTTATTGAACCTTCACATTTAATGACCTCTAACACACTTCTATCAGTCAAAGCCATCTGTATTTGGGCAAATGTGCTCACTGATCTGTTTACTCAGCATAAATTATCTTTATTTAAAGGGTAGGGGGAGATATACCTATTTGCACATCTGAACTTAACTGATTACAGACCGAAGTGAACTGCCTAGTTCTGTCCTTGTTCTTACAGCTTCTGAGAAGTGATAAGAGTGCCCCATATGTCTGCTATAAAGGACACAAGGACAAAATCAAGGGGGAGGGTAGAGGCGGGGGAGGGAGGTGGGACTGGCTGGGGTGGGGTGGAGGGAAGGGGAGAAAATGCAGACAATTGTAACTGAATAAAAATAAATAAATTAATTAAAATAAAAAAGAATAAAATTTCAACACTATATATAAAAAGAAAAGAAGCAGCAATCACAGACAAGGGGTACAACCTGCTTTTTGTTAGATGTGAACCAGAAGTTTTTTAACTTCTTTAGAATAGGAGTCTACTGTCCTTCCTTCCACCCTGAGTATTAGTTTTACGTACAATAACAAATATTTTAACACATACCAAGACAGTGCTACTTCCCTGTTTTGTGACAGAAAAGGCAGTTTGTCTGAATATTTACTCACCACTTGATCCACACCACATCCAGGGCCTCTAAGAAAAAGTGTGCAAGATTGAAATCCATCTTACCTATGTCTGCCACTGTTTCAGAAGGTTGCTGCCACCTATAGGCACCTGTTAGCATCTGCACATATGTGATATACAGGGGTGGAGGGAGACAGAACAGAGGAACGAGAGAAGAAAGAGGCAGGAAAGGTGAATATAGGGATTTCAGGGGTCAAACAGAGAGCAGAGGGAGGCTTCTCTCCATCTGTGTCAAAGCCATTTCCAAGCTTTGCCAGGGCGTTCACTCACCTCTGCCATTTAAAATACTGAGGGCACCCAAGGACCTTCAGGTGAAATAAAGTGATCCACTTCAACAGACCAGTGTTGGAGAGAAGAGAAAACCCAAATTTAAAAAAGCAATCTCATAACCAGTTAGGAGCCTAGGACTTCAACAATTCTGACTTTACAAAGGGGAATGCTTAGCTATGCCTGGGCTTGCTTGACCTCTTAGCCTCTCTGACTGAGCTGCATTTATAGTCCACGATAATATGGCAGTGAAGAACTTACTGCTTTCAACTCGTCCGTGTTCGTTTCACTCGCTTATATCCTATAAATCCTAGCGTCGTGAGTTCTTCTGGGTGGAAAAGACTTTTTTTAAGCAATGCAACCTACACTTTAACCCCAAGAATCTATTTTGCAAAATCTCAAACAGGGTGTTATCAAGCCTGCATGTGGTGATTAATTTTACATGTCAGCTTCACCGGGTCATCGGGTGCCTAGATATTTGAGCTAACATTTATTCTGGATGTTTCTGTGAGGGTGTTTTTGATGAGATGAATATTGAATCAATAGACCAAGTATAGCAGATTGTGGAAGGGCTTCAGCCAATCAGTTGAAGGTCTAAATTGAACAAAAAGACTGACCCCACCCCAAGTCTGAGAGTATTCTTCCTACCTAATGGCCTTCAAACTGGGGTATTGGCTTTTTTCCTGCCTTTGGACTCAAATTAAAACATTGGCTCTTCCTGAGTCACAAGGCTGCCAGGTTTTGGGTGGGAACTATGCCATCGATTTTCTTGGGTTTCCAGCTTTTTGACTTACCCTGCAGATCTTGGGGCTTGCAGGACTCCATAGTCACACGAGCTAATTCCTTACAATAAATCCCTACATGTATACACACTTGTATATTGGTTCTGTTTCTCTCAAGAGCCCAGACCGATATTCTCTGTTCTAGAACCCCAGCAATAAAGAGTTCACATCTTAAGTGAACCAAGTGGCTAGTCACTGACAGGACCAAGAACTGGATCCATAATTTTTGCCTTTTCTGTATTCATCCATCCATCCTTGTATTCACCCATTCAGTCAACACACATTTATTGAGCATAGCTACCAATCATTTTGAGGTAATTTAACATATTACTTAAAAGAAGTATTTTGAAAATCCAATCATACTAAAAATTTCAGCAGCCCACAACGCAGTTGCTTCTGCATTCTAGGAGCTGCAGCTGCTCCTGCTGGGTTAACTACCTTCTCTCTTCTCTTTGTTGGATGACACAGATGTTCACGGAATTCAAGGTTCTGGTTTCACTGTCTTCATTTTCCTACCTGCACCTCACCCTAAGTGTGATCCTCCAGTCTCTTGGCTGGAAATGTCTTCTATCTGTTGAATTTCAGACATATTTTGGACCCTAAACTCACCTCCATGCTCCATATTCATATAGTCAACTCTACTGCCCATATATTGACAAAGTGACTTAAACTGAACATGTTCAAAACAGAGATTTTAATTCTCTCCCTCCACCCCCAAGTCTCTTCCTTCTTCACACTCTGTGTCTCAGCATAGCCCCACCGTCCTCTTTGTGGACTGAGCCATATTGTTAGGTGCTATCCTTCATTTCTGCCTTTCTCTCGTCTTCAAAATGAATCCCCAAATATAGACTTTCCTCCATAATTCTGTACCAAGTCTGTTGCATTAAGCCCCTCATCTCCCACCTGAACTATTGGTGGGGCAGCTTATGTGAACACTGAACTTGCATTCTTGCTGCTCTCAAATTCAATCTCCACATAGCCACCAGGGTTTATTTACAGTGTAAATCAGATCCTGTTTCTCCCTGGCTTAACCAACCCTCCTGCCCCTGTTCCAGCCATTTCCCATTGTATTTAAAATAAAATCCAAATCCCGAAAATGCCCTGCCTATTTTCCCAAATTTGTTTTGAACTCTATGCTGCCTCTCTCCCCACACTCCAGCCACATGGGCCCTTGATATTCTTCAAACATGCTCAGTGCTCCTTCCTTGGAGTTTTTGCCCTCTATTTTCTCTACTTAGAATGCTCTTGTCCCAGGTCTTCCTGTGGCTGGCTCCTCATCCTCAGGTCTCACTTCTGTTATTATTCCAGGGAAATACCCTTCCGATCTATTTGTCATTGTCAATCAAACTGTCCTAATTTCCTTCACTTTTCACTTTCTGAAACAGTTTTTTGTTTTTACTTATTTACTAGCACCCCGCCCTCCCCTCTAAAATATAAGCCCATCTTGTTCTCAATTATTTCATAAAACAAAAATAGATGCCCAATAAGTACTCACCGAATGAATAACAAATGACTCCATCCCCAAAGCTATTGAAAAACAGTACACACTGCTTTTCAATGTCCTCAGGAACAGATGGCCAAGGAAGGAGAATCTGGTATTGTGACTCCGCTGAACTCTGTCTGTCACTGAGGTCTTCTGATGCCCTTCCCTTTCTAGGAGCCTCTGGCTCCGTGCTGCCACATTGCCCCTTCTTTCAGTTTACTGTATGTCCCATGATAAAAGAAAGAAATTTGTCTTTAAGTACAGAGTAGCCCTTCCAGTTAAATTAGGGTGAAATTATGAGCACAGTCTATTTAATAACATTTCACTCCAAGGGGCAATAAATACCAAGTCTAATCACATGCCTGGAGTGGTTTGTTGGCGACACAAGTCATGTTTATTCTTTAAATGAACTTATAAAACATCAGTGCCTCTAACCTAAGTTGGCACCCACTTGTGACTTCAATTTCTTCACATTTTTTTTCTTCTAAAAACCAACAAAGTCTCACTTTTTTTTTCCTGACCCAGAAATCTTGCTTAATTGAGTTGCTTTGATGTCTGGTCATTAACGTGAGTTACGGAGCTACTATTGTCTTCTACTCCCTTTATGAAAATTATAGATCTTTGCAATATAGTATGACCAGTGGAAAAAGAACCTTACACTTCATTTGTCGTTTCCTGAACATGTTATCCTACACACTTGAACTTGATTTTCCTTGCTGATGACAGTGTATGGGTCATGACATCTCTCCTCCACATTGTAAAGGGCAAAATGAAATAATATACGGAAATGCATTTTGGAAGCTGTAAAAACCAAATGGAAATGGCTTATTGCTGCTATGTTTTACCTCTATTAGGATTTTTTTTTAATGATGCTATGGTATGATTAAGAGGTTGCTGGACCAGGAAACCGTGTACATGGTGTAAGTCTTGAAGCCTCACTGAGACATAGTGTCTTGACCTTGAAAACAAGGAACTTGGATGAAATCCTGTTTCAGGTCTTCCCAACTCTAATATGCAAGGTTTTGTTACTATAAATAAGGCTTCAGATATTAAAATGCGGTAACCGTGTCTCTCCTCTTAAATCTATCTACATTTTATTTATAGGAAAGTTCATTTTATGAAAGCCCACAGAATTGAAATGCTGAATAATTTTATATTTACTGTTGAATATTTATTTAGAATCCACAGTATACCAGGCACGGTAATAATGGTTCAGACTTTTATAATCCAATACAGCTTAAAGAGCACCCTTACTTTATATTACCGCATGGGATCCTCTTAAATGCCTCTGATGGAAGGCAGGACAAACACAAGCACACCCATTTTACAAGGAGAGAAATGGAGGTGAGAGAAATTAAGTGACCTGCTCAGGGTCTGAAACTGGGCGAGAGTGCAAGTTTGACCGCAGACTCCTGGACTTACGAACCTGTGTTCTTTCGACGTGGGCGGACGATTGTGTGACATGGTCCCTGTTTTCAAGATGGCAACCTTCTAAGACAGCATTAAAGGCTTGTGGCTCTGGCTGCTAGATCCCATTTTAACTGAAGAAATCACCTGATGCTCAACTCACTAAAGCCCTCCTTACCAGAAGATCCATTTTCCCCAGCTGTGGCCCATGGACAGCCAGTGCCCCATCAGACTCTCATTCTCAGATCCATTCTCTCTCTCATGCACGTGCCAAAATTGAACAAAAGACACAGAACCTATAGTCAGCACAGACCAGCGTTTTGAGCTGAAAGATCCTTTATCGGGATTGGTGCCATGGCAAGTCAAAGCCATATGCAAGCTTAAGTCACATGGGAGCAGGAAAATCTTAAGTCATCATAACAGTGATGTCTACTGTTTACTGAGTACTTATCACAGCAGGTACTATGTGAAGTGTTTTACATGTGTTGTTCTGCTTAATGTTTACAACCCCCACCAAGACATGGAGAGATAGACAGATAGATGTCCAAACCTATAGAGAATTTGTATGAGTTTATCTGAGTCAAACAGATGACAATTGCGAGGAAGCAAAATCTTGATGGTTTCAGAAAATGCCCTGGAGAATGGCAGTTTTGCAGTTTATTTTATACATTACAATTAAAGGAGGGGGCATATAGAAAGTTACATGAAATTCATTGGTGATAGATTAGGGGGGCAGGAGAAAGCAAAGCAGGGAACTCCCTGAGACTGGATAAGAGTAAAGTGGAAATGCACATACCTCTTTTACATTGGTGGGTATAGGTAGTTCAATAACATGAACGGCACACAGAGACGGTATTTGGGCAACAAGATAACAATGAAGGGTGCCATGGTCTCGTGCTCCGGTGGGAGATTGTGCTCTGAGGGGTCTGGAAAAAGGGGGATTACTCTGACAATCCAAAGGCATGTGATCATAGATGCAAAAAGACACTAGACAGGCTCAGTTAAAGATTGACCTCTGTCCAGGAAGATACTGGCCTAGGACGTGACTACCTGCCATGACTCATGTTTAGTTAGAAAGTTTTAATTTCAGACCATCCTATGTGGTTACTTGGGTCTGTGAGTTTGTAAAGCCACCATGCAGGCCTCCCCTGAGCTTGTCAGGTTTAGTATGTGGCTCATTTTTTATCCACAAAGAGATAATAGATAGATAGATATAAATCCATATCTACCCATATATATGTGTATCTCTAAATCTATCTATCTACCTAAAAATTTATCTTAGTAGTTTTCAACTGGGGGCAATTTTGTCCCCCAAGGGTATTTGGGAATAGCTATTTGGAAACATTTTTGGTTGTCACCCTTTTCAGGGCGAGGAGTGTGCTACTGGCATCTAGTGGGTAGAGGACAGGGATGCTGCTGGAGATCTTACAATGCACGGGAAAGCACCACAACAAAGAATTGCCTAGCCCCAAATGTCACTAGTGCCAAGACTGAGAAACCCTGACCTACTCGCATGTAGGAACCTGCTCTGGTGTGATCTTGAGCAAAATAAACTAAGCAAACCCTTGAAAGTATAATCATTCCCCTTAGTCTTTCTCTATCTTTCAAAATCCTGAAAGCCAAAATAGCTCCAAAGCAGGATGACTTTAATTCACTTTTGTTTTTATGCTGCTTCATTTAAGCCAAGAGCAGCTTGGTATTCGCCCTATTGGTTGACATAAACATTCTTCCTAGGGACATCGAACATGTGGAGCTGATTTGAGGAGTGGATGGGTTTCTAGGTGTAATAATAACAGCTAACTTTTAGAGAGTACTATTTCTATGCACTCCTTCATGATTATCCCCATTTTACAGTGGAGGAAACTGAGGCTTAGAGTATAATCTACTCAATTGACACATCAGTAAGTGACAGAGCTGGACCTGAAATGTAGGGCAATCCAAGAACTGAGTCTAGATCTCTAACCTTCATGCTATATTGGTCTTTAAAATACTAGCTTTATTATATATTTTTCCATGGTGCTGGTTTGATAAGCCTAATCATTTTTTTTTTTTTTACTTAAGAAAGCCTAGGTAGCTGAAGGGAGAGGCATAGCTATGCTGTGCCAAGCAGAACTTCTTGCAAGTAAAATGAAAATGATTTTGCAACTGGAGGAAAAAGAGATTATAAACAGATAAAAGTGTCTGGACCACTCCAATGCCCTGATTTATGACTACTAGTATAGTCCCTTTGAGAGAGAAAACTACAGGATGATTCATATTTGGCATAAAATATGCTGCCTCTAGCTGAGGAAACTGGCAGGTTCTCACCTACTCATATAAATATTTAAGAGTACCATACAATCATTTCTTAGATTTTCTGAAGACTGCAAATGTGAGCCTCTGGTCCAGAATGCTGACTTTCTAGGTATGCTTTATCTAATCATCTGTAATTTAAGAAAGAGTTATTTTTTTTTTGTAGGCTATTTGACGGTTTCAGAGCCACTTTTGGAAACCATTTCTCTCTGCGGGATTGAAACCAGCCCAGCTCCTCATTACTGGTTTGCTCTGTGCGGCAATTGGTACTGAGGTACCTCTCTCGGTACACGGGAGGTGTGTGCTCTTCCTTTTTACTTGTGTGGGAAACAAGGCCCAGGCTCACCATTAGCACAAAACTAAGTTACGCGCTCTTAGTTCCCCATTCGGAACCACAATCCCAGACCTGAGTGTTCTCAAGGGAAGAGATGAAGTCTAGATATGGGTAACGTCAGCCAGAAGGGAGGACTCCTAGTGAAAAATCCCGTTAACGGGCCTCCTGGGGACCACTGAAAATGTCACATTATGACTTTGAAAGAGAGAGAATGGCCCCAGAAACTGATTCCTGGACCTTAGATGGTCCTTGCAAATGACTTCGACTGGGTCCCTGGGCATAAATGGAACTGTGATAAGGGTTGAAAAAAGCTGTGAGGGGTTGGGGGGAGGAGCTAGGGGAGGGAGGCCAGGTGGAATCTGGAGAGAAGAGCATAACAAAGAACTGAAAATAGATACTTAAAATTACATATCATTCCTTACTAAACTTTTTGGACAACAGGAATGAGATTCACCATTTTCTCTTTCGCTTAAAACAACAACAGCAGCAAAACCATTACCTCCCAAGCTTAGACAGAGGGGAAGGACAGTTCTCTACTCGAAGGGAAACCAGTGCAATTTATTGCTGTTTCATGGAAGCAGCTCGATCCACCAGGGACAACTGAAGAGAAGCTTTTGTTTAAAATTAATGGCTGAGGTCCACCCCTTAAAAGCCTGTCATTTAAATGAACAAAGGAGCAATTGCTTCCTGACAGCAGTGGTGGGAAAATGGAAACATTGGCGTTGATGTTTCACCCACAAATCTCCACTCATCTACTTACTCCATTTTATCCCTTGACCTGTCTTTTTAATCATTTCACCTCCTCTCTGCAAAGAATTACTGCTGTCTCTAGCACGCGCGGTGACCTTCCTGCCTGGTGATTTTAAGTACCCCTTTGACAAGAGGAGGTCACTTACTGTGGCTCATCCATCCTTTCAGCAGTAAATTATATGGGGTCTTCCCTTGGGTGTGGACTAATGGGTGAATGGGGAACAGGGCCAAGGGTTGGGCGGGTCACTGTTGGGATGAGGGAGGCCTGTGGACTTCACCACCTTAAGGGCAAGTCCAAAACCCCAGCCACCCAGCTCTCACAGGGCTTGGATAAAAGCATAATCATCACATTATATTAAAGAGTGGATGTGCTCTGAAAATATTAAGGACCATCTTGGCTGTAGAATGTATCACCACTGCAGAGTGTCCCTTTGTTTTATTATGTTTGCGGGGAGAAAGGACTTTTTTTGTTTTCCCAGTTGTCCCAATTTTGAGAGCAACGAGAGAAAAGTGAGGTACCCACAACTGCTGTTGGCCCTCCGACTTCCCTGGAGCCTCCTTCACCCAGGAGCTGCCTGTGTGTTCTCCCAGACCTGGGAAATCACAGCACAAGTTGGGGTAGTCCCGGTCTTAAATCTCTAAAAAGAGATTCTCTATTTTTCTGGCCCTTCCCCCTAGGTTTGCTTCACTTTAGTTTTTCTCCAAGAAGTATACCTGGAGGCTTAAGAGGCAATACAGTGCAGGGGCTAAGCGTGTGGACACAGCTGTTAGAACGAAGGGATTTGTGTCTATTTCTGACACGTGCGAGTACTGGGAACTTGAGAAAACTTAAGCTTTGGTTTTCTTATTTGTAAAATGGTGATAATAATGTTAACATAGTAGTGTTGTTCTGAGGGCTAGAGTAGCCCATGGACTCAGGACACTGCCTGGTACATAATAAATATTTGATAAATATTAGCTTTATGAGAATTATTGGTTTGGCCAAAAACGTCGATATAGTTTCTTCCATAAAAGATACATTTTTCATTTTCACCAATAAGTTCATTGATTTGGATATTTTGAGTATGTTGTCTATCTCCCATGGGGTATAACATCTGTTGTTCTCAGTTAACAACTCGATTTCATCACTACCAACTTCAACTGGTCTACCTGACCTCGAAGCATCTCCAGCATAAAACTTCGCAAACCATGTTTGACTTGTTCAATCAGTCACAGCACCTTCTCCATACACTGCACAAATTTTATTTTTGTCTTGCACTTGCATTTTTACTTTTCTTGAAATACTAAAGCATAATACACTGAAAATGCTGCGTGTTTTCTTCCATCTTCAATATTAAAATGGCCACACAAAAATTCACTGATTTTGATAAGTTCCTTTTAATGCACACTGATATAACAGCTGTCACAATACAATCTAACAAAATTGTTTCAAATTAAGTTAAAGACAACTAAGCACTACTAAAGCCATATTATGGAAAAAGACAAATGAACTTTTTGACCAACCCAATATTACTGTTTCTAACTACTACTATTAGCAGCATGTGCTCTATGGGAGTCAAGTCAGATGGTTACCAATGCCATCCTATAATGAAAAATACCTAACCATGGCCTTCCACAAAATAACTAGCAAACATCCTGAAAATGGAAAGAAGGATGGGAGAGAAAGAAACAGAAAGGACAGGAAACATTCAATAAATATTGATTAAATGGATGGAAAAGCAGGGACTTGCATATAAAAGAATGTGCCAACCCCTGTTGTTCTCTTCCACTTCCTGAGAGCCCAGCTGCTACCATTCCTGGAGGCACAGTCAAAGACCTGAGATGGGAGAGAGCATGGGACAGGCAGAGGATAGATGGGAACTAAGAGGCTGGTGCACGCAGAGTGAGGATAGGCAGTAGGCTGGGGAGACAGGCAGGGCAAGGCCATAAAGGATGTTTAGGTCATGATAAGGTCTTTGGAGCTTATCCTAAGAGCAATAAAACCAGAAAAGGCTGTTAAGCAAGGAGCTTTCATGATTAAATTTGCATTATGAAAAGACTATCATGCTACTCATGAGAACAAGCTGGTGGGACCTGAGTAAAAGATTATTTGGTAGACTACTGCCGCAGTCTAGGCAAGATGTACCAGCTGGGGCTAGGGTGAGGGTGGAGGAAATGGAAAGAAGTACTTGGAGTCAAATCAGGAGGAGATGTTTATGAATTAGTGCAGGAAGGGGATGAAGAAGAGGGTATTAGCAACAACAACTCCTAGTTTTGACTAGTGTGATGGAATAGTAGGGCCATACACTGAGTTCATTTTGAGAGTCTTTTGAGATATCAAAAACAGAAATTTAACTACAATATTAGATATGTAAATTTGGAGCCCAAGGGAAAGGTTGGGGCTGAATTTGGAAGTCATTAGGTGATAATAAAAGGTTTTGCAATGATGGAGAGAAGTATAGCAGTAGCTGCAGTAGATGAGGAGTTAAGAGTATATTAAGGTCAAAGATTCCTAAGCACGTACAAATGTTGATGGAAAAGAGACAAAACATTTGAAGATTTGGTGAAAGAAGGAATAATTGTGTAAAAAGTTCTGTTGATTTGTCTGTTTTTAAAGAATTTATAACATTTATGTTTCAAAAAAAGGACTCAAAATAACATCGTATTCCAAAATGAAAACAAAAACAAAGCAGCAATTAATTTTTTAAATATTTGAAATCACTGCAAGAAGATAGCGATGAAATCAAGTGTCTGGGGTTAGTTGACCTGTCAGAATGACTAAAATTAATAAAAACCCTCAAAGGGGCCAACTCCAGCCTCGCACCTGATTTTGTAAATGAAATTTTATTGGGACACAAACACACTCAGTCACTTCCATATTGTCAATGGCTGCTTTCCCACTACAATGGCAGAACTGAACTAAGATTTTACGCCTGCAAAACCTAAAATACTTACTATCTGCCCCTTCATAGAAAATTATGTCCATTCCTGCTGGAGGACTGGATCATCTCACCAAACAAAAAGCTTGCAGGGAAGGCAAGCTCTGGGATTGTTGTGTCCAGGGATCAGCCGTGTTTCTTCCCATCTCCTGGGTCTACTACTCTCACTGCGTGTGTGTTGTCCTGAGGCTGGGTCCGGTCACGACTGCAAGACGACTGGGACTGCATGTTTTGTATGGTGTAAGAAAGACAGTAAAACCTCATCACCAACCATGGAATCTACTAGTTCCCTGTAGTCTGATGGACCCGCTTAGGTGGCATGCTCAGCTGGGTTGACCAAGGAAATGGCAAACACATATGGGTAGAGCAATTGGGTGGTGTGGGGAGGTTGGAAGTTGAAGAAATTGCTTGTCACTGGGGGTAAAGTCACCTTCCTCTGAAGAACAAAGCTGTGCAAGGTGGATGGCGCAGCTAAAGAAAGTTGAGATTCTCTTAGGAATCAAAATGGAGGAAACGGAGGCTAGCCAGAGAATCCACAAACAGAAGCTACTACCTACCATTGGTGCCTGCATTTGAGCAGCAATTTTTTTCAGAGCAGCATTGTAGCCAAGACATAATCATTATCATCATCATGTCGTTACAGCATCATAAATAATAATGACCATTTGTTGATTATATACAAGAGAAAGCATCCGATTCTATCTGTCTACATAATTTCTTCTGCAAAAACAATCCTTATTCCAGACGTTCCCATAGAATGTTTTGGGGATCCAGATTGACATGGGGTGGGTTGGGGAATACAGAGAGAAGATCCACTAAACGACCCTTTTGAGACCTGTGATGAGCAAGAACAGAAGCACGATGGAACAGAACCCTACGGGGAGACAAAGAGGAAAAGCAGAGGTCAGGGGAAGAAATTTGCAGACATAAGATATTCAAAGATGCTTGGAAAGGAAGGAGAAACCAAGGAAAGGAAACACCGAAGATATGACAGAAGCAGAAACAGTGTTAGCCTTGGAACAGCAGAGAGGGAGGAGTAATGTTACAGAGGCGATGCGTGGTCCTCTGCAGAACACACAAGTGAGCTGCAAGCATACGTTAGACAAGGCGAGCTCCCAATATCACATTTGGAGTCAGGAGCAGCGGGGGGACACTGACATTGACCTGTTTTCCTTTTCTCAGATCACACTCTTACAGTGCTCTCATTCATCCCTTCCTTTAGAAGATTCTTTAGAAATTTTTCTAGTATTTCTTTGGAAATATAAAAATTGCCTTCTGAAGCTTGGACTTCTACACATGTATGAATCTTCCTTCCCACAAGGGTGGCATATTTCTCCCCATGGGCTTACTTGCTGGAGAAGATTCCCGGGCCTTGCAGATTTTGTACCATCTGCTTCCTTGTGGGCTTGAAATAATGTCATCATTTTATCTTTGAAAACTCCTTTTCTTTCTTATTTTCTCATTTTAATTCATAAGAAAAAGATGACCAAATCCCCACCCAGTAGAGTCCTGTCGATGCCTCTGTGAGAAAAAGAGGGATTTAGAAAGACTTACAACCTGTGCCCTGCACACGATGCTCGGGGACCTGGAATTTGCTTGGTGGGTAGCGTGAATGAGGGAGTTTCCTCTTAGCTCCCCAACGCTGTCACTCCTTAGAGTCTGTTTTGAGATACATGTGGAATACTAATCGAATACTGCCCGTAAACCTTGCATTTTACATACTCTATTTTGTCCTCACGATAATCTTGCATGTATAGCTTATTAACCCTTTTTATAGATGAGGAATGAAATTCTCAGAAATAAATTTCCCACACTCATAGCATTTGAATTTAGGTTTATCTAGATTACAAAACCTGCTCTCTTTGCACCACCCTCTCTGCCATGTCCTTAAGTTGATTGATATACAACTGACAACACCAAGGGGAGTTTGTTATTTTAAGGATTTCCAGTGGGGTTCTTTTTTGTAAAAGTGCTTTAATTTTAAATTTGTCTTTTACACATATCTAGATTTTTATATATTGATTTTACAAATATGCAACCAATCTATCTGTAGCTGTTCTGTTTGATATATTTTTTTGTGGCTGAATGCTTCCTAAAGTTTTCTCTTTTCACCAGTAAAACAAAAATATTAAGAGAGTCTGCCCGATAGCATCCTTAATTAGCCGAAATAGTCACTGTGGAAACTGCTTACCGCTTACCTTCTGCCAGAACCAACCGGAAGAACAGAAAGGTATTATTCTCTCTGTTTTTCAAAGAAATTCATAAATCATGCAGAAATACATTACTAAGCTTCTTATTGAGCAGTTTTGCAAATTATAATTAATAATATTGCCTAACAATAAGACTTTGGTAACAAAGGTTTACACGCACAAACGTCTTTTCAAAATGCAAAAAGATGTTATTTAAGTCTTCATTATGGAAAAAGAGTGATGGATTCATTGCTGGCTAATCTTTTAGCCAGTCCTACATGTAAAGTATTGCAGCTTAAGACACAGAATATTAAAATCTACCACAGATACATTATTGCTACATGAGAAAAACTCTTTTAACTGCTGCATGGCATTTTATTGTTATGCTAGCCTTACCAGTGTGACGTTAATAAAATCGATGCCATAATACAGCCCTAAATTGGTTGTTACTGGTAATGAGGGAGTAATTTGGAAGTAAATAGTCTCTGGCAAAACTGAAGATGGCTATTTATTTCAGAGTTGACTAATTAATAATTGTTCATTAACTAATGCTAAACGCCTCATGGGTTGTGTTTGCCTCTTTGCCAAAAGATATTGGTGCTTTATTTTGAGGCAAAGCTAATTGTTAATTACTGCTCTGGGACCCTGGCATCTGACTGGGGCACAAAAGTTTGCTAGCAGCTTGTTTTCCTCAAGGCTTTGTGGAAGAAAATACAAACCTCCAGACCCTTGAGTCTCACTGCCAAGCTCTTGTGCTTTATGCAGAATGTTTGGGGCCCCGAGGCAAAGGTTTGGAAAGCAGCAGGAAAACTGCACAAGAAAACTATTCATAGCTGAAGCTTTGGGGAACGTTTTCTTGGGCTGAGTCTTAAATAAACTGAAGTCATTTTAATTGAATGCACTACCAGCCTGTTTCGATGAGGAATTTCAACAGGGTGTGTTTAATACCCCATTCGGCTGGTTTTGTTGTTCTTGAATATTTTGACTACTGGGACCCACTGGACCTTAGGTGTTGGAACAGTTCCAAACAAAAGTGTCATTTTCAAATGGCTCAGGAAAATCAATGAATTTCCTTAGTTCTTTTATTGTTTGTGGCTAGAACTGCAGGGGAACGATTTCTACAGAAGGGCACCCAAACTCCCTTGATTTATTGCTTGACAGTTGACAAAAGTTTAGACGTCTGTGTGGTTGGTGCTGGACGACAGCATGTTTCAGAACTGTATTCCAGGATGCAAAGTATGTGTGTTCTTTTTAAATTTCTTTGCATTAGAAAGTGTTTTTGATTGGCTGCATTTTAAAGCCTACTCAAACGCTGCAATATAGAGAGCTCTAAATGTATTCAGTATCATTCTCACACGTGCTACTTAGAGAAATTAACACTAAGCACTTTGGGGCCATTTCAGCGCTTCCTTCTGCACTCCTCCAGTGGACCAACTGGGAGGAAACACAACAGCCATTTGTTTAATTCTTGGAGCCAGAACTAGATCCAGGTAATCAAACAGTGGGTGTCTATTCTATTCTGAAAGATTTCCAAGAACGAATATTCCATCCTCTGGTAGCCCGTTTCAGGGTTCAATCAGAAAGTTCTTAACCGTCTTATTCAACTCCTTCCTGCAGAATCAAAAGTTTGCTTTCTGTATATTGAGAACAGTTGGGAAGCAGCCTGCATATAATAATCTTTTATATTCTTTAGGATAGTCATTACATTTTCCCTAACTTTCTTTTCACCAAGCTAATTAACCCGATGCTTTGAACCCTTCCTTGTAAGACTTCATATAGCTGCCACGCCTCATTTACGTAGCCATTCTCAGTTCCAGGGCTCAAAATATTTCAAGGATACTTACTGCATTTTTGGCCATGAGACACTTAAAAGGTTCTCAAGAAATTCCAACTAAAAGCATTCTATTGTGATGACTTTATAAATCCGTATTATCCAAGGTGCTAAGATCTACCAGGTATCCTTTATACTACGTGAAGCTGTTAGGTGTTTAGATTTTATGGTAGACAGCTCCTCACGGTGCTTAAATATTGCGGAGGAGTTTACATTGTCAAGTAATGAAGCCATTTTAGCCTAAATTCACTATACTGTCATCATTAATGTTGGTTACTGTTCCAAAAGCAGCTTTCTTTCAAAATCGATTTATCGAGAAGAGCCCATTGGTTAGGGAACTGACAAAATAACTCATGTCAGGGAGAGCAGATGAAGGAAGAGGTCAGATGGCGATGGGAGAACCTAGGAAGGGCCCCCCGCTGGGTTTAGTGCCTTTCCTAGACACGGACTAAAAACAGCAAGGCCTCTGTCACACCAACAGTGCTCACCCTAACAATGTCCCACCTAGCGCCCGGCTCTCCCTGCTACGCATTGCTTACTTGTTACAACAACACAGCAACTGCAACGCCATCATAAACTCTTTCTTTTGTCACAACAACTATGTGTGCATTTTAAATTAACGAGAAAATGCAGACAATCTAAAAGAAGAAAAAAATGATCACATTCCTATCACCCAGGTAAACTTCTGATAATAACTTAGGTTTCTTACCGTTTTATTTTAGGCTTTTGTATGGATCAAAGTAGGATCATATGATAGTCTTACAAGCAGTTTTTAAAATTTAGTAGGATATTATGAATGTATGTTGGTATCAACAAATATAATTTCCCATCCTTTTTAGTAAATGAATGCATTTTATTGTATGATTATAATTTGTTTAAACTTTTTCCTATTGTTGAATAGTTTGTTTTCAATATTTCCAATAACAAACAATACTTAGATGAGCATTCTTATAGCCAAACCTTTGTACATTTAAGTTATTTACTTAGAATAAACTAGCAATAAATGAGAAAATAACAGAGTATATACATTTTTAAGGCTTTGGTTAAATATTGCAGCATAACCCAACAGAAGGGTTTCATCTATTCATTTTCGCTATTTCAATGGGAGTATAGTATCTCAGCGTGGTTTAAATTTGCAGTTGTTGCCCTGGCTGGTGTGGCTCAGTGGATTGAGCACCAGACTGTGAACCAACAGGTCACTGGTTTGATTCCCAGTCAGGGCACACGCCTGGGTTGCAAGCCAGGTCCCCAGTGGGTGGTGCACGAGAGACAACCACACACTGATGTTTCCTTCCCTCTCTTTCTTCTTCCCTTCACCTCTCTAAAGATAAATAAATAAAATATTTTTAAAAAGCAAATAAATAAATTTGCAGTTGCTGATGGCTAATGATAGTTGCATCTTTTCATATGCTTATTGGCCAATCATGTATCTTCTTTTATGAAAAGTCAGTTTAAATGTTGCCCCCTTTTTAACTGGGTTATAGAGTTGTAGAGTTCTTTATATGCAGTGGATACAAATCCATGTCATATATAATTTCCTTCTAGTCTGTGGTTTGCTTTTTCATTTCCTTAAAGGTATATTCCAAAGAGCAGAGAGTTTTAATTTTGATGAAGTCCAAAATATCATTTTTTTCTTTGATGATTCATGTTTCTTTGTGTTTTACTAAAGAGCTTTGTCTACTACAAAGTTGTAAAGCTTACCAGGATTTTGTTTGAAATTTTCTAACATTAGCAAATACATTTAGTTGTATGATCCATTTTGAAATAGTTTTGTGAATGGTGTAAAGTAAAATTGAGGTTCATTTTATTTGTTTCAGCACCATTTATTGAAAAGTTATCCTTTCCCTCATTAATTCCTTTGTAAAAAAAATAATAAATCCATATATATATGGTTCTATTTCTGGACTCTGTGTTTAAAAACAATTCCATAGATCTATATGCCTATTTTATGCTAATGCCACCTTTTCTTGATTACTATAGTATTTCTGATATTACTTAAAATCAGGCAATATAAGTTCTCCCTTTTCAAAATTATTTTGAGCATCCTACATTTTTTGTATCTCAATGGAAAGGTTAGAATTAGCTTGTCAATCTCTATTGGGAAACATGGAAGAATCACACGAGAATGACCTCAAATATATAGGCAAATTTAGAGGTAATTGACATTTTAATAATATTGAGTCTTCCAAACCATGAAGATGGTTTATTTCTTCTTTAATTTCTCTCATAAATGTTTTGTGGTTTTCAGCACTCAGGTATTATACATATTTTATTAAATTATTTTATTTTTGAAGCTATTGGAATTAGCATTATTTAAAATTTTTCTTCTTCCAGTTGTACATTGCTGGTGTATAGAAATACAACTAAATTTTGTATATTGACATTACATTTTGTGCACATATTCATATTCTACATTTTTTGTAGATTCCTTAGGCTTAACTACATATACAATCATACCGTCTGCAAATAAAAACAGTATGACTTCTTTCCAATCTGCATTTCTTTCATTTTTTTTTCCTTCCCTTGTTGGTCCCAACCCCTTCCCCTATCCTCCAGCACAATGTTGACTAGAAATGGAAAAAGAAGGCATTCTTCCTTTATTCTGGACCTCAAGACAGAAGCACTTAGTCTTATATGATATTAGTTGTAGGTTTTTCATACATGTCCTTTATTAGATTAGAGAAGTGCCCCCTTTTTCCTACTTTTGTACAACTTCTTATTATACATAGGTGTTAATATTTTATCACATATTTTTCTGTATCTTTTGGGGTGATCATATAGTTCTCCCTCCGTTCTGTGAACATGTTAAATATGAACGGGGATAAACAATGAGAGATGCAAGTAGAATGCTTTAGGACTCTTACATTTCACAGGAAGTGATATAACATTTGGAGGTGGACTATGGTAAGTTAAGAATGCATAGCAAAAATCCTAGAACAACCACGAAAGCAAAGCAAAACAAGTGATATAGCTAAAAATCTCAATTGTAGGTATTAAAAAAAAACCATTAAAATAACCACAATCAATCCAAAGGAAGGCATAAAATGAGGGGTAAAAAGGAAACCTCCAAAGAACAGATGAGGCAACTAGGAAACAAACAGCAATATGGTAAACAGTACTTAAGATGATGCCAACAATACATTGTCTAAACACTCCTGTGCAAATGCAGAGACTTTTCAAAATGGATAAAATAATAAGATTCAAATATGCTGTCTGTCGGAAATGTGGTTAAGTATAAAGATATCTATACAAGTAAAAGCATAAAAAAGATACACCAGGCCAACAGTAACCTTAACAAAGACGGAATTGCTATATGATTCAGATGACGTGGCTTTAAAGGTAAGGGATGTTACTAGGACTAAAAGCTGTATTTTATTATGATAAAAGAGTCAATCAAGAGGTTTTCTCTTTATATTTTCACCTTCTTTGATTTATAAGAGCTTTTTACTTTAATTTTTATATGAAAGTTAAAAACCCTTTGTCTGTTATATGTAACAAATATTTCAAGCCAGACAGTGAAAGACAAATACTGTATGATGTCACCTTTAAGTGGAAACTAATCAACAAAACAAACAAGCAAGCAAAATATGACCAGAGACATGGAAATTAAGAACAATCTGACAGTAAACAGAGAGGAGGTGGGAGAGGATAATGGGGGGGAAAGGGCAGAAGGGATTTCGGGAGCAACTGTAAAGGACACATGGACAAAACCGACAAAACCGAGGGGGATGGAATGGGGGGGAGGTGGGTGGCTGGGGTGGGGGGAGTGATAGGGGGAAAATGCAGGCGACTGTACTTGAACAACAATAAAATTTTTAAAAATTACAGAAAAAAAGCACAATAATTCCAGTTTGTTACATGTCATTTTAATTTGTGAGTTATGTAGTCATTACTAACCTTTTCCTTTATGATTTTTGGTTTTGGTATCATGCTTAGAACATGCTTTCTTATCCTGATATTCTATATGTAATTACCGTCACAGTGTTGTTTTCTTTCAGAAATGTCTTGATTCCATTTAATTTTTCCTCTTGAATATTTAAGCTTTTTGAAATGTAAATGCTTTTTAATTCCATGTAATTTTTGCTGTTAAATATTTCATTACTTTGGAATTTTTCCTTCAAAATACAGTGTGTGATCGTAATCTAACTTTACTTTTTCCTACTCATTAGTTTCTCTAGTATTGTTAGAAATATATCTTTCCCCAGCTTTCTTTGCAAATTTAGGTAACAACTTTCCTTTTTTCTGCCCGCCTTCCCTGTTAAACACTTAGTGAGCCAGTAGGTATTAAATATGAGGTGATATGTTTGATGCTGGGGATTAAAAAAATGAGGTGTAAAAACCAAATAAGTTTTATTCAAGCTTTTGGTCTTTAAGAAAGTAGAGGAACAAATACTAGTTTCATAAACAAAATGCTGCACAATCAAAAATGAAGAAATGACACTGTCTGGGAGTAGCTTCAAGTGACGTTTGATCTGACTTCCCAAGGAGGAAGGGGAAGATCACAGTCGCTACAGAAACAGCTCAGGACCTAGAGAATGAATGGGCAGACGATGGGGAAGGGGAGGCTGAAATCCAGCGCGGCTCTTAACAGGCCATGTGCCTTGGCACACAGGTGCATCCTGCTGGTGGAAGAGGCCTTTTTCTGATTTGAGCAGATGCTCCACGTGTGCTATCAATAGCCCTAGAAGAACCTGTGTAAATTGAAGAACTTGCAACTGAAAATGACATATTTGAGGAAGGCTGAGCTGTCTAGTGAAGCTTAAGCATAGACTTCAGAGAGAACCATGCTTGGGGAGATGGCTTCAGAATCTTTTAGAGCGTATTAGAGATTTTGGAGTTTATCCTATAGGATCAGTTTCTCGTGTAAGAAAACTATGACTGAACCTGTGCGATAGGTCTTGCATTTTAGAAAATCTAGCCCTGGCCGCAGCATGGAGAGGCAGGATGAGAATGGGGGGAGAGACGGAGAGCAGAGGCAGTGAGACCATTTAGAGGTTCTGAGTGGCCGTGGCAAGAGAGGCCGAAGAGTTACATAAATGGTGAGAAGCACCAAGTTTTGAAAGAGATTTCTGATGCTGAATAAACAGTGCTTAAATTTTCCCTACAAAGGTAGGGGCTTCAAAGAAACCAAATGCTTTCCCTAATCATCCATCTAATCTATAGGCATCAAAAAGATCACATTTTAATTTGAGGTTGCAGTTAAGGCAAGCTCAGATTTCCTTGGGACCTGTGTCCAACAGTCTACAAGTTTCGTCACAACCTATGACCTCCATCCATCTTATAAACATGACCAGACCCAAACCTGCCTTTTTAGGACTTTACAATCCAGTGGAAGATTTTTTTTTAAATGCTTACATTTTTAGAGCAATGTTTTATGTCCAAGAAAATGCTTCTTTTCTTTAGTAAAGATCTCTTGTAGGTACACTCTTGGTCCTTGGGTTTTAGTGCCTCATGGACTCACATCCCAATTTCAATGTCATCTGAAAACTGTTCTCTCTAGTGGCCTCCGCTTTCCTTCCTCATGGCATTCTTACTGGCCTCATAATTGAAGGCTATAATTTATTCACCACACAGTGTCTCTGCCCTCCTGCCATCTGTAATTTATGCCCTACACATTCTGCTGCCTGGTATTATTTAATTCTGCTTTAAAAATTGACAAGAGTTTTGTGAACCAGTTGGTAGGAATTACCCCATTAAAAATATTGTTATGCATAATAGTGTTAAAAAAAATTCCCAGCAGTGAATTTCAGTTTTGTAAGATAATGTTTTTTTTTTAAACTACTGCCAGGCTGGTGGTCACAGTTACCATTAATATTATAAAATAAAGATAACAAGAGCCCCAGGGAAAGAAAAATGACCTCCCAAGAGAATGCTGGAGTTTCTAATCCAGGTCTGAACAGTCCAGTCAGACAAACAAAAGGAAGCAAAATGATGTCAGGGACCAACACGGGTTTTCACCTCAGAGCAGATCTCTGAAGTGCAAAAACACGGGGGCTATTCTGGGCCATCGCTGATCTCTCTTTTCTTCAATATTAACTTTTGGCAGAGCGCACACGGGTAATTAATGTCGTGAGAGTTCCCTAAGAATCCCACACAAATGGTATCTTTTATATTTTCTTCTCTTTGAAGAACTTGCAACCAACATTCTAATTTTAATTTTCTGACTGCATTGTCTTTTTTGGGTAATGTGGAATAGAGAAGGATGTGGAGGCACTCCCTAGCTGATGATCAATGACAGTTCCTCTCCTTTCTGGACACGCATGTAGTCCACATTTTCCATCTCTCTGCTATGCAGCTGAGTCCTGGCCCATAGAAAGTAAGTGCTGTGCTTGTTTCTAGGCTGGACCCACAAAACCTGTCAGCGTTTTATATTCTCTATTCTTTTTCCTTTCACCAGCTTGACCCAACCACAGAAATCTTCGAAGTTCTTGCTGAAGATGATCCAGCCACAAGACTGAAGGATTCTGGGTCTCTGAATCAATACCTGGAGGAGAGCCCTTGTTGTGAACTAAATTGTGTTCCCCTCACATTTATATGTTGAAGTCTCAATCCCCAGTACCTCAGAATGTGACGCTATTTGGAGATAGTGCCTTTATAGAGACAATAAAGTTACAGTGGAGGTCATTAGGGTTGGGCCTAACCCAGTATGGTCGGGTCCTTCCCAAAGGGGGAAGCTGGACACAGCCACAAAGGGAAGGTCATGTGAAAACACACAGGGAGAAGACAGCCATCTCCAAGCCAAGGAGAGAGCCTTGGAGCCTCCTTCCCTCACAGCAGTCAGAAGGACTCAACTCTGCCGACACCTCCATGTTGGTCTTCTGACCTGTCAGGACTGTCAGACGGTATGTTCAGGTGTGAATCTCACCCAATTTGTGTGCTATGTTACAGCACGTCTGGCCAGTTCACACAGCTGTCCACCTAACATGAACACCCGTTTTGAAATTCACAGAAGTGAGAAATAAATACTCTATTTTGTGTGACCTAGGATATGTTTTAGGGTTGTTTGCTACACAAACCAGTTTTATCTTAACCAATAGATGGGAAGAGAACACTGAACATTTCTATCAGCATCTTACACTCATTTATGTCTGGATCTTCCCCAAAGAGCCAGTGCGAGCCCTGTGGGGAAGGCCCTAAGGGACAAGGGAGGAAGGAATCGTGTGACAGAGGTAGGTAGTTTGGCGTGCAGGTGAGCTCCTGCCAAGACTGGGGTAGGGAGAGCAGCTGTGAGCACAGCTTCGAGGGCTAATCCCGAAGCTGGATATGAAGGAGTTCAGAGCTGAGCACTGGGGCCAACAGTGAAGGGTGTGCACTGACACCCCCATTTCCAGAGAGCCATCCCTATGGGTGTTCTGTAACTACCAGTTTGTACTGCTTCATCCCTTCACCCTTCTCGCCCATCCCCTTGACCCCCTCCCACCTTTCACCCAGTCCCCCAACCCCCATCTCCTCTGGCAACCACCAGTCAGGCCTCTCTCTGTGTCTGTGAGTCTGTCTCAGTTTTGTTTGTTCGTTTATTTTATTCCTTAAGTTGATATGAAGTACAACAGGAAATATAATCAATAATAGTATAATAACTATGTCTGCTGTCAAATGGGTACTAAATATATTGGGGTGATCACTTACTAAGTTATATAATGTCCAATCACGGGATTATACACCTGAAACTAATATAATATTGTATATCAACTATAATCAAAAGATCAAAAAGATATTTCAAAAGAAAGAGCGCCAGCATGGGGCTTGACAACCTTGGTGGTTTAAAGGAGTTCTCTAGCCAGGCCGTTAAACCCTAGATAGTTTGCAAAGTGTTCACTGATGGAACCCCTTGTTTCATCAAACATTTATAGCTGTCCCGGGAAGGAGGCAAGACCAAAAAATTATTAAACAAATTCAGTCCAAATGGTTTTTAGGTCACAGAGCAAGGAGTCTGTGTAGGGGTGGGGGAAGGTGCTGTGGCCCAGAGCGGACTGTTGACGTCCAAGTGGGATGATGAGGACTAGAGTCCACGTGGGGTCTTGGAACCTGAGCAGAATAAGGAGGGTGCCTGCAAGCATCAGAGTTGGAGGGCAATGAGGAGGGAATCCATGGAAGAGAGAGTCCCGAGGAGGGGGTGGGGACTCCTGTAGGGATGGGAAGGCATCTCTGCAGGGGAGGGCCCAGCAGCATGGGAGACCTGTTATATAGGGGGCCACTGATCACACAAATGAGCACATTAAAATAATGGAAAGCAGCTTTCTCCTTACCACAGAAGGGCGTTGTAAATATGGATTTAAAAATAACTGAAAGAACTAAAAGTCCCCTAGTGGTGTGGAGTAGATTTGGAGGTATTGGTGTGAACGTTTGGTTTTCATTATGTTATCTAGAGATAGCTACAGAAATAAATATTGATATAAATGTAGGCACATGTGTATAATGAGCCCACTCAGTCCCCAGGTATCATTTCTGAATATGATTATTAACTAACAGTGTCCAAAGTTCCTTGGAAAAATTGCTGATTCCAGATTTGAGACTGGGAAAGCACAGGATAGGTCTGGAATATCTTGTTGTGCCAA
The DNA here is from genome assembly GCF_022682495.2 of Desmodus rotundus. Lineage (NCBI taxonomy): Eukaryota > Metazoa > Chordata > Mammalia > Chiroptera > Phyllostomidae > Desmodus > Desmodus rotundus. The sequence continues at coordinate 113,413,982 of NC_071390.1, forward strand.
AAAGTAATGAAGTTTTCACAGAATAATGGGCACAGCAGGCAGCTTGAACGGACTCTCACTGGGAACATCAAAATATCACAGAAACAATGGGAACATCAAAATAAGTAATAATTGTAAAGAATTTGATCCCTTTGACTAAACTAGAAAACCATGAGTTCATATTGATATGAACAGATGAATACATTAGAAAGTTTGGTAAGGAACAAGATATTTACACAGTCTCAAAGTATCTGCCCACAAGATACTCAACAATGTTGAAGGAAAAATGTCATTAGAGTGGAGAATCCAAGAGGAAACCACCTTAATCATGTGAACTTATGAATGACACTTGAAATGGGACAATCAAAATCCCACACCACCCGATAAGATGTAGTCGGAAGAGCGCAACATCACTTTTGTGACATTGCTGTTAAAGACCAGCATCTAGTCATGAGGAAACATCAGAAAACCCAGCCCAAGGGCCCTAGAAAATAAGTGACCTACAATATTCAGTGGATCTGGGTCAGGAGGACCAAGGGAAGACCTAGAAACTGTTGCAGACTGAAGGAAATGAGTGACAAGTCAAGTGATAAGAAAAGCAACCTGAGATTTGGAACCGGTTCCTCATGCTCAAAAAAAGACATTATTGAAAGAGACATGAATGTATCTGAATTGAAGTGATTGTACTGTAGGTTTTGACTTTGTGTGTATGAAACGCACTGAAGTATGCAGGTTGATGGAATATGGACTGCACCACGTAGTCACCTTTCTCTCAAGTGGTCCAGGAAGAAAAAGTCGTTTGTCCTGGAGTTATGACTTTTCTCTAAGTTTGAGATTGTTTCAAAATAAAACCGTTTTTTCAGTTATCAGATCCACTTGAAAAAAACAGAGCTCTGAGATTCTTGAGGTTACCAAGCCAAGTGTGACACCTCCGGGCCGACACCCGCGCCACATCAACTTTTACTGTGCCACGTTTTCATTAGAATGATGGAGGCGGTAATTTCATCAGAAGATAAAGCTAGGTGTAGAACTTTATTCAGAAGATACGTGCTCTGACCGTGCTGGTAAATTAATCTAAGCTTCATTTTTCTCCTTTGTACTTGTCGAAGGAAACATTCAGTACTCGTATTCTATGATTCTATGTTAGAAAAAGCAAGTAACAACAAACAATAATTTTGGAACAGAAGGTTTGGGAACATTTTCACTTTCATTACATTTTCTGCTAGGTCCACAAAATAGAGAGGCTGTTATGTCAGAGTCTCCTTTTATTGAAAGCTAGGAGGGGGTCTGAGGGTGGGCATTGGGAATGGTGGTTAAATTATTCATCGTGACAGAAATAATTATCTTCATACAGGAGACAGAAGCCCAAATGCCTTTTAGGAAGTCAACTTGAGAAATGCTCCCAGCGGTAATGAAAGTAATAAGATGTGTCCCAGGCCCTATTCATGAGCTGATTTTTTTTTCAACACTTGCAAAAAGTGCGCTGCGCTGACAAATGTCTGATTAACAAAATTAAGAAGAGATTTGGCTGCAGCCTGAATCCCTCCCGTGGGCCCTTTAGTTTCTGGATTTCTAGGTTGATCATCTTTTCAGGTCAGATTTTTCTTGTCCCCTTTCATTCTTTATCATTTGTGGTTGAGCCAATATTATGGTTTTCTGCCACGACTGGGTTAGAGCCAAATAACTGTTTCCTTCCTACGAGGTTCTGCTACCCTAACAGTCATGACCCCAGTGTGTCTCAAACACAAAATAAAAAGCACTGTTGATTGTTATCACTTTTCTTTTCAAAAGTTCGTACTTTGCTTCAAAACAAATATAAGCTGCAGATTGAAAAAAGTGGCAAAAAAGTTTTAATTCAAACCTGTATATAACTTGCATAGATTCTGGCAGGGGGGGAGTATCTATTGCTTTTGATTAACTGGTGCATATTTTGGTGGTGCAGGCAACAGAGGTGAATGGGGTATCTCAGGGGACCACATGGGTCTTAAAAGCGAGTAGCGGTACTGGAACCCTGTGAGACAAGGTAATACCTGTGAGACAGGTATTATTGTTATCATTGCTTTTGTTCTTTTATAGTTAAGCAAACAGAGACTTAATTCCTAAATGACTTTCCCTAACCCAGGAAACTAGTAAGGCGTGGAGTTAAGAATTAAAGTTGGGTATTCGGACCCAGAAATGCCAGTCACTGATCTGAGCATTTGCTAAGAGTTGGACTGATCCATTAAGTGTAAATGCCGGGCTATAAGTGATGCAGCTATTAGGTGACTCAGCTGTTCAATCTACAAACCATTATTGTGCTTGTGTTCAGACATTATCATGGCTGATATGTATATATTTAAGGCTGAATTGTATGTATGTATGGCTTCTAACAGTTAATTCAGAAGAGCAAAATACATTTATTTTTCTGACTAGGTGGGCAAACATCTAGTATAGCCCCAAATGATATTTTGGCTCTGACATATTATAAGACAAGGAGAAAAGGAGAACAACAATAAACAATTTTTATATATACATATATAGTAAATAATAATTTCAATTTTAAAAATTCCTATCAAAAAGAAAACATAAAAAATTAAGTATTCGAGATCTGGAGAAATTAAGTGGAGCCAACACAATGTAAAGCAAAAAATGGGTCCTACACTTATTTTTAGCTTAACATTTAAATACATTTGCATTAATGTCAATGCCAGAAACATCGGAAGGATCAGAAAGGACCTGAAGGTGTCTGCTGACTTGCACATGAAGCGCTTTCTTTTGAGAGAAAATGTGCACGAAGCCGTCTCTGTGTTTTAGCTACAGCTCTGCAGGGTGACCCTGGGCGAGTGAGTGCTCTCCATTCTGGCCTTCGAGTCCCCTAGAAATCCCTGTCCTGGTTCCATGGTTTTATAATTGAACAAAATAAATCTTATGAAAAAGAAGAAGTAGTCCTAGCCTGATCATTTGGTTGGAGCACTGTCCTGTAGACCAAAATCATGGGTTTGATCCCATGATTTGTTCCCATAGATAAGTTCAGGGCACTTATCCAGGTTGCAGGTTGGTCCCTGGTTGGGGTGAGGAGGGGAGGCAACCAATCAATATTTCTCTCACATAGATTTCCCTCTCTCTTTCTTTCTCTCTCTCTGTCTCTCTCTGTCTCTGTCTCTCTCTGTCTCTCTCTCCCCCTCTTTCTCTCTCTTTGTCCCCCTTCCTCTCTCTCTAAAAGCAATGAAAAAATGTCCTTGGTGAGGATAAAAAAAGAAGTAAAGAAAAAGGAAAAGGAGAAAGTAGAGGTGGACAAGGAAAGAGCTACCATTTCCGAACCACCGGCAGTAAGAACGAATGAACACCACCACGCATCCCTGTCAGGCCCAGTGAATTGTAAGCTGCAAACCATCCAGTCAAAAGCTTCCCACAATGATACTCACTTCAGTGTCTGACACCTTTCTACACTTCGGGCTCAACCCTGCTTCACAGTTTCTCATTTTCCTACTTCAGAGGGCAGATTCTTCTCTTAGCAACTTTTGTGTTCTCATGAATATTACAGAGGTATTCCTAGGTGTGCCATTTGAAAAGGAAATATGAATATTTACATATGATACAGAAGTGCTTAAAGTGTGGCAGTATAGAAAAATTTTCAGGCTTGGGTTGTCATTGTTTATTTATCTTATAGGAATAAAAAATAAAAAATTCTCCAATGGTAGATTACATTAAGTGAAAAATGATATTTAGGCAGTACTGTTCAGTGGATTTTTTACTGCCAACCTTGTCCTTTGGGATTACGAAAGCAGGCAAATAGAGAAATCACAGAAGTATTTTGACTGTGTAGGAAAAAAAGAATGCAGAGATTATTACACTTTTACATCCGGCACGTTGTGTGAAATATGGATTTCTTCTTTGCATTCCGCAGCCGGGACCCCACTGCCTCTTCCAAACCCTTGAACTGTTGAAATGTAACTGTATTAATGAGGCCAGAATGAGGGGGAAGCAGGCAGGCACTTCATCTTCCTCTGATCCAGTGATCTCCAGATCATTGAATCCACAAGACCTGCAATTCGATTGAAGTTTCTATGGCGTTGACCCAGATATTCTGGTTCATAAAATACTAAATCCTTTAATGAAACACAGAATTAAGTTAATATGATTTAGTCACCCCTCACCCAGTGGGCTGATGCTTTGTAGTGATCTTGATTAAAGGAAGATTATAAAATAGCTGCAACCCTCACTCATTTGCATTTGGTTCTAAGGAAATGGCCCAAACTGAACTAAAGAGGCATTTAAGTACAATAAAAAAGATTTCTTTTTATTAAGCATGAATATAAAAGAACTTGCCCATAATTTTCAGGAGATTATATGAGGAACAGAAAGTGAATTTGGCATGAAAAAACCTCAAACTGATCACATTAATTATGTTTCCTCTGAACGAGAACATTGAATATTCTCCATCCCCCGAAACATCAATCTCAAACTTGATACTTTATTCCTTATGGTGTTGAGTGGTGCATATTTTAAACATGTCCGTTTGTTTTTGCCTTGAAGGAAGGAACAGAATAGAAACTAGCATTCATGTAGTCTCTTATATTTGTTTTATTATTATCCTCATTTTACAGGTAAAGAAGTTGAAGCTGAGTTAGTCAAGTCTTGACACTAGGACGCGGTGAAACAAGTTGAAATCCATAGCTCTCTGTTTGCAGAGCCTACCTCCCCCCCCCACTTCCCTTTGCTGCCTTCTCTTCTTCTCTTTTGATCTTGTGCTAAGAATGTTTCATTTGACTAACATGCTCTGCAAATCCAACAAGGGTGTTTCGAACACAAAATGTTAATCTAGTTAATATTCCATACTCTGTTTCCTTGGACACGATTATGGGTTTACTTATATCTCTCCCTATAAAACAGTGATATGTGTTTTCTTCAGGTCGAGCCAAGGACAGTTTTCACACGAATACATAACTCCACGTGCTCAGTGAGAGCGTCAGTGAGAGCATCAGTGAGAGCTAGCACCCAGGCAGTATGGGAAAACTACCCCATGTTACTTGCAAGCTGCTGACACAAACAGGTGACTGGCTGGTAGTAACTGTTCACAAGAAGCTTATAGGTCTCCATGCATTTATTGACTTAAGCAAGGTTTCAGATGTATGAAAAACAGCTTATGTAAGAACTCTGAGAAATTATAGAAGAAATGCTAATAAAATATTAGAATAAAGATCACACAGTTTACTAGACCCAAGTAAGACACTATAGTGATTAAGAAGACAGGGAATGTAGAAAAAAGAGAAGAGTGACTTGGCATGAGAACAAATCATATAAAAGTTCCAGGTAACAAGCTGTAATCAAAATGGACTAGCAAAATGGACCCATAAGAAATAGAAGTCAGAGGGATGGGGAGAAAAGGCATACAACTGTAATTGAATAACAATAAAAGTTTTAAAAAAAGAAATATAAGTCAAAGCTATGATTAGGTATTATTGAAGTTGGGTATTATTTTCATATTTTGCCTACCTCTTATTCTATCCAACACAAATGTATATTTTTCACCTGTTCAAAAGAAAACAGTTTATTTAAAAGGAACGTAAGTCTTTTGAATAATAATCAACACGTTTCAGGGATGGACACTGACACAACATTCTGGCATCTCTGAAAGCCTCCATTCACTTCCAGACATTTATATATGTCCTTTCAACAGTTCAGTGATTGAACTTTTAAAACTATTTTCTCTAAGAAAGATGATATTGCTAATTTTGCTTACAATGAACTAATAAAACATGAATAGCCCTGGCTGGTGTAGCTCAGTGGATTGAGCATGGGCCTGAGAACCAAACAGTTGCCAGTTTGATTCCCAGTCAGGGCACATGCCTGGGTTGTGGGCCAGGTCCCCAGTAGGGGGAGTGTGAGAGGCAACCACACTCTGATGTTGCTCTCCCTCTCTTTCTCCTTCCGTTCCCCGCTCTCTAAAAATAAATAAATAAAATCTTTTTAAAAACATGAATAAATATACAAATGCTAACATTACATTAATAATGATTAAGGTCTGCTGTGATAGCATATGTTATGATGAATAATGCTAGTATTGTATTAAATTTATTCTTAAAACACAGTGTTTCTGAGGGTAACTCACAAATGAGATCTAGATTGTTCAATATGGTATATCTGGAGCCAGTTTAGTGCTTAGAACATAGGAGGTGCTCAGTGACCATTTGCTGGATGAATGAAAAATCAGAGGAAAAGAGATGTGATGAAGTCTAACACTGTAGCTCATGATAAAGAAAAAAGAGAAAAATATTCAGAAACCAGCCTCAATGTCAATATTTATGCTAATATAAATATCATTGTATGAACTTTGAACAATGAAACTACCGCTTACTTTAAGAAGCGGGTAAGTGCGGAGAAAGAACCGAGCAAGGTCATTCGCGGCAGACTTTGTGTTTGTACCAACTCCCGCTATAGGAGACGACTGTGGAAACTGGTGCAACTCCTCTCACGTATAGAAAGGGCTGCATCACAACAGTTTGCTTTTAATTCCTCGAATATTTGTTAAAATTGGAAATGGCGTTCTATTAAACTATATTTTGGCGATCATCGCTGGCATACAAACGTAACCAAATTAAAGGTTTTATATTCAATGAATTCTGGGTCCAATAATATAATAGCAGATGCTCTAAATAAAATGCTTTTATGAAGGGAAGAGTTGCTTTAAATGACTTAATACCAATTTCAAAAGGCTCCTGAAATTTCAATATGTAATTAACATCAGCCTGTCATTTTCCTACTGACAGCCAACCGCTAATAGATAAATATTGTGTTCTAGAAACATGGTGTTAAAATATAATGGCGCATCTCAAAATGTTTCAAGGAGTAGGAAATGTGTGTTTGATTATGTGGACAACACAGAATTGCTGAGTGCGGATGCAGTGCTGTGAGCAGATCTCTAGAACATTCATCTTGCTTAACTGAAACTTTATACTCACTGAACGGCAACTTCCCATTTCCTCCTCCCTTCCAACCACCATTTCACTCCTTAATTCTGTGAATTTGACTATTTTAGATACCTCTTATAAGAGGGATCATGCAGCGTTTGTCCTTCTATCAGAGGCTTATTTCACTTAGCATAATGTCCTCAAGATCCGGCCATGTTGTCACATACTGCAGAATTTCCTCCATTTTCAGGCCAAGCAGTAATCCACTGAGTACGTATACAATGTGTCCTTACCCGTTTATACAATGATGAACGCTTTGGTTGGTTTTACATAGTGGCTCTTGTGCGTAGTGCTGCAATGAACGTGAGTGCTAATAGCCCTCTGAGGTCCTGACTTCAGTTCTTTGGGGTGAATATCTAGAAGGGGAATGGCTCGGTCATGGGCTAGAACTATTTTACTTTTTTTGAGGAACATCCACACTGTTTTCCATAGCAGCTGCAGCATTTTGCACTTCCATCGATAGTATGCCAGGACTCCCTTTGAATTTCTTATTAGTTATGATGACTCCAGAAAAATCTAACACAGAATGTCCCCCGTGGATGATGACGTGAGAACATTTCCCAGAAAGTGCTACTCCCAACCTTGGAATCCCACTCATGATAGGCAGGGGTGATTTTTCCCAAGTCGGCTAAAAGTGGCCAGTGGTAGAGGAAGCACATGCCAGCTGTACCCCATTCATGCATGAAAAGGGCACAATTGCCAATCAAACATTGCTCACTGTATCAACAACAAGCCACATAAGTTTTTTTGTGGTGTGTGTGTGAGGGAAGAACAATGTGGGGGGAGAAAATAAGGAGTTAAGGCTATGCCCTGAGAAATATATAATCTGGAATCATCGTGAACTCAGAGGTTGTGTCCAGCGCTGGGGACAGAGTGAGTAACACCAGAGGAAGCCTGTGGTAAGGAAAACACTGCCCCCACCCACAGAGAGAGACAGGCAGTGTTCTTTAGTACCTGCTAGTCAATCAATTCAAGCTCTGTGGACCTGTCAGGGCTGGGCTTGTCAACATCTTGTTTCTTTCTAACTAGCAATGTACTCACAAGAAAGGGAACTCAGCATTTTTCCTTTTCTGCATTGGTGACATTTTTAAAATTAGTCTTTTGCTCCACCTTAAGGAAAGTATCTCTGAACATACTACTCCCCTTACTGATGGACAAGAACAAAACTAGGAAAGCCATGATGACCACCACTAAACGTGTCCTGCATCCGCTCAACACGTCACTCTGGTCTCTGCACAGGAAACTGTGTGACAGCCTTTCACTGACAGAAAGGAAGATGTGAGCACTGAACGTGAGTCAAAATGAGCCTTTTCTGCAGGTTTGTAATAAAACATGTTGTCACTTAGCACTTTCATGACTGGCCTTACAACATGGACGGACTTATTTTCTGGACTAACATTACTAACCCCCACAAAACACATAACGTCAAAACTCTCCTGCTGGTGAAACACACACATGTCACACGCATCCTTGTGGCAGTAAGGGAAACCTGGGAGTGAGGGAACCCAGTCCTCATCCCGACAGAGCCCTGACCTCAGGTCGTCGATTTTTCTCCTCCCCAGCGGTGTGACCTAGGTGAGTTACTTCACCTCTCTCAGCCTCTTTTTTTGAAACTAGTGAGTGAAAATATTTGAGTTGCTGTATCCTAAGCTCCTTTCCTGCTCGGGAGGTCCTCCCATTTGGGCAGAATCAAGCAAGCAGCTAATCTGGATCCTGGAGTGTTGTGCATCTGGAAGCACTGGTAACCTGCATGTTTCAGATTTATTTCATTTATGTGCTGAGCAAAGTTTCCATGTGAATTTGTTATTCATTTAGTGAGGACCCCAAATGGATCCTACAGAATCCAACTCTGTAAACCAGTGCTTTAGCAGTATCAGCTGGTGGGAAAGAGTCCATGAGAGGGAGTGTTCAGGGCCCCACGGGCAGGCACAGAAAGGCCTGCAGGAGCTCGACAGCCTGGAGCACGCTGTGCCTGCACAGTCACCTCCCAGCTACCCCGAGGAAGGAAGACACACAGAGAGTGGAGACGTGCACCAGCCTCCATTTCCACCCGCGTTCTTCTAGCAAGTGGTCCAGATGGGACTGAGGCAAACGCTGAGAAAATTGACAAATGGTTCCTTGGGGGGGATGGAATCTAAAGAAACAGTTTTTCTTCCTTTTCCTTGTATCTTGGGAGTGAGGGTTGAATTACTTTTCTGACTTGATTCACTGCTGCTGAGAAGCTGGTTAAAGAGCCCTCTGTCTAAATGTTTGTTTGATGTCCTTACAGCCACAGAAGGACTTTAAGAAAGGACCCAGAGCTACAGATACATTTTCTTCTCACCCAAGTGCACATACTTTATTAAAGATGAATTGACACCGTGCCCATTTGTTAGTGGAGCACCCTGTCTTGTCTGTTAAAACCTACAACATTCTCTGTGGCTGCCCCATTGGTATTTGATATGTAATATATAGACCCCCTTTCTAATCATGTGCTTCAAGAAAAAACTCACACATCTGACCCATAACACTGGGGAATATTCTTCTCCTGCTCTGAAGAGCAGAGACCTCACTCCTGTTTTCCCACAGATCATAGCACAAGCCAACATCACCCACCACCTCATGGGACACAGAAATGGTCATGTTTTGTGACCTATCTACACCCACCAGGCCCAAACTTGTCAGAGGAAGAAGCGAGGCCCCTGGCCACTGAACGGGCACACGCAGAGCTGGCACCTGGAGGGAGAGGATCTACTTTCAAATCCTTACTTCGCTACAAGGAAACAGTGTCACTTTCCCTCCTTCAGCCTTGGTGTCTGTCTCTGGGGAGGATGATATTACTGTGGACCTAACAGCCTTTCTAGGAAGATTAAAAGAAATAACAATCTGAAAACCATGTATGAACAGGAAACATCTACTCGAACGCTTCTTATTATTTTGCCCTCCTGATCCTCCTTTAGCACTGATGGCCACTGGAATACTATATTAATCATGTCTTTAAATTTTCCTGTATTTTATGATTGTTTGACATCCTGGGGTCTGTGGATCTGGGAATAGACTGCTCCCTCCCTTCCCCGCCGCCCCCCCCCCCTTTTAGCGGATTCCTGAAGAGGGTAAGAATCTTGCCTGTGAGTGTGCCTTTGAAATGCAGACCAACCAAACCCATCACAAGTCCCCACTTCCTCCCACCTCTTTTTATCAGGCTTCTGCAGCTAGGGACACTGTTTCCCTGCCCTAAATCACCCCAGGACCAGTTACTGGATAAGTAGGGGCCACCCCTACACCCCAGAGCCTACAGAAATTATCAAATGATCCAACCCTAAGCCTGCTCAGCGTTGCCGCTCTCACTCTTTCCTGTGGGATAAACCCTTTTGTCCACTTGCCCCTCACACCCCCTGCGTCCTGACTGGCCCTGGTGTTGCTTCCCTGGGTGGCCCTGTGTGTGGTGCCGTGCTTCCTGTTTCTAGGAATCTGTGCATATAAGTGTCTTTCTTCGTGACAGTCATTTCCATGTCTGTGTGTCTTCACATATCTGGTTAAAACAATCCAGATGCATTTTAAAACAGGTGTCCAAATAAATTCATTTTTGGAATGAATGGATCCATGGAAAACAGAAAGGGCGATAGCTGTGAGTGTGGTGAAGCCACTTCACCTCTCTGGGCAACAGGGTTGGCACAGGATTAGGTCAGAGCTTGCTCTCTGCTGCCCATTGCAATCACCGAAGAGCTTTGAGAAACTGCAGATGCCTTGGCGCCTTCGCAGAGCAGGCACATCAGCACCTCAGTGTGGTCTTTTTTCATTAAAACCCGCCCATGAGTTAATGCTCAGCCCTGACTGAGAACCACTGGTGGTCCACCTGGAGTTTTTCTCTTACTTTAAAATATTATACTAAATAAACACTGGGGATCACGCAGGAAAAAGAAATATTCGAGAAAGATGAATTAAATATAGAAAGCTCCAAAAATATTAAACCCTATAGACAAGTCCCCCTTGGTTCCAAAAAGGATACATTCACCATACTTTTTGAAATGAAGTGGGAGGGGCAAGATTTTTTCCCACGTCTGAGCCGATTAGGAAAGTACCAAGCCCATTATGTTAGGTTGGTGACATGCGATAATATGGCCTTTTGGGCTTTCATTTTGGCCTTGAGCTGTTTGATGGAAACATCAGCTTCAGTGGTATATAATTCAGGGTTTTGTGTCTGGCCCTGGAGGCTGCTGAGATAGTTTATATAATGATTTCACTCATGAGGGAAAAATTAATTGCATCTTCCTCACCAGTTGCTCAGTGCTACAGCTTCATTGGAAAAAGCCAGAATTCCCCTTAGGAGGCCCAGTTTCAAGTTAATATATAGTAATGCTGAACATGGCTTTATTAATCTAGAGGCAGGTGGATCTGGAAGTAGAAATGAGCAGGCTGGAGAGGTTCACGTTGGCTGGCTGGTCCACGAGCCAGCTGTGTGACCTTGGGTCCCGCCCCCTTCACCCCTCTGTTCTTCAGGTTCCTTCCCTGAATTGGAACTCGAATATCGCATATGCCTCCTAGGCACAAATAATAGAAACAAATGATATAATGTCTTTGGAGGGATTTGGGTTCCTTGGAGAGTGTTACCATAAAACAGACACACACATACTCACATGCACACTCATGTACTTTGTCTCTCCATGTACATTATCGGTTTAACAAGCAGGAAACTATAATTCCCCCTCCTGAAAACCATAATTCTACCCCGCTTGTTATCTGTTAAGAGAAAAACCATCTCTCTCTACTATTTCTGCTAGGAGAGTTACTGCTAATGTCCCCGATGGGTTGCAATTGCGAAAGGACATTTGGTTTCCTGTAGCCAGAGCCGCTGGAAGTCCATGTGTTCTATGGGAATGACACCATTTGGGGCTCAGAGAAGACATCAGACATGTTTTCAAATGTTTGGACTCCATCAAATCCCTGTTGTGTATTCTTTTCCCTGCTAATCGCTGTGGTGTTTAATTGTTAAAACCATGTGTGTTTCAAGGGAAATTGAATCCATATGTTTCTGATTCATTTGCACTGAGCTCATCAAATTGTTGTTTTATAAGAGCTGTTTGCTGTCCAGGAAGAATCCCCAAGTGCCTCTTCATACACCATTCATTGCTTTTCAACATATTTAAAACAGGAAACACAGCCCACTGTCAATACAACTATACACACCTCCCCCTCCATCATATTCTTTTAATGATAAAAGTCTCCTCCTTGCTTGGTCAGACAAGGTATCTTATAAAAAGGCTCCCCAAAGTAAGTTTCACAGAAATGACAGAGTGCAGACTGAATTAAACAAATTGAGGCAAATTTCTTTCACTGATTTTTTTAAGACCCCAACTAGCAAAATATACAAAGGGGAAAAGTTTTCCTAGATTCCTTCATTCAATAAATATTTAGTGAGTACCTACTGCATACCAGGGCATACTTTTAGATGGTATTTGTAGCAAAAAAAGAGAGCTTATTCTTAGGAAGCATATATTCCATGGGGCATTTCCCAAACACATTTAGATCATGAAACCAGTGCTCTGAAAGTTACTCCCTAGGAAATACTAGTTCCCAGGGGCACAAAGTGTAAGTCCAGCTAACCTGAGTACCCCAGAGCATGTGCTCAGGCTCGAAAATATAATGCCAATCAGCAATTCTCCGTCCTAGGATATATTCTGTGGGACAGAGAAAAACAAACAATCAAACAAGGTCAGTTTATTACAACTGTTATGAGGAAACTAAAGCAGTGGAATTATGGGTGAGATGAAGGCTTTTTTTTTTTTTTAATTTCAGTAAAGGAAGTGACATTTGAGTAGTGTAATTAGTTTACATGACTGTGGAGGCCAAGAGTCCCACAATCTGCCTTCTGCAAACTGGAGAACCATGGTGTCATTCAGTCTGAGTCCAAAGGCTTGAGAAGCAAGGTTGCCAGTGTCCAAGGGCAGGACGAAAATGGATGTCCCAGCTCAAAAAGAGATAGAACTTGCTCTTCCTTTGCCTTTTTTTTTCCATCCGGGTCCCAGTGGAATGGATAGTGCCTGCTTATGTTGCTAAAAGTGGACTCCTCTACTCAGTCTACTAATTAAAATGCTAATCTCTTCCAGAAGCTCCCCCACAGACACACCCGGAAATTATGTTCTACCAGCTTTCTGGGAGTAGTTTAGCCCAGCAACATAAAATTAACTGTCCTGGCCATGTAGTTCACTTGGTTAGACCATCATCCCAATACTCCAAGGTTGTGGGTTCAATCCCTAGTCAGGGCTTATTCAAGAATCAACCAATATATGCATAAATGAGTGGAACAAAAGATCAATGTTTTTTTTTTTCTTTCTCTCTCTCTTCCCCCTCTCTAAAATCAATAAGTTAAAAAATTAACTTAAAAACAAGTACAGATAACTGAATAAATGAGAGAGGGGAACTCATGGGAAGATCTAGGGGAGGAGGTGAGAATGTAATTGCATTGGCAAATTTGACTTTGTGATGAAATCCCAGTTAAAGTTGTTCTGTACTTAAAACAACTAAATGACAGCAGAGAAACTGAAAAGCAGCTACGACTGGTGTCAGCCCAGACATGGGGAAGTGATCATTTTAATCTGTTCTAGCACACATGGGTCAGGGGGATGATGAGGAGAAGCAGAGGAAGAGTGATGAAAAAGACAATGTGGGGCATTCACTTGGTTACTTCTGATTAAGGGTTTTGTTAATTCCTAATGAAGAAGGTAAGACTGTGTTATTAAGACTTGTGTGGGTGTGTTTTTGCACACAGTATAATAGAGGACTTCTTTTTTTCTTTCCCATCCAGAACTCTTTCTAATTAGGAAGTGCCTCTTCCTGGCCTGGTGGTCTTGTTTTGTCACTGTAAATCTGGACTGTCCAGTCAGAGTGTACTATTCCCCTGGACCCAGCGATTGGTCAAGGGAGGCAAACAAGATCCAAGCTGGACCAGTCAGAGTTTTGACAAAGCTGTGCAACCTTTGCAAAAACCAGGTGATAATTTAATCTCTGGAATCCAGCCTTTCTTAAAGCCAATGCTGCTTCTGGACTATTAATTATAAAAACCTATACATTCTCTTTTTGAGCTTAAGCTACTTGATATCTTTTCCTTATAATCTCAAAAACATAAGAGCCCTAACAAACTATTATTATTTAATTCGATTATATGTTATATGAATATAATTCATTTCACAGGGTGAACAAATTCTATTTTTTGTTTCCTTTGTCAAGTTCCAGGTAGGGTGCTCCTTTTGGCGTTGCTAAAGTTAGGTACCTATAATGAGATGTTGTCAGGAGCCCAGACTGGAGCCATCTGGTAAAGCAGAAATCCTTACAGAATGTTCCCTGAATGCAACCTATCTCCATGTGAGAATACCCTATTGGCATCCTAATAATAGCAATGAAAGAGCTCATAAATAGATGAATGACTTATGTATTTGTGCACAAGATCCTCAATATGCTACAAGATAGTGCTCTGCCTACTAATGATAAAACCTGGGGTACCTTTATATATACGTGTTACTGAGCTGCAATCAGTTGGAGGCTGGGGGAGGGAAATCTTTTATGCTCTAAAGTTACGTTAAGCCTGGGAAACACAAGAGCTCGAAAGCTTCCCACTGATTATGAGTTCTAATCTCAACTTTATCATGGGCTTTTTATATTACCTTGGGTCACTTACATTCTCCCGTTTCAGTCCTACTTTACCCTACTTTTGCACAAAGACCTGTTTTTGTCCAACCTTAAAATTATGGGTATTCTGCCAAAAGACTGCACAGGGTATTACACGAAAGAGCCAATAAAATGATTGAAATGTATTTTGAAATTATAAAAGCATCCTAAAATTGTTTGGCAGCACTCTGTGGGGCTATTTCTTGTCAGCTGGCTGAAGACATGCTGGTATCATCCAGAACAATGCAGCCCAAGTCAGCTCTCATGACTTCAATGCCAACCTACCTTATGGTCTTAGACAAGACATCTTTCTGAGCCTCAATTAACTCAACATCCCAACCACTTAACTTTGTTAAAAGTAATTAGAATAAAAATACATTTTTGATTAAAGTTGTATCTTGTAAATAGACATAGCATTGACCCAAATGTTTAACTATGAGGGAAAGGGGGTTTTGTCTTGAATCATCATTTTATACTCAGTGGAGGCACACAGTAGGCTCTCAGTACATATTTGTTGACTAATGGTTGATTCACAGATTTAATAAATGGACAACCAATCACCTATTTTAAGTTTCCCAAATCCTAGCAGCAAAATTTAGAGCAAGAATCTCTGTTACACACTGATTAATTCCAGACAAACTGAGGTCCTTCCTTTCGTTGACCAAGAATAATAGCCAACTTTGCTGCATCTCTTCACTTGCAATGGTCAATTTTATGTGTCACCCTAACTGGCCACAGGGCACCCAGATATTTGAATTGACATTACACTAGGTAGGTCTGTGAGGATGTTTTTGGATGGGATTAACATTTGAATTGGTAGACTGGTAAAGCAGATTGCTCTCCCTAACACAGGTGGGCCTCAGTGCAATCAGTTGAAAGTCTAATTGAATAAAAAGGCTGACCCCGCCCCCAAGTAGGGGAAATTCTTCCTGCCTATCTCTGTTAAATGAGACATCAACTTTTTCCTGCTTTTGGACTCAAACTGAAATATTCACATTCCCTTTTGTCTTAAGCTTGCTGGCCTTTGACTGGACCATTGGTTTTCCTGGTTATCAGTCCTTCAGGCTAGGACTAGAGTTATACATTGTTGGCTTTCCTGGGTCTCCAGCTTGCCAACTCACCTTGCAGATCATGGGTCTTGTCAGCCTCCATAATCACATGAGCCAATTCTGTATAATAAATCATATATGTATCTCTTACTGCTTCCATTTTTCTGGAGAACCTTGACTAACATACCATCTAAGCAAGACAACTGGACAACTGTCTCATCAGTACTGAGTATATACAGTGGATCTATTAAAATACGAGTAGTTTCTGTCAGGTTATAAAATAACAGATGTAGTCTCTATACTTTGAGAATCTTACAATCAAAAATAACCAGAGGATCCTACAACCAAAACCAATAAATGTAGTGGCACACAGAGACTAAAAGAAAGTCACAAGAACACAGGTTCGTTTGCTCAAGTAGTCAGTCAGTCAATGAATAATGATAGGCATTGTGCTAAACACCAGGAATACAAAGCTAAAGCACAATTACTTCCACAAGAGGTGTGGGACTTCTGTTACACGGGCATGCCCTGCTTCAACAAGAGTTCCCCATGGGCACCTCAGCCTAGGTAGATGGTTGGGGAAGGCTTAACAGGGGTGAGAGTTGACATTTTGTATGTGAAAAAAATATACAATAAATAACATAAAATTCACCATTGTAACCATTTTGTGTGTACAGTTCAGAGATATTAAGTACATTTACACTGTTATACTACCATCCTTCTCCAGAACAATTTTCATCTTCCCAGACAGCAACTCCATTAAACACTAACTCCCCACTTCTCCCTTTCCCAGCCTCTGACATCTGCTGTTCTACATTCTGTCTCTGAATTTGACTACCTTAGGTACTTCATATACATGGAATCACATAATGCTTGTTCTTTTGTGTCTAGCTTATTTTGTTTAATATTATGTCTTCAAGGTTCATCTGTGTGGTAGCATGTATCAGCATATCCTTCCTTTTCTTCCTTTTTAAGACTGAATAACATTCCTTGTACAAATATACCACATTTTGTTTATCTCTACTTCTTTTAATAGACACTTGAGTTGGCTCCACTTTTTGACTATTGTGAATAATGTTGCAATGAATAGGTGTAAACATATTTGTTCAAGTAGAACATTGGAGTTGAGTCCAAGGATAAAGAGAATTCCAAAAGTAACAGAAGATGGAGAAGGGCTTTCCGAAGAAATGCGATCATTCACAACACATTTCAAGAACTTCCAGTGCTGCACTATGACTATTCCTGTGGGAAATGATAGGAGATGAGAGACATATGGGCAGGTACTAGATCATAAAGAGAACTTCGAAGTTTATACAAATGCCCATGGGAGAAAACATGCAGGTATTTAAGAGGGTAGAATTACTTCCTTACTCTATAACTAGACTTAAAACCAAGTCTCTGATAGAGAGTGATAAGGATATAAATGGCATGGTAGATAATCTCCCAAGATGATCCCCAGTGATCTCTGCCTCTGATATTAATGCACTTCCTACACTAGACAGAGCTGACTTATACAACCAATAGGATATTGTGGAACTGTCAATGTGTGACTTCCAAAGCTAGGCCATAAAAGACATGTGGCATCCCCCTTGCTCTCTGTTGGATCACTTACTCCAGAGGAAGCCAGCTGCTATGGGGTAAGGACACTCACCTTCCCCTTTGGGGAGGTCTCCATGGCAAGGAACTGAGGCCTTCCACCAGCAACCCCATGAGGCTCATGAGGCATACAAATGAGCCACCTTGGAAGTAGGTCTACCAGCCCTAGTCAAGACCATGATCAGACATACTGATCCACCTGGCTAAGCTTCTCCAGCTCTCCCGACTCACAGAAACTGTGTGATATGATAAATGTTTACTACTTTAAGTCACTAGGTATTGGGGTAATTTGTCACTGAGCAGCAGTTAACAACAACTACATGCGGTCACAGCATTGTCTATACCCCAGCAAACTTGCCCATTTTTGTCCTCTGGACATAGCCTGGGATTTCTCTCCTCTTTTCCATCCTTTCTCATAGTTTTTTCTCTACTTGCAATGCCCATCCCTTATGTCTGCCTAGGGAAACCCTGCTTTCATTTCCAAGAACTGGCGAAGTCATTCCTAATTCTCCCTAACTGAACATAGTCTACCACACTTCAGATGGGCCTTTGGTATTATAAAAGTTACATCAATAATAAAACCAGAGATGGTGTAAAGCAAGTTGCTCAATCAAAGGATGCAAAATATAATCAACATGGTGGATGAGGTATGGGCTAATTCCTGACAGGCAATACATAACTCAAACCAGACAATCAGTATATCAGGCAGCATGGCACCCTTTCCTTGATCTATTCTCCACCCAGTGAATAGTACCTGCCAACCAATGTCACAGAGATTTTGGGATTCTACTGTGAACAGACACTGACATGGCCTTAACAACTCATAACTCTCCTGAAACATGTTATTTTGCTTCTCCTTCCTAATGCCAACATGAGTAACAATAAATCAAGTAAGCTAATACCCAGCTCTTAGTGCAGAGAAGCCTGTTAATTTGGAGCTGTGGCCAGCGAAGGAAGCAGGAGCCTCCATCCCCTCTCCAACTTTAGTTCCTTGGTGGAATATTATGTGGAAGCAATGTCCAAAATGAATATGGCTGCTGGTAGATAGGGGGCAAGGCTCACCCGCTTTGGCTGGACTGAGCCAAGTGTCCTGTTGAGGGGGAAGAGGTGTGATGATTACAATGGGTCTTCAGGCATTATTCAGGAAGAAAGCAGAGAAAGGCCTACTGTAGCAACCTCAGGGGACATCCCTGGCTCAATCATTTTATTGACCTTTTATCCTTTCTTTGCTTTCTAAAGCAATGGATCCATTCCTCACTGATCCATTGATGTGGATCCCAGCCGGCAGAATCCATGTGTTGTGGCTGCAATGGACAAATTCACATGGACTACCAAGTCCCGTGGAGGAAAAGGGACTGTGCACAGCCACTCTCTCAAGAGGAGAGTGCCCCAACCCTTGCCTTGCAGGCTTTTATTGCTTTTCTGGGCACATTACACTGAGGATGATCCTCATTTACTATGCACAGGTCCCTTTAGGCAGTTACAGAAAACAAAGGAGAGGGTGTTGCTAATTACATAAAAGGGGAAGGACATTTGCAAATGTAAAGGGAAAAGTGGTTAAGCTGGTTACACTCGTCCTTGGAAGGTTCAGCATAGATTTTAGGAAGTTAAAGATATGCAGTAAACGTTTGCTGCCTCAATCCAGGGTGAGGGAGTTTTAGCAAAAAGCAAGTCTCAAAGCGGCCTAGGTACAATGAGGGCCTGATTCCCCACAGGAGAACCTATCCGTGGGCATGGGTCCTGTGTGCTGGACCTCGTTCCCCACTGGCCTTTCTGAATGGAAGCTGGGCCCACACCATGCAGAACAGTCTCCTATAATCCGTTTTCCCAAGTTTACACCATTGTAAATGTCAGATGATTCCTACTTATTTAATTTACTCATAATGCCCACTTCCTAATTGTTTAAACTCCTTTGCCTCAAGAAAGCACAACTCTGAAAGTCTTCCACCCCACATTAGCAGCACCAATACCTCCAATGTAATTACTCGAACCCACACCTGATAAATGTTTTAAGCTTAACTTGTATTGTGTGAAGGCAAGACAGTCATGGCAGCATCCTGCAGATAATATCCCTCTCCACAGAATTTTCCTCCTCTTGTCTGACTGGGCATATTCTGCCTCATTATGATTTTTGTGTTTATCATATTTTTAATATTAATTCAAGCTTTCTTAAACATTGAAAATTCACAATCCATCCTATTTTCATCCCTGCCAGCACCCTGCCCTGTTTCTGGTCAGTAATAATACTGGGTAATATTTACTGGACTTTTTTCATGTACTAGACATTGTTCTAGACACTCTACCTGTATTAACACATTTATACTTCACTACAGCCCTTAAAGAGATACACAGTTATCATGCTCAGTTCACAGAGGGGAAAACTGAAGAACAGAGAGGTTTGCATACCTTGCCCACTCAAAGTTTATCTAAAAAGTACTTTCAACTCTAACTATTCTTTCTATTTCACAACCAATTTTCTAAGGTAATATGCAATATTGCCCCTCTGGTAGGTTCTCCTTTAAAAATTTTTCATTGAATAGGTGTTATTGAATGGACTAAATTAAATTAAGGGAGGAGAGCTTTCTCAATAGATACCAATAATTTGCTGAGAAGGAATTTTTGCCTTGTAGATATAGAGAATAAGTCAGCACTATTTAAAACACGGCCTTCATACCTTATTTGTGCTAGTTAATCCAGCGAGTCATTTTCCCCCAAGGATGGCATATTTATCTCATTTACTTTAAGACAAATTGCCAAACATTTCCTCTGCAGCAAATATCACACATCACTCATTTTATTTTTGCCTATTTTAGTCTATTTTACGATATTTCATTCCATTGGTATATATAGTCTCCCTTAAGGGAGCTAAAAATATTTAACCAGGAAAGAGTTAAAAAAGCCCCTGACTACAGTTACTGGTTGATAAAAGAGCTATTCCATCTCGAGAAACCTACTCTAAACTGAGGCTTAATAACTGATTTAATAACGGTGATAGAGATGTGGATACAAAGAGTGTGAATATGCTTTTGTTGATTTTTCCACTTTCTCTGATGCTCTGTTTGATAGCCAGTATGACAAATTACATAGATGCAGTCATAATGGTGAAGGAAAAAGAAGTGCCATTTCAACAACACTAACAATTACCAAATCCCATCATGCGGGGCCTGTCGAAAGGACTATAATCCCATGAAAATACAAATTTTATCTGTGCACTGTTTGAACTCCAGGATTTCACCCCATCATTAAACCAACTCAACTGCACCAACTGCGCCATTTACAATTCTGATAAGAATCAGAGCAGAAGTGTTTCTGGACCAAAGGGACAGTCCCTGCCTCGGTGTGCTCTCAGTGTGTTGGCCTGAATGAGACCTCTGCTCCTTTGTCTTGCCAGCAACTGAGTTAGGACAGCCCAGTTCATAGTTCATCTGCCCTGAGCATACATTGAAAGGAACCAGCAGACCAGAAAGCCCTTGTTCAGGAGCTATGGGGAAGGCCAGCAGTGAGCTTATTTGTCTGCTTCCCCCACACACAGGAAAAGGGAAGTGTCTGTTTGCAAGGAAGCAACGCACTCTCCTCCTAACAGGCACATGGCCTCCAGTTTAAGCAGGTTTAAAATGTCCACCTGTGTGTGTAAACCCTCTAAAAGAAGGTCATTTTAAAAACACTCCAAATTCTTAAAATGTCATTTATACATGGGCATCTGTGTGTCAAAAGCTATCTTTACAAAAATACTCAGAGTGTACTTTCCCATAACTGGTACTTTCAGTACAAAATTTGATTTACAAACCCTAATTCACTATCTAAATTTAAAAATTCCACAGAATCTATACAGTTGAAAGGAAATAAATAATTACTTTAAACATATTTTATAAATAAAGCAGAGTTTCCCAAATCTTAATTAAGTGGGTAACTTCTGATTGCAGGCTCGCTTATCCCCATAATGAAAATGACTGTCAGAGATCGGTGACAATTCAGAAGGCAAAGCACCTCACTGCCTGGAATTTAAGAGATACATTTTTAATCTCAACATAATATGCACAGCACTAAAATCTGCATGATATTATATTTATTTGAATAATAAAATAATGCATGATTATAAATGAACAGTAAATAATAGTTATTAATAATTGCAGTTACTGCTAAATTGGTTTTATCACTGCCCACCTCACATTTACACCTAATAAAATATAATGTTAGATTTCAAGAAGCAAGTAATAATGATAACATCATAGCAAAACCCTTGAAGGATCTTATTATACCAGACAGTCGATATTTTGTTGCTCAGACAGTAGCTGCCATACTACTATGTGTACTAACATAGAATGCACCATTTCTCCAGTCTAGAGATAGTTTAATATGAAGGTGGTAGCTCTGTCCTCTCCTGCCAAAATTTTAAAGGCATTTCCCTGTTTTTAAAATAATAATTAGACTTCCTGCCAAGATGGAGGCATAGGTAGAGATGCTTTGCCTTCTCACAAAACTAAAAGAAGGACAACAACAAATTTAAAAACAAAAAATAACCAGAACTGCCAGTAAATGGAATTGTATGGAAGTCCAACAACCAAGGAGTTAAAGAAGAAGCATTCGTCCAGACCGGTATAAGGGGAGGACTAGAGGCAAGGTGGCGGCTGGAGGACCATGAGGGTGAGGCGGTGGCTGGCAGACTGGGTGGTCCCACATTTGTGTGAGGATAAACTGGAAGGAACAACTAGGGAGTGGGACAGACTGCACAACCCACTGTTCCAGCCTGGGAAAAAGGAAGCTTCAAAACCTCTGACTGAAAAAAACCTGTGGGGGTTGAGGTCACAGGAGAAACTCCCAGCCTCACAGGAGAGTTCATTGTAGAGACCAACAGGGTCCTAGAACATGCACAGGCCCACACACCTGGTAATCAGCACCAGAAGGGCCCAATTTGCTTATGGGTAGTGGGGGAAGTGACTGAAAGCTGGCAGAGAGCTGAGCAAGCGGCATTGTTCCCTCTCAGACCCCTGCCTCACAAACAGTGCCACAACGCAGTGACATTGTTGCCTTGCCCTGGTGAATACCTAAGGCCCTGCCTGTCCTTTACTGTGTAACAGGTGCGCTGAGACAAAAAAAAAAAAAAAAAGGGCCCAAATGACAAAACAGATCAAAGCTCCAGAAAAAATACAACTAAGTGATAAAGAGATAGCCAACCTATCAGATGCAAAGTTCAAAACCCTAGTAATCAGGATGCTCACAGAAATCTTTGAATATGGTTGCAAAATGGAGGAAAAGTGAAAGGTATGAAAAGTGAAATAAAGGAAAATATACAGGGAACCAACAGTGAAGAGAAGAAAACTGGGACTCAAATCAACAGTTTGGAGCAGAAGGAAGAAATAAACAGTCAACCAGAACAGAATGAAGAAACAAGAATTCGGAAAAATTAGGAGAGGCTTAGGAACCTCTGGGACAACTTTCAACATTCCAACCTCTGAATCTTAGGGGTGCCAGAAGGACAAGAGGAAGAGCAAGAAACTGAAAACTTACTCGAACAAATAATGAAGGAAAACTTCCCCAATCTGACAAAGGAAATAGACTTCCAGGAAGTCCGGGAAGCCCAGAGAGTCCCAAAGAAGTTGGACCCAAGGAGGAGCACACCAAGGCATGTCATAATAACATTACCCAAGATTAAAGATAAGGAGAGAATCTTAAAAGCAGCAAGAGAAAATGAAACAGTTACCTACAAAAGTGTTCTCATAAGACTATCAGCTGCTATCTCAAAAGAAACCTTATAGATAAGAAAGGGCTGCAAAAAAGTATTCAATTCATAAAAGGCAAGGACCTACATCCAAGATTACTCTATCCAGCAAACCTATCATTTAGAATGGAAGGGCAGATAAAGTGCTTCCCAGATAAGGTCAAGTTAAAGGAGTTCATCATCACCAAGCCCTTACTATATGAAATGTTAAAGGGACTTATTGAAGAAAAAGAAGAAGATTAAAAATATGAACAGTAAAATGACAACAAACTCACAACTACCAAAAACCAAATCTAAAAAAAACAAAAACAAAACTGAACTAAGCAAAGAACTAGAACAGGAACAAAATCGCAGAAATGGAGATCACATGGAGGGTTATCAGTGGGGAGGAGGAAGGGGGAGAATGGGGGAAAAGGTACAGGGAATAAGAAGCATAAATGGTAGGTACAAAATAGACAGGGGGAGGTTAAGAATAGTATAGGAAATGGAGAAGCCAAAGAATTTATATGTATGACCCATGGACATGAACTAAGGTGAGGGAATGATGGCAGGAAGGGGGGGTACAGGGCACAGGGGAATAAAGGGGAGAAAAAATGGGACAACAGTAGGAGCATAATCAATAAAACATATTTTAAAAAATCAAAAAATAAATAAAATAAAATAATCTTATTTGGGGGGACCTAGATTATATAGCTACATATACAAATAAGGGAATTTACAGCAATAGAACTGTAATAAGCCCTTCTCCTCTCCCCCCCAAAAAAGAATAAAGAAAGAGAAAAAGGAAAAATCAAGAAAAGAAAGCAAGCACAAATATTTATGAATAGATTACAGGTTGAATAAATGACATTGTGTTTCAACATATAATATGAAAAAGATGCATTTATATATTTAAGTAAAAATATAAGCAAGTTTCACAGTGAATAGTGTATATGTCATCTTTTGAAAATGAAGCAAATGAAGGATAAAGAGAAATGGAGAGAAGGAGAGAACAGAGGAGGGGGAAGGAGTAAGGAAAGATGGAATAAAGGAGGGAGGGAGGAAAGGAAGGAGGAAGGGAAGGATAACCTAAATGTCCACATGAGCTCAGTAGAAATACATGGAGGTACACTGAGTAAAAGGTTAACACTATTCTGAATTTGAGAAGGGAGAAGCATTTACCAACCATTTCTTTATAAACATCTGTTTCATTTTACTCTCTACAGCAAGTTTTTATTATTTTTGTAATTTTTAAGAATTTTAAAGAATTAAAAAAGAACACAAAGTCAAAAGCAAACAATAAAAACTTTCATCTGAGCTCTGACCAGTGTGGCTAAGTTCATTGGAGTGTTGTCCCATAACCTAAAGTCTGAGGGTCTGAGTCCCAGTCAGGGCACATACTTAGGTTAGGGGTTTGACACCCAGTCTGGACACATATGTCCCCAGTCCGTGTTTGTACGGGAGGCAACCAGTCAATGCTTCTCTCTTGCATCGATGTTTCTCTCTCTCCCTTCCTCTCTCTCTAAAAAAGCAATGAAAAAATGTCCTCGGGTGAGGATAAAAAGAAAATTTCACCTGAGTTTCCTTGACTCCACACTTCCCAAGTATGAGAAAGGATATAACCATTTTATTTGTATGTGTATCCTTCACAGGTACACATTAAAATAAAACAACCACCAAACAAGCTATTGAGTTGGAACATCAGAAAAAAATACTTCCTTCAGAGGCAGTAACTTTCTATTCATTGAATATCTAGCTTTAAATAAGGGGTGTATATAATGTTTGATATTTATATCATTCTTCACTATTGACAAAGAGCTTTCACATGCACCATTTAATTTAATCCTCAGAGCATAAACCTCAGGATTACTCAGACAAAGAAGTTAAGTGCCTATGAACATCCCCCAGTTCTACCATCAATAAAATTAAACTTTGATTTGAATTGATTAGATGGAGAAGAAGGCAGTGCTGTTTCTACTGAGGCGCAGATAGATTTCTTATGGGAATTCTGTGTGCAGAAAGCATCTGCGCAATAGACAGAACCACTACAAGTATTAAATTCTATAAATAACACAAGGAATAATAGCACGTGATTCATGCTTGGTATCAGTAACCTACTAAAAACAAGTGTTTTCAATTGTTCTGTAGGCTTTATAAATGATGGTAATTAAAGTCTTGGGCTTATAAGGCAAATGTCATCAGTTGACTGAATTATGATAACTATTCTCTTTGGTATAAAGGACATTTCTGGATTCAGGGCTCCAGAGTTAATAGATTGCTCTAGGCTGTTGTAGTTTACTTTTTCAATTATAGTAGACTCAGGAAAAACAAAACATTTTAGATAGGAAAATGGCAACAGAATGGGTGGTTCTGCTAGGAAATACATCGTTTTAGTTCTTATTTTGGGGGTAAAGAGAGAAATGTTTATTATAAGGCTTTCCAGTGCTATTGATAAGTCTTGCCCCATGCTTGCAATAGCTGAAATGTGATGATGGGTAGCCTGGGTGACTGTTATAATGTTATTTCATTGCCGGTGAAAGAGAAGCCGAAAGGAAGCCTAGGTGCTAGTCATTCAGAAGTGGTGGTAATGTCAGAATCCTGGGCACTGGTCATTCAGAAGTGGTGGTAATGTCAGAATCCTGGGCACTAGTCATTCAGAAGTGGTGATAATGTCAGAATCCTGGGCACTAGTCATTCAGAAGTGGTGGTAATGTCAGAATCCTGGGCACTGGTCATTCAGAAGTGGTAGTAATATCAGAATCCTGGGCACTGGTCATTCAGAAGTGATGGTGGGCATAAAACCCCACCTTCCTGACTCAATTCACACCTCTCCTTGTTTCCTCTAATTAAAACATTCAACTTGGTTTTGTTCATGGCTTTATTTCCAGTACCCAGCACAGAGTCTGGCTCAAAACAGATATTCCATAAACACATGCTGAATAGAGAGTGAACACATCTGTCCAGTCACCTCTCCTGAGCTCTCATGTCACATGTAGAACACTGTGATGTTGAGAGGTGACTCCCATGTTGTACAAACAGTAACTCAAGAAGGTCTTGTCAAAGTTTACTGACATTCCAAACCATGGTACCTTGTTCTTAATTATATGTACACGTCAAATATCTTTAAATAGAAATGAAGTAACTTGGGGGATGGAATGGGAGGTTAGAAAAATCCCCCTGGTGTTCCCTCCTTTCAATTTAAATCATTTCCAAATCATATCCACTGTCATTTGATTGTCAGAAGGAAAGTTGATGATGAATCTCTGTGGTTGAATTTTCAAGTAGAGTGTTCTGGTGACATCGATCAGGAAGATAGGATCAAACTTTTAACTGTGCTTCTGACTCATCCATTGATTTACAGCAGCGGTTCTCAAAGTGTGGTCCACAGACCAGCAGCATCAGCATCACCTGTGAACTTGACAGGAATGCACACGGTCATGTCCTACCCCCGACTTACTGAATCATAAATTTGTAAGAAAATATAACTCAAAGCACCTACAGTTTGGTAATCTCTGGCTTAGAGTATGCCACCAGTCATCTCTTTACATTGTCTCATCAGGAAGGTTTGTTTCCTGCTGTCCCATTCTACCCAGCTGTCACGCACTGCATGTTTGCGTCCCCCTAGAACTCATATGTCGAAGCCATGACCTCTAATGTGATGGTATTTAGAGGTCTGGTTTCAGGGGGTAATGAGGTTTAGTGAAGGTGTGAAAGTGGTGCTCTCACGATGGGAT
This sequence comes from Desmodus rotundus, assembly GCF_022682495.2. Taxonomy (NCBI): domain Eukaryota; kingdom Metazoa; phylum Chordata; class Mammalia; order Chiroptera; family Phyllostomidae; genus Desmodus; species Desmodus rotundus. Next base: position 113,440,632 of record NC_071390.1, read on the forward strand.
AAAAGTCCTTATCAGATGAGGAAGAGTCCAGAGCTCTCTCTCTCTCTGCCGAGTGAGGACACAGCAAGAAGGGGGGCTTTGGCAAGCAAGGAAGCAGGTTTTCACCAGGAACCAAACTGGCCAGAACTTTGATCTTGGACTTTCAGCCTCAAGAAGTGTGAGAAATTTCTGTCTTTTAGGCAGCCCAGTCTTTGCTTTGTTGTTACGGCAACCTGACCTAACTAACATTATCTTAAGAACCAACCTAGGTATGTTTACAAGATTCTGATGGCAACTTATCAAAAAGTAACTTTAATATACATACAAAGTTGGTTCTACTGGTTCTACTATACCATTTCCACGTGGCATATATTTTAGGTCTCCCCCACTCTTGCCCCTGTCCTCCCAGCCAGAGCATTGATGGGTAATCTGCATTGGGTTTAACTATCTTTGTTTTCTTATTCATTTAAAGCAATGACCAATACATATATCTTCAGATCCACTGAGCAAGTATAGAGAGGAGGTCTGGAATTAAGCAAAAACACTTCTAGGATGGCATGAAACCCCCGACCATGGTTTTAGCAGCTCTCTCTCTCAATCTGCAGGGCTAAAGGGTCTCTGATACATACTGTACTCAGACTTGCACAAACAAGCACTTCAGATAAAAAAGAGCTCTCTCCTTCAAGTTATTTATACTCTAATGGCATTTAGATGGAGCTAGGAGCAGGCCTGGAAATGGCCATTATTTGGGGTGTATACTATGATACAGCAATATTTATAGACTTGCTATGTAACTGTAGGCAAGAAATACTTTTAAAAAGATGTAAAACAACAGTGAGATTTGACACACCCTTAGAAAGGCCAAAATCTGGAACACTGACAACATAAAATGCTGACGAGGATATGGAGCAACATGAAATCTCATTCATTGCTGGTGAATGAGAAATGGTACAGCCACTTGGGAAGACAGGTTGGTGGTATCTTGCAAAACACTTACCACGTTACAGAAATCTTACTCCTTGCTATTTACGCAAAGGAGTTAAAAACTTATGTCCACACATACCAGCTTTATTCATAATTACCAAAACTCAGAAACAACCAAGACGCCCTTCAGTGGATGAATGGATAAAGAAACTGTGGTACATCAAACAATGAAATATTATTCAGTGCTTTAAAAAATGAGCAATGAAAAGACAGAGAATAATCTCAAATGTATATTAATAAGTGAAAGAAACCAATCTGGAAAGTGTTTGTGAGATAATAGAAAATACATATATGTTTGTTTCTGCCCCCGGTTTCTGGAAAAGAGCTCCTAACATTTTCATAATTTCCTTAGTCATCAGAGCACTAAGAACATGTTTTGTTTTAAAATACGGCAACTAGAGATGGGCTCCTGGATGGGAGCTAGTCACCAGAAAGACCACACCATGGTTAGAAGCTTGGAATTTTCAGCCTCACCCCAGAGCCCACATCCTCCAGAGAGGGGAGAAGGGCTAGAAATGACGTTTGTAACTGATTATGTCCACATGAGGAAGAGTCCATAAAATCCCAACAGGATGGGATTCGGAGAGTTTTCAGCTGCAAACACATCTACTTCCTGGAGAGTGACGCATCCCAACTCCATGGGGACAGAAGGTCCTGGGCTCAGGACCCCTCGGACTTCAGCCTATGTGTCTCTTTCTCTAGACGTTTATCTGTATCTTTTATCATATCCTTTAGTACACAGTTAAACACAAGTAACGTTCTGTGAGACATGATAGCAAATTAATCAAACCTGAGGAGGAGCTCATCGGAACCTTCGATCTATAGCCGTTGGTCAGAAGCATAGGTGATAACCTTAGCTTGCAACTGGTGTCTGAGGTAGGGGAGCGGGCATTTGTGGAACTGAGCCCTCGCCTGTGAGATGTGATGCAATCTCCCAGCAGAATTAAGTTGTAGGACACCGAGGTGGTGTCAGAGATTTGCTTGCTGTTGTGGGGGGAAACCTTCACACCTTCAGTGGTCAGCTGTGTCAGAAATGATCTGCGTGAAGTAGTAAAGAAGACACACTGGGAAGAAACATACAGTAGGAATGAACTAGTTTTTTCCTAGTTGAGGAAAAAAAACTGAGTTTTTCTATTATAGCTACATACTGTATGATTCCAACTCTATGACATTCCAGAAAAGGCAACACCATGAAGACAATAACAAGATCAGCGGCTGCCAGGGGCTGGAGGGAAAGGATGAATAGGTGGAGCACAGGATGTTTAGGATGTAGAACTACTCTGTACGATACTACAGTGGTGGATACATGTCATTATATACTCGTCTGAACATGAAAGTGAAGCCTAGTGTAAACTGTAGACTTTGGATGATGATGATTTGTCAATGTAGGTTCATTGTCATTATATATGTACCTCTGTTTGGGGATGTTGATAATGGGGGAGGATTTGGGGGGCAGAGCTATATTAAAATCCCTGTACTTTCCTTTCACTGTTGCGGTGAACCTAAAATTGATCTAAGAAAATAAAGTCTTAGTAAACTTTTTAAAAAATGCATCTTATAAGTTAGAAAGCAATAACTGCTCAAAAAGCAAAAGGAAGTCAACTTGAGCAACAAGATAAATGACGTAGCATTAGATTATAACCCAAAGTATAACAAAATCCGTGAGTCCATACTGATAAAAACATATTACTGAATAAATAAAGGGGCATAAGAGACGAATCGTCCTTACAGAAGAATTCCAAATTATTAATGGAGTTGCTCCTCCCTATAAGAGGTGGACTGCTCTAGGTGACTTGCTTCTTGCAAAAGGAGTAGAGTATTGAAAAGAGAAAAAGGAAATTGACAGTGGATCAAGCCGGCAAACACTAGCTTGGCAGGTGAGTGAAGTCAGTACCATCAGTGATAAGTTATTTTAGTAGCATGTACCTTGATATGATGTAATGAGAATGGTTATCTATATCCCCAGTCTAATCATAAGAAAGATATCAGAGAAATCTGAACTAAGGGACGCTTGACCAATTCTACAAAACACTTGACCAATACCACTTCAAACCATCAAGGTCACTGGGAACCAGAGAAGTCTGAGAACTGGTGACCGACCAGAAGAGACTAAGGAGACATGGTAACTCAATGTAACATGGTGTCCTGGATGGAATCCTGGCACCGAAGAATGACATTGAGGAAAACTGGTGAAATCCAAATAAAGTGGGGCAGACAGTTAATCACAATGTGCCAGTATTGGTTCTTTAGTTGTGGCCAATACACCACAGTAATGTAAGACGTTGACAACAGAGGAAACTGGGTGAGGGGTATATGGGAGCTCTCTGTACTACCTCTAAATTTTTTGTATAAATCTAAAAGTATTAAAACTCTTATTAGAAGACAAAGATGCTAGCTTTAACACCCAATCTAATCCCACTCCCTCCTTTGTGAAGATAAGAAAAGTGGGACCCATAGACCTTGACCAAGTTTGCACATTTATGATTTCATAATTGCATCCACTTCGTTCTACACAAGGGACCTACTTCCCAAACTCTCTGCCGCACAGAATACATAAGATAAAGCATGTTAAAGAGTTTTCAGATCTTAAGAATATAGCTTATTATTGTTAGGTTTATACACTTCAAGAAAAACTGATGCGCAAAATTATTACACACATACGTCAGGGAGTACTAATCCACTTGTTAAATGTTTTTTGTGTTTCATAAAATAATTCATCCAAGTTCCTGTACAGCAAACTTCCGTACTGAACTAGTAAACTATTTACCCACTTTTCCAGACACAGCTCCTTTTTACAAGTAATTTATGCATAGAATATTGCTCTAACAACAAGTTGTTTCTAGATTTAGATTTTCAACTCTGTTTCTCTTTTTAAATATTTGTTACTTATAGTAAGCAGGGTATCTGAAATATTTTACTATATTAAAACTTCAAACAAATAGACATTCTTACTGGGGAAATGTCTTCATATTTTACTCAGTAATCTTTTGTTTTCTACATAATTAAAATCTCCAAGATTTACACTTTTCAGTGAAACATCTTCTCTACCCCAAATCCTTAGTCTAAGCTATAGAAAGTTAGACTATAGAGAATTATTGTGTAAACGTTATTAATCAAGACCTCTAATTATATATGTTGGTAAAATCCAGGATCTAAACTCATCTGAGAAATAGCAAATTTAAATTGATTCCCTGTAGAAAAAGAATAAAATGTGGTACTTGTAGGGTCATTTTATATAAGACAATCCACATATTTAGCAGATACCAATTTTTAAATCACTTCACCTTCCCTCTGGTGGTTGGAAAGGAACTTTTATCATTGCAGTCATTAGCAATTCCATTTGACTTTTGTGTTTGTGGCAAAATGTAACCCAGGGCAGCTCTAACAGCAGATTTCCTAGTCAGCTGTTGGATAGTCTTTAGCATTCTACTTCTTCCTTGGGATCCTCCTGTAAAACAGCACAATTCATCTATTGCTCACACCAGCCACATGTTCACACAGCTTTTACAAGTGCATGTGATCTTTTCTTGAACTCGGCGAATCAGGTCAGTGAAAAGGCACACGTAAGAGAGAAGACAGCCTGCAAACATGTTCAGACAAGAGCTTCAACACACCTTTGGCTAAGACCCGCTACGTGGGGATGCCCATTCTGTTTTTATCAGGTGATTATTTTAAAGAAAGTTTTCTTTGCATCGAGACAAAATGTTTTTTATTTATTATTATTTTGTATTTATTTTTTCCACCTCTACCCACTCTCTCCCTCCTTATTCCCACAATCACCACAGTGTTGTCCATGTCCATGAGTGCTTTTAATTTTTTGCTCAATCCTATCACCCCTTAACCTCCACCCACGGCTGTCAGCCTGCTCTCTATTTAGGAGTCTGTCTCTATTTTGCTTGTTAGTTCAGTTCGTTCATTAGATTCCACATATGAATGAAATACACATATATTTGTCTTTCTCTGACTGGCTTATTTCACTTAGCATAACATTCTCCAGGTGCACTCATGCTGTTGCAAAAGGTAAAATTTTCTTTTCTTTTTACAGCCAAGTAGTATTCCATTGTGTAAATGTCCGATAGTTGTTTTATCCACTCATCTACTGATGGACACTTGGGCTGCTTCCAAATCTTGGCTATTGTAAGTAACACTGTGATGGACATAGGGGTCCTTATATTCTTTCAAATTAGTGTTCTGGGTTTCTTCTGATAAATTCCCAGAAGAGGAATCACTGGGAAATAAGGCAGTTCCATTTTTAATTTTTTGAGGTATCTCCATATTGTTTTCCACAGTGGCTGCACCAATCTGCACTCCCACTAAAAACATAAGAGATTTCCTCTTTCTCCACATCCTCATGAGCACTCGTTGTTTGTTGGCGTATTGACAATAGCCATTCTGACCGGTATGAGGTGATATCTCATGGTGGCTTTACTTTGCATTTCTCTGATAATTAGTGACATTGAGCATCTTTTCATATGTGTACTGGTCATTTGTATGGCATCTTTGGAGAAGTGTCTATTCAGGTCCTTTGCCCATTTTTTAATTGGGTTGTTTGTTTTATTGGTGTTGAGCTTTATAAGTTCTTTGTACATTTTGGATATTAACTCCTTATCAGATGTACTGGTGAATATGTTCTCCCATTCAGTGCATTGTCTTATTATTTTGTTGATATTTTCCTTTGCTGTGCAGAAACTCTTTAGTTTGATGTAGTCCCATTTGTTTATTTTTTCTTGTGTTTCCCTTGCCGGAGGAGATATATCAGTTAAAATATTGCTATGAGAAATGTCCGAGATTTTACTGCCTATGTATTCTTCTAGGATTTTTATGGTTTTGTGTCTAATAATTAAGTCTTTAATCCATTTTAAATTTATTCTTATCTGTGGTGTAAGCAGTGGTCTAGTTTTACTTTTCTTCACATATCTGTCCAATTTTACCAACATCACCTATTGAATAAACTCTCTTCAGCTCATTGTATGTGCTTGCTTTCTCTGTTGAATATTAATTAACTATAAAAGTGTGGGTTTATTTCTGGGCTCTCTATTCTGTTCCATTGATTTATGTGTCTCTTTTTATGCCAGTACCATGCTGTTTTGATTACTATGGTCTTATAATAATATAGTTTGATATTAGGTAGCTGATTCCTCCAACTTTGTTCTTCTTTCTCAGGATCACTCTTACTAAGCAGGGCCTTTTGTGGATCCATATAAATTTTGAAATGTTTGTTCTAGTTCTGTAAAATAAGACATTGGTATTTTGAGAGGAATTACATTAAATCTGTAGATTGCTTTGGGTAGTATGAGTATTTTAATGATGTTAATTCTTCTAATCCATAAACATGGTATGAGCTTCCACTTATTTGTATCTCTTTCAATTTCTTTCTTCACTGTCTTATAATTTTCTAAGTACAGGTCTTTTACATCCTTGGTTAGATTTATTCATAGGTATATTATTCTTTCTGAAGCAATTGTGAATGGGATTTTTTTTAACTTCTCTTTTTGATAGTTCATTATTGGCACATAAAAATGCAACTGATTTCTGAATATTAATTTTGTATCCTGCTACTTTGCTGAATTCATTTATCAGTTCTAGTAGTTTCTTGGTGGAATCTTTGGGTTTTTCTATTTCCAGTGTCATGTCATCTGTAAATAATGACAGTTTTGCTTCTTCCTTTCCAATTTGGATGCATTTTATTTCTTCTTCTTGTCTGATTGTTATGTCTTCCGGGACTATGTTGAATAAGAAAGGTGAAAGCAGTCATCCCTGTTTTCTCCTGATCTTAAGGGGAACGCTTGTAGTTTTTGCCTTTGAGGATGATGCTGGCAGTGAGTCTGTCATATAAGGCCTGAATCGTGTTTAGATATGTTCCCTCTATTTTCACTTTGCTGAGAGATTTTATCATAAATAGGTGCTGGATTTTATCAAATGCTTTTTCTACATCTATTAATTGTCAGGATGTCAGTCATTTTTGCCCTTCATTTTGTTTATATGATATATCACATTTATTGGTTGTGAATATTGTACCAACCTTGCATTCCTGAAATAAATCCCACTTGAAAACGGTCTATGACCTTTTCGATGTATTGCTCTATTCAGTTGCCAATATGTTGTTAAAGATTTTAGCATCTATGTCCATCAGGGATATTGACCTATATTTTCTTTCTTTGTATAGTTTTTATCTGATTTTTGTATTAGGATAATGCTGGCCTCATAAAGTAAGCCTGGGATTCCTTCCTCCTCTTGTATATTTTGGAATAGTTTGAGAAGGGGAGGTGTTAGTTCTTCTTGGAATGTTTGGTAAAGCTCACCTATGAAGACATCCAGTCCAGAGCTTTTGTTTGTTGGGAGTTTTTTGATTACTGCTTCAATTTTACTAGGTGTAATCTGTCTATTCAGATTCTCTGATTCTTCCTGATTTAGTTTTGGATCATTGTATGTTTCTAGGAATTTATCCATTTCATCCAGGTTGTTCAATTTGTTGGCATATAGTTTTTTGTATTATTTTCTTACAATCCTTTATATTTCTTTGGTGTCAGTTGTTATTTCTCCTTTTTCATCTCTGATTTTATTTATTTGTGTCCTCCCTCTTTTTTTCTTGGTGAGTCTGGTTAAAGGCTTGTCCATCTTGTTTATCTTTTCAAAGAACCAGCTCTTGGATTCATTGATCCTTTGCATTGTTTTCTTAGACTGTATTTTGTCTTTTTCTGCTCTGATCTTATTATTTCCTTCCTTTTACTTACTTTGGGCTTTGTTGTTGTTTTTTTAAGTTCCTTTAAGTGTAAAGTTACTGTTTATTTGAGCTTTTCCTTATTTTGAGATAGGCCTATAATGCTGTGAATTTCCCTTTCAGGGTTGCTTTCCCAGTGTCCCACAGGTTTAGGGTTGTCGTGTTCCCATTCTCATTTGTTTCAAGGTGTCTTTAGATTTGTTCCTTGATCTCATTGTTGACATATTCATTGTTTAATTTCATGTTATTTAGCCTCCATGTCTTTGTGTATTTTTCAGTGTTCTTCTTGTGATTGATTTCTAGTTTCAGAGCATTGTGGTCAGAGAAGACGCTTGATATGACTTCAACCTTCTTAAATTTATTGGGACTTGTTTTGTGTCCTAACATGTTGTCTATCCTAGAAAACATTCCACGTGCACTTGAAAAGAATGTATATTCTGCTGCTTTGGGGTGAAATGCCTTGAAGATATCAATTAAATCTATTTGATCTAGTGTGCCATTTAAGGCTGCTGTTCCCTTGTTGATTTTCTGTCTGGAAGATCCATCTATTGATATAATGGGGTGTTAAAGATCCCCTACTATGACTGTATTTCTTTCAATCTCTCCCTTTATGCTCATCAAGATTTGCTTTACATTTTTAGGTGCTCCTTTGTTGGGTGCATAAATGTTCGCTAGGATTATATCCTCTTGGTGGGTTGTTCCCTTTATCATTACATAGTGTCCTTCTTTATCTCTTACTATAGTCTTGGTTTTAAAGTCTATTTTGTCATATATAAGTATTTCTACCCCAGTATTTTTGCTTTCCATTCACATGGAATATCTTTTTCCATGTCTGTACTTTTAATCTGTGTGTCTTTCATTCTGGGGTGGGTCCCTTGGAGACAACATTTATATGGGTCTTGTTTTCTTATCCATTCAGCTACCTGATGTTTTTTGATTGGAGCATTTAAGCCGTTTACATTTATTGATAGATATGTATTTATTGCCATTTTATTCTTTATTTCCTCTGTTTTTTTTCTTTTTCTTTCTTCTTCCTCTCTCCTTCTTTTCTCCTCCTCCTCCTCCTCTTTCTTGAAAGCTGAATGGTAAAGCTTCCTTTACCATTTGTTGCAATACTGGTTTGGTATTCATGAACGCATTTAACCTTTACTTGTCTGGAAAGCTCTTTATTTCTCCTTCAATTTTAAATGATAGCCTTGCTGAGTAAAGTAGCCTTGGTTGGAGGTCCTTGCTTTGCATTATCTGAATATTTCATTCCAATACCTTCTGGCCTGAAATGTTTCTATGGAGAAATGAGATGACGGTCTAATGGCAGCTTCCTAGTAGGTATATAACTGCTTCTCTTTTTGGCTTTTGAGGTTCTTTACTTGTCTTTAAGCATTGCCATTTTAATTATTATGTGTCTTGGTGTGGGCCTCTTTGGGTCCATGTTTTTGGGAACTCTCTGTGCTTCCTGGACTTTTATGTCTTTTTCCCTCACCAGGTTAGGGCAGTTTTTGTTCAATATTTCTTGAAATAGGTTCTTGATCCCTTGCTCACTCTCTTCCCCTTCTGGTATGTGGATGCTGTTATGCTTCATGTTGTCCCAAAGGTTTCTTAAACTCTCCTCATTTTTTTTTTACATTCTTTTTTCTTTGTGCTGCTCTGCTTGGGTGTTTTTTTCAACCTTGTTCAAAGATCTGCAAAGACCCTGGTGGAGACTTATGTCAGATGCTGTCTGTGACTGGCTCTGGGCAACCTATGTGGAGCTATCAACAATCTACAGTTTGAGGCTTCCTCTGGAGGGCTAGATGTGTGCAGAAAGTACCAAGCTATGCACAAAGGCTGACTTTTACCAGCACTGGGTCTAGGGGAGGGTTAGCTAAAGTCTCCAATCTCCCATAGATCTGTCTTCACCTGCAATCTTTATGTTAGGCTTAATCAATGAATGTGCTTCCAGCTATCCTCTTCAGCAGCCCAGCTTAAGCTCCACAGGGTGGGGTGAGAGGGATTCCTATGGATGGGGCTACTGCTTCTCCCAGGCTGATGCTACAAAAAGGAGAGTGCTTTGCAAGAGAAAGATGGCTTCTACAGTATGGGCAATGGCTGAGCCCAGGGATCCTGGTGAATGACCTTTCAGCTCTCTCCCCAGAGCTACCAACTCTAGACTCTCTCCTCATGTGGCTCTGGTGTGCTTTGCCTCCCTCTTCTGGAACCCAGGGTAAGTGGCTACAAACAAAATTTTGTGTGTTGTCCCTTTAAGAGACTTTCTATGTTTTTAGTTGTGTCTCCCTGGTGTACAGAAGCTTCACTGCATTGCACAGCTAGATGTTATTTGGGTTCCTTTCCCAGTTCTGGTGTTCTAAGCTGGGGAGCCCAGCCTGGGGTTTAGACCCACACTCCTCTGGGGAAACCCCATGGCCACTGAAATATCCCTCCAGAACCTCGGCTGCCATCTATGGAGCCCAGCCAGCCCTCTCATGCTTTAGTACTTCCTATCAGTCTTGATATGGTAATGTGGTTTCTTCCATAAGTTGTTGGTTATAAGGCTTCCTCTCTCCAGCTACTGCTCGGTTAGTTATTCAGAATGATTTTTCTATAATTTAGTTGTAATTCCAGTTTGGTCCTGGGAGGGGGTTAGTGTGGCTTTTACCTACTCCTCTACCACCTTGGATTCCCTGAAACAAAATCTTTTTTATTGGAGCTTTTACCCTAGTGTTCTAGCTCTTTTTTTTTTTTTCAAATTAAGAAAGGCAAGGAAGACAGTATTATTACATCAATTTTACAAAAGAGAAAATATCTTAGGGAAGTCGCAAAGCTGGTAACGGGTAGACATGGAATGAGTCCAAGCCTGTTTGCTCCAAAGGTCTTAATTGTAGACACTACACCATTCTACTTTAACGTGACTGTGTCTCACTCTAAAAAAGTACATCGGCCCAAGAGAATCAGTGTGTGCTGAAATGCAACCGGTGCTTCTGATGAACACTACTTCTGTCAAAAGAAAGGGGAACATTTTTCCAATTTATTCTTCCTGCTCGGGCATAGACCTACAGTGTACTGTATTAGCTTGGAAGGGAAACTGTATCTGATACACATTGAGGTACCAAATAGGAAGGTGGTGGCCCCTTTAGCCTGACTCATTTCTCATGATCTTTGAAATCACTTTACAGAATGCTTCCGAATTATCTTTTTAATGATCTGTCTTTTTCCCTGGAGGAATGACAAGGTCACAAGTCTATAGTATCATGATTTCCAATCTCCCAACACCTTTTTTTAAAAAATATTTACTCAAAATATACCCTTATCAACATTTCCAGTGCTTCTACTGTCTAGATTATATCTTAAAAGACTGTCAACAGTATTTATTTACACTCATCCAAAAGTTTTCCTCCTATTTTGGGAAAGAACAGCTGAGCTTAAAGACTAAAACTCATCTGAAGTTTAGCCAAATGTCCTCTTGCAGTATCTTTACTCTGTTCCATTTATAGATCAATTGTTATAATCGGGGGGAGGGGAGAGAGAGTACTTTCGCTTTTTCTCTGCTATGTGTATTTCATGACAGCTGCCCACAAATGGGCTTTCCTCCCCACATGGAATAAACTTGTAAACTTTTTGTGGTTATTTTTGCCTTTCACATTCTTCACCAAACTCTGCTCATTCTGACACTTTATATTATACCATTCTTCTACAAAGTACCTGATTGGGTATATTACCTTTCATGTTTTATATCACTCACCCTTAGGCATTCTGTGAAACTCATTGTGGTCCTTTTGTAACTCTCCCAGTTCTTCCTCAGCAGGATTATTTGGATCTTAAGTATGGTGTACATAGGATAGACTATGGAATTTGGAGTCTATTCTATTTTTTCTTTGCCATTCCTCCTAATAGTTCATATTCTAACACTGCTAAAGTGACATATTGTGGTACAAATACAGAAATATGCAAAGACTTAGAAATATGTAAAGATTTTAATGCTTTTCACTTACCAAGTCTATTTATAGGAAATCATCTTAAGAAAATACTCACAGATTAGTGCATAGATACTCAGATGCCAAGATATTTATCCTAATAATACTTAAATTACCCAAACCTTACAAATAATTTGTATGTTTAGCAACTGAGTATTAGTTGAATACATCATGGTAGATACATCCGATAATTTATTGGATACTAGTATTTATAAATAATGCTATAAATATAAAGCTTCTAGAAGAAAACACAAGGAAAAATCTTCATAACATTGACCATGGCAGTGACTTAGTAGACTTGACACCAAAAACATAGGCAACAATAGGAAAAATAAGTAAGTGGGACTACATCAAACTAAAAGGCTTATGTATGGAAAAAGAAACAATGAATAGAGTGAAAAGGCAACCTACAGAATGGGAGAAAATATTTGTAAACTATATATGATAAGAGATTACTATCCAAAATATATAATGAACTTCTACGACTTAAAAGAAAACAAACAAAACCCCCCAAATAACCCAATTAAAAAATGGGCAACAAATTTGAATAGACATTTTTCCAAAGATATAAAATGACCAATAGATATATGAAAAGATGTTCAACATCATTAATCATCAAGAAAATGTAAATCAAAAGCACAATGAAATATCACCTTATGCCTGTTAGATGGCCATTTCAAAAAGAAAACCAAACAACCCAAAACATAAAATAACAAATGTTGACACGGATGGGGAAAAACTGCAACTTTTGTGTACTTCTGATGAGAATGTAAACTGGTGCAGTTGCTATGAAAAACAGTATGGGGTTCCCTCAAAACACTGAAAATGGAACTATCATATGACCTAAGACTCCCACTTCCAGGAACTTATCTAAAAATTGAAAATGGAATTTCAAAGAGATCTCTGCACTCCCATGTTCACTGCAGCTTATTCACAATAGCCAAGAGGTGAGAGCAACTAGTGTCCACTGAAGGATGAATGCATAAAGAAAAGAGAATAGTTTTCAGCCTTTGAAAAGAAGGAAGTCTTGTCATATGCTACAACATGCATGAAACTTGAGGACATTATGTTAGATGGAAAAAATCAGTTACAGAAAAACAAATGCTGCATAATTCCACTTATATGAGGTATCTGAGTAACCAAACTCTTAGAGGCAGAAAATGGAACAGTGGTTGCCGGAGGTGGGAGAGTGGGTGGTGGTAGAAACGGGGAGTTGTCATTCAATGGGTATAAAGTTTTAGTCATGCAGGATGAAAAAATTGTAGAGATCTGTTGTACAATAGTATGTATTAGTTAATATTTATTTTATTCTTTTGAATTACTCCACTTTCCAAAATTAGAGGACCTATTTTGTTTTGTTTTTTAGCTATTTTTGGTTACTTTAGAAATGAAGACATATTTGTTTGGAATAACAAAAATGTTTTCTGAAGCTATCTCAAAGTTCCCTTGAATGATGAGAATCTAAAAAACTGTAATGTAGAATTTCATTCATTAATTTCATCCCACAAATATTCACTGAGCAGATACTTGCTGTTGGCTTAGATATTTCATGAGACGTATACCCACTTGTTGTGACTTTGAATAAGTCACTCAACCAGCCATGAGCTTCACTTTCTAATATTGAAACTGAAGATAATATACTCAACTTATCTAATTAGGATTTTTAAGTTTATAATATTAACAAATATAAAATAAGTATATTAACTGTAAAATGTTACCTTTTTATGACTATTACCTTTACTATTATGATTAATTGGTTGTGTTTTTCCAGATCCTCCAATGTGGAGAAGTGAGCCTGCTTTCACCAAACCATACCCAGCCTTTCTAGGGTCTCTCCAATTTTTCAACAAATTCCTAAGTTAGTTTCTATCTTCTCTTGTATTCCCAGCTCTAGCACAGCAACCATGAGCTAATGTTTCTCTAAATATTCTCACACAGGATTATTCAGTAAACCATGAAGAGCATTAAACCTTGTTTTCCTCTTTATTTTCTCAACTCATGCATTTTTTAAATTAACATTTTTCCCTATAATTTTTAAAACTTCTTAACATTCATATCTTCCTCCCTATTCTCTGTTCATCCCTGGGGATCAGCTTGGCATCCCTATGCTGCTGGACTTTTCAGATAAACGGTAGCACTGGATATACATAAGCAGCAAAAGGGTTCTAGTCTGTTATCTAAAAGTTACCTACAAGGAAAAGGGGAGTGAGGTGACAGTGGGGATTGTGTGGGAAATACCAGAACATGACATGTATAGTAAGCAAATATATCTTAATGGTTGCTACTTTGCTTATTTATATTTCCTCTTTAAAAACACGTTATTTTTCGTGCATGCATTTTTTTGTACCTACTCAAATTTTAATGTTATAGGGTTAATTTTGTAGGTTGTAGATACTTCACATATATATATATATATATACATATATACATATATACATATACTAACGAGTTTTATATATATAATATTTTTTCTCTTTTAACTCTTTTTGTCTCCTCTCCTCTGGCTATTATTGAGTTTTATTCTTTGCATTTTCATCAAAGGAGAAGTAAAAGGGTTTCTATGTTTTTTACCTGTCAATCTATTTAATGGCATCTTGCCTTGTTCAAAAAGGAGTTGGTAGGTAATTCTTACCCAAGAAAAGGAGAGTGGATTTATAGTTTATACTCTGAGTAGTTAAAGATAAACAAGCGATCAGAAATTGTATGGACAGACAGGGAGAAGAAGAAACAAGTACTTAGGGAAGAATTACTATGAATGAGCTGAAAGTATTCTGTTCCTTGTAACTGAGTAAAACAGACATAAGGTGATACTGTACCTAGTTTTTCCTCTGCTAAAAGAAACCATACTGACTTGTCAGACAGACAGTTTTTCCTGGTTTTATATTCTGTGAAGAAGTTGTATAGACTCTTATATTAAGGACATAAAATAACATAAACAATGTCCTCAGAACTATTTTTCTAGAAAATGTATACTTTGCAAACTATGTTTGTTATCTTGTCATACATAACATCGTAAAAACAATCCCACAGAACAAAGGAAGACAATGGGAATAAGCCACACCGTTTGGAAAATAAGATCATGTGTTACATATTTCTTTATACTTTTCTGCACTTTCCAAATTGTCTACAATGAATATGATTTACTTATATAAGGAAAAGATAAACTTTATTTAGCAATAATAAATGCACTTTGTGAAGGCATCTTTGTTATAGCAACTCTTGATGAAAGCTGGAAGCATCGTGACAAATCCTAGTTTGGGGAAAGCATTTGTATGACAGCTAAATTAATACAATCAAGAAATTTACATTCCAATGACCTGCTTGGCACACGCAATAGTATATAGTGAGGATGCTGAACTTGTTCCTTAGACTCTCTCTCAAATACCATTTATCTCACCTGAATTTTTGGTATGAGTTATGTAGCATTCTGAGGTTGAATACTCAGGTTATTATCAAAGAGCAGAAATCTTCTCCTAGTAGAAAAGGTGATCAACATATTCTAGATCTTAGATGGTCAAGAAGCAGTGTCAACATGATGCTGTGAAATCTAAGCTGCTGATATATCTGATCTGCCAAGAGCTCTGCTGCATCTCCATCAGGCACTGGGCTACATGAAAGGAAGCCTGCTTCAGAGCTAAACTTCTTTTTAATTGTCCCCAAAGCCTAGAAAAGTACTCAGTTGAGTCTCCAAAGTTCTGCACTAAGAAGCTTGGGAAAATTTTTTTTTTGGTCTGGACACTTTAAAGGATCACATACCCTTTAAATCAAATGTTTGCCCACCTGTTAATGATTCTGAAAAAAATGCTTCTGTCTCAAGAAAACAGATGTTATTGGTTACCTGTAAAATTCAATTAGCTTGCTCTATTAGGAATCATTGATTTTCACCCACATGATCATACTTAGTTATAGAAAAGCCTTTAACAGTATGTACTGATAGGATATTACATCGGCATTTAATATACACTTTTAAAACCACTCTTGTTATATACAACACTTGATGGATTTCAAGGGAATTATGCTGAGTCTAAAAGCCAGTCTCAAAAGGTTACAGATTGTATGTGCGCATTATCTGATATTCTCAAAAGGACAAAATTAGAGATGGAGAACACATTAGTAGTGGCCAGGGGTTAGAGACGGTGGGGGTCAGGGATGTGGGGGGTGTTTGTGGTAATGGAATAGTTCTTTCTGTATCTTGACTGTGGTGGTGGTTACAAGAATCCACTCATATGATAAAATTTCATGGAACTACACACACACATAAGAACATGCACTCTTAGTAAAATTTGAATAAAATCTATGGATTATACCAATGTAAATTTCCTGCTTTTGATATTGTGCTATAGTTATGCAAGATATAGGCACTGAGGAAAACCAAGTGAAGGGTATCTGGGACCCTCGTACTATTTTGCAAATTGCTGTCAATCCATAATCATTTCAAAACAAATATTTTAAAAAACAATAAAATTTCCATTAGGAGACCAGAAACGCTCAGTAAAGTTTAGATTTTTTTTTACTGTCTTTCATTGAGAATGTTTTCCAGGTGCTGAAAATGCTAACCTCTGGGTACACAGCTTCTCTGGGAGACCCTAGTTCCCACACCCTAGAGTAAGTATTGACTGAACACCAGGAAAGGCAGTGATGCCTTTCAGCCACAGGCTACAACCAGGAAGTTCTCTGCAGTACCCTTCTAGCTGATATTTCTGTCTCTGGTATCTTCTAACTCCTACTTACTGTATGCAAACCTATGAAATAGGCTTTCTTACAGCCTTCCTTTTCTGGATCAAGTACAATTCTTCTAAAGATCCAGCTTATTTCCAGGGTTTTAACAGAGATCACTTATTTGAGAAAAAATTAGCCTTGCTCTTCCATTTGCACTGCAATCATGTCTATTTGGTATGATTCTGAGGTCAGTGGTCTTACCTGTCTGTTTGTTTGTTTTCCTAATGTATCTTCATTGGCCTTGACACATAATAACATCATTAAAAATTCCTGTTGGAATAACGACTGAGTTAGTTGTATATACAATTGGCATTTAGATGTTTGTGGAATTGAATTGGTAAGTGTGACAGGGACAGAATTCATTAATATGTTAGTCTTCAGAGTGTTTTTTTCCTCTCACCCTTCCTCTCTAAAGAGGATTCTATCTTTAGCTGTTCATTTTCTGCGATAGGTGAATCTGATTTTGGTCAGCTTGCTCCAAAGTTCTTTGAGAAGAGAGGAGAGGGGAAGGGAAGGGGAGAAGAGGAAGAAAGAAAGGGGAGGAGAGGAGGAAAGACAAGAGGCAGGAAGGACCAGGAGAAAGAAGAGTACTAGTGTATTCTAGAAGCAGGAGCTAGAGGCGTGAGGGCTGAAAAGGAGCTGAACTGGACTTTTTTGGAAGGAAGCTTGCCAAGTGAAAGGGTCCATAGCAGCTTCTACTAGACTTTTTTCTGCCTGTAGGATTGCAGGGTTTTTTCTTAATCCTTGAAATGTAAAAATTTTGTCAAGCTCTGAGAGAAAACTTATTTTGTGTTTCTAAATCATAGAACCATTCAGAATTTCAAACTCAAGTTTTATGGCTGTTTCTATCTTCGGGGAAGATTCTTTTATGGAACATACTAAATATTTATTGAATGAATAATTTTATTCCTGCTCCAATTATTCTGAGGCAGAAACGATGCTTAGGTGCAAATGTAGCTTATTCTCTACTCTACGTAGCTATTGTATTTTCTCATTGTTCATCTCCTTTCCTTTCCTTGGTATTGTTTGAGAGCAGCCAGTTTGTTCTCTATAACTCTGGTAAAATTTTATGCTTTTATTTACTCTTTACTGCTTCCAGAGCAGATTTTAACTGTTATTGTATTTTTAGTCTAAATACTTGAAAAAAATTCCCTGTGTTTCATCTAAAAGCATTTCCATCAAAAGCATCTAAAATATAAACTTCACCTAAAATCTTCCTTTTAATCAGAGCAATTTTTCTCTCACCCTTTATTTTTTGTTTCATGGACTTATGTTTTAAACACAATTAGAAGTCTTCTAAAATAGTTTTCTCTTTTCTGCATTAATATATGTATGCATACATGTACCTCTTTATTTATAATTGATTAAAAAGATTGAGAAAAAAGTGATCCGTGGTGGTCCAGTCCTGCTGACCAGTGACCTCTGACCAGTGTAGGCCGAGACACAGGTGTAAGGTGGGTGGTTTCATAAAACAGGTTATCCAGCATTTTGCTCTCGGAACTCCTCTAAGGCTCTTATAAACTTTAAGAGTGGGGGCCCCCAAAGAGCTTTTGTTTATGTGAATTAATATTCACATTTATCATAAAATATTTTAAATATCCATTAATTCACCTAAAATATAATAATAAACTGTTAAATTTTATGTAACATTTTATTTTTAAAACTACACTTTAAAAATTGATGCAAAGAGTGGCACTGCCTTGTATTTTTTTCACATCTCTCCGCTATCTGGCTTCTCATGGCTGACTCTGCATTCAGTCTGCTGTGATATGTTACTTTGGCTGAAGTATGAAGAACTCAAACTCAGATAAACTCAACAGATATATAATTGGAAAAGAGAGGGTTTTTTTTAACAAACTTTTCACTTAATTGTGGATATTCTTCTCTGATACTAACAGCATCAAAACTCAACTAGTGGTATCTTCTTAAAGGTTAGTTGCAATATGGAATCTGAAAACCTATCAATGCATTTTACATACTTTTTTGTATTAAAACCTATTTGTCCATTTTGCACTTTGAATGGACCTTTTAACCATATATGATTTTGATTTTGAAACATCATGTTTTTGGTCTTCTGAATTCACACATTTAATTATACAGCACCGCAAAATCACATTCCTTGATATCACCACCAAACTCAACAGAAAGGTGTTCAAGTCTTTGGAAGCCATCAAGTGCATGATAGTGAAATTTAAGTTTTTCAAAATTCAAATTTCATCTGGAAACTCACATTTTATTATTAACCACAAATATTGTCAGTTGTTTTCCTTGACATGACACGCTCACTTCATTTATTTCAATAAAAGTTTGCTGAATGCTCAAGTCTGAGCAAATATAGTTTGTTAGTAGTTCTTTCAAATCAAAATGTTGTTCATGCAAAAATGGCTGGTGGAACTTGCAGTTCAGACAATGTACGACTGGGTTTCCCTGAGGTAATCACTACAGTTTGCTGTGCAGTAGCATGTTTTACTTACCATTTTGTCATATAAAACATATAAAAGATATGTGTTCAAGGGTCAAGATTTGACAAAATAAATGCTACTGCTTCATCAGGACATTTTAAAAAGATATTGTAGACTTTTGTCTCTGTATTCACTCACCTGAGTACATGGTAGTAAAGAATCAAGTGACAACTGGGTAGTTTGGAGCCACTGCTTGGTATGTGTGAGGGCCAGCCGTTCTACCCACCGTCGCTTTGTACCATCAGTGGAAATGTCGGAGCAGTGAGAATGCTAAATAATGTTTCAGTACCATGAAGAAAGCGGTTTAGCCTTTGTGAATTGCCAGTGGCCCGTGGATCACACTTTAAGAATCACTGCCATAAAATAAGCTTTAGATAACTTCTGTATTAGTTCAAGACTTGGATGTTACCTCATTGCTACCTCAATCTTCTGAAAGATTAAACTGTCAATAAGACATGCAATGAATTTATTAGATGCTCTGTTTCCAGCAGAATGAGCCTTGGAGCCAACGTCCAGAGAGTTGGCATTCCTCTCTACTACTAGATCTTTTTCTAGTCAGGTCTTGTCTCTCTGTCAGGTTTGTGATTCGGGGTCTGGGCACTCTGAAAGCATCATCCATAACCGCAATTCTAAAGCTGTGTCAGTAACTACATCAGGTCTGCTTCTCTCTCCACTTATCATCAGCCAAATGCTCCCCACACTATTTACAGCTTCAGGCTGGTGAATTTCCCCTCAGTTGTACATGTTCTTGATTGATTTATAGTTGTTCTTCTCTGCATCTTATATTAGGTTTTTGTGTGTTACTTTTTAATAAAAATACATTTTACATTGCTGTATCTTAGTCACATGTCTGTGTTATCAATTTTTTGTTTATGCTAAAATGATCTTTTCTATCTAATTGGGATAAATTCCAAAAGTCTCATTTTTTAAAAATTATTTATTTTTACCCATAGTTAATATATCTAAAATCTTAGTTTCATTCCTTCTCCTTTTATGTTTTCTAGAGAACTAGTGAAAACCTTATTCATTGATGGTCCTCCTTCACGTTGTCCTTCCTAGAAGTGGATGTTTCCTGATACGGGGAGTGAGGACATTGACAGGAAGTCAACACTAGTGTTCTAGTCCTGGCATGGTGATGCATTAATGGCACAAAACATACCTCTTATTTCCACATTTGGACAGCACAAAGATTGAGCTAGGTGATATCTGGAGTCCTTTCTACCTCTGCGATTTCTTGTTTTCTAGGAGTATTTTCTCTTCTCCATCTCTCTACTGAACCAAGCACAGAGCGTGAGTGAGCAAGAGGTGGTTAAGATGATTTGCCAGTGTATTCCTTAGTATCTCCCCTCACCAGACAGAAAGGTACTCCCCTGGAAATGCTAGTGGAAATTTGGCCTTAAATTAGAATGAGTCATTTGCCTTATAAAATGCTATGGGACTGGATGAGTTTGCCACCCCTATGCTCCTGGATAATAACTCATGTGGAAGATTATAGCTACTTTCTTGCTAGGGCTTTTGCATGAATTCTTTCTTGATTAAAAATATATATTAAATGATATGTATTAAAGTTACCAACTTGAAACACTTCCCATTGATGGAAAAAAATTGCACCTCAGAGTGACCACCCAGGTGGTCCCTCTTTGGGATATGACAACAGGTCTGTGAGTTCATATTCCTTTGACTCACGTGTACCCCAATTCCTCCTGTCCTCCCTGATCTTCTTTCTTCTTATTCCTGGCTGAATAGCTTTTCACTGACCTTGTTCCAAGTCTCAAACCTCATTTTAGATGAAGGCTAAAGCGGATAATCACCTTCCCACGCCAGGATCCCCACTGCATTGGGGCAGCCTACGCTGAGGTGCAGCCCAGCCTTGGCTGTGACTGTCCTGTTCTGAACAGTAATCCTCTGAACTCTGCTGCCTCCACCTGGCAAAGTTGGTCTTGGCCTTGTCATGTTAGTTTAGAGCAGTGATTTTCAACCCTTTCACCCCACAGCACACATAAACTAATCACTAAAGTTCTGTGGCACACCAAAAAAAATGTATTTTTGGCTGATCTAACAAAAAAATAAGTACAATATTGATTCATTTACACCCAACAGCTATTGTTGTGTTAGCTGTTTTTTGTTTGTTTTTTGTTTTTTTTAATTTCACAATCTAAGAGAAAAAAGGTTAGTGCCCCTGACTAAATAGTCAGGTATTGCATGTTTTAAAAATCTGTCAGCACGCTGGTTGAAAATCACTGATTTAGAAGATCCATGTTTCCTGGAATGCACATGTCCTGGGTAGACAATTCAGTTGGTTATTGCCTCCAGAGATACAGAATCTTTGGCTTTTAATTGCTGTTCCTTTGAGAGACAGATCGGGTTTATGGTGGTCATGACATAGCTCAGGAGAAACAGGAACTATAAGTATATTATCTTTTTTTATTACTTTATTGTTGTTCAATTACAGTTGTCTGCATTTTCTCCCCACCCCTCCCCCCGACCCAAGCCAAACCCGCGTCCCTCCCCTGCTTCCACTCTCCCCCTTGGTTTGTCCCTGTGTCCTTTATGTAGTTCCTGAAAACCCTCCTCCTCACTATCCTTCCCTCCTCCCCTCTGGCTATTGTTAGATTGTTCTTAACTTCAATGTCTCTGGTTATATCTCCTTAAAAACCTCCATATACAACATGGTGTAAAGCATCTCATTTGGGACCATATTGGCCTGCATCAGTTATAAGTTCCACCACTGACTAGCTGCATGACTTAGAGAAGTCGATTTAATCTCACTGACGTTCAATTTCCTTATCTGCAAAACACAGCTAATAAAAGTTTATAGTTTTAGAGGATGATAAGACACAAATGTAATGTTTTGTACATGAGAAATTTCAGTTACCAATAATTATTATTACTTTTACAATTGATAAGGGCTTTAATTTTGAAAAGTCTAGATAATTTATTTGTATATCAATATGCTAATAATCAAGTGCCATAACCATGTGTTAGTCCATATGCATACTCTTTATTCTCTGGGAAGCTTAAACACTAAGTCTTATATAAATTTATTTTAAGGTTAACAGAAACAAAATAGAATTATGAGATTATATTGGAATGTTCTCATTTCTCTGGGTTTCTCCACTCACACGATTAAAGGAGTGACTTTCGGGCTGTTGACTTTCTCCTAAGTTGTACATGCACTTGATTTACATAGAGACAACCTGAAAATGCAGTGTGGGGCCGTCATGACACTGCCCACTCTCACGAGGAGGAACAAATACTGCTTTTAAGTCTGGTTCTTAGAACCTGGTCAATGGCTAGAGTGAAACTGATGTGTGTGGACTCAAGTCAAACACTGTTAATCTTGTTTATTTTCCTGCCATTGAGACTTCTCTAGAATTATACCAGTATTGACTCTTAAAATTGGACTCAGTACCAGGCAATTGCTCTGCACCAAGAAAGTTGAAGGCATTATCAGATATTGCAATCAAGACAGAGGAAGGGAGGATACCATTTAATTTCAACTTAATCTTCCTTTTCGCTTGTGAACATTAGAAGAAGGCTTCTAATAAAATGGTCAAATTTGTGATCTCATTTGTTATAACTAGTACTATCTTCCCATATGTGAGGCCTGATTTCCAGCAGCTGAAGGGAAGTCTATTGGATTAACTCCAGTCTTGTGATTGATTTGCTCTGGGTTCCATCAGTATGCAAAGCAGATGTAATGGTAGGAAATATAGAGTGTGTATCTTGGCTGATGACAAACTGGTTCTCTTCCAGAAAGCAAGATATTGTCAAGACTTGGGGCAACAGCTCATCATTCCAGAAACTTTAAACTCCTTCCACAATGTGAATATACATCTGTTCTCATTTAAATGTTTAAAAAATTCACCCTGGCCAGGTAGCTTAGTTGGTTAGAGCATTGTTCCGATACACCAAGATTGCGGGCTCAATCTCCAGTCAGGGCACCTACAAGAGGCAATCAATGACTGCATAAATAAGTGGGACAATACATCGATATTTCTCTCTCTCTCAAATCAATTAAATAAATAAATAAATAAATGAAATTATTACTCTATAGCACCAGCAATCAATTATCCACCTATGGACTTTTCTCATGTAAAGCTTATCATCTTCTGTGGTCAAGTATAACTTCTGCTTTATAATTTTCTCATCAGTGAGTGTGTATTCAAAAAATGTTCACTAATTTTACAATAACCCAAAGAAACCATAAGTAGGAAGGTAAATTAGATTCTGGGAGAAAATGACATAATAATACATCTGCAAATAAAACAGAATTGACTTTCTGATTAGACCTTCCTTTACTTTCTAACATAACAAGGTTTTGATGAAACTTGATTAAAGCTAGTTAATTCTAAAGAACTCAACAAATTTAGATTTAATGACCCTTTTTATATATTAATGTGTAAGTCCAGGTAAGCTACACTATCATTAGTGGATGACTGGGCAAAATGAGAGAAGGAGAGCAAAGGTGACTTAACATCCTACTAAGGAACAGGGAAGAGCTGAGACTCTTCCTTGAAATGAAGCCTCCTGGCTTCTACCCCTTTCACAAAGCTGCCTTCCTCAATGTTATTTTTAATATTGTCCTTAGTAAGCAATGTAGATTTATAATTTGGTGGGGGGGGGGGGATTTATGTATTCAGACTTACTTCAAATCATCAGTTCAGCGTTAATCTTATAAACTTATTTAAATCATTAGTTAGTTCATTATTAAACCCCTAATTGGAATTGATCCAGCACTACAAATGAGGAAAATATGAACAAAGTGATTTACAAGCAGGCAGCTAGCCAGATGTCTGTGGAGCACACCAGGCAGCTCGACTGCAAGTCATCATTGTGTGTCCCTAGTAACTTTCCAAGATATGACTAAGGTGTACTGGCTCTAATTTTTTTTAAACTATTTATCAAGTAGATTTAAGATGAATATTAATATGTTAGGACCAGCACAGAACACACTTGAGAAATGTGATCATGGGTCACAGGCAGCCAGGATTTCAGTAGAAGAGAGACAAGGTAAGATTTGGAAGATCAGAGGAAGCTACTTAAGATGAAAGGAAGCAATTAGAGAGTTATGGAGGATATCTGGACAAGAAATAAGAAATCATTGTAGCAGCATTGTGGGTAGGGAAGGGGTGTGTATTTGACAAAAACCAAGGACTCCTTGGGAGAGGCTGGTTAATGAGAAATGGACTGAGGATGAAAGCAGATTCTGGACCATTTCCAGCTTCCTGGCACTGAAGGCTAGATAGAGGGAAGTGGCTTCATAAGGTGTGTGTGGGAGGGGTGACTAATGGGAAAGGAGGAGGGGAGAAGGAGAAGTACATGGTCTCAGGAGTGGGATTTAGTCTGACTTGTCCAGACAGGTTATTAAGACTCCTTCCAGGTTTCTATGTTCATGTAGAGCAAGTCATCACATCTAGGTGTATGGGAATCAAAAAGTAAAAAAAAAAGAGAGATTTAGTCCAGGAAAATGGATTTGGAAGTCATTAGTATCTAGATGGAAGTCAAAGCTGTAAGTCTAGATAAAATACTTTCGGCAAGAAACAGAAAAGGGAAGACTTCTGGCCAAGATGGAGGTGTAAGAAGATACACTTTGCCTCCTCACACAACCAAAAGAAGGGCAACAACAAATTTAAATACAAAAAATAACCAGAACTGCCAGAAAATCAAGCTGTATGGAAGTCTGACAACCAAGGAGTTAAAGAAGAAACATTCATTCAGACTGGTAGGAGGGGCGGGTTGAGGACCAGGAGGGCAAGGTGCTGGCTGGTGGACCAGGCAGTCCCACACATTTACTTTGTGTCCATGTAAACCAAGAGGAACAACTGAGGAGTGAGACAGACTGTACAGCCCAGAATTCCAGTGAGAGGAAATAAAGCCTCAGAACCTCAGCTGCAAAAACCTGTGGAAATTGCAGCAGCGGGAGGAACTCCCAGCCTCACAGGAGAGTTCGTTGGAGAGACTCATAAGGTCCTCAATATGTACAAGCCCACCCACCCAGGAATCAGCACCATAAGGGCCCAATTTGCTTGTGAGTAGCAGGGGAAGTAACTGAAAGCTGGCAGAGAGCCAAGCAAGCAGCATTGATACTTCTTGGGCCCCTCTCCCACATACAGCACCACAACTCAGAGACCTGAGTTGCCCTACTCTGGTGAATACCTAAGACTCTGCCCCTTACACAGTAACAGGCATACCAAGACAAAGAAATATAGCCCAAATGAAAACAGATCAAAGCTCGAAAAATAGAACTAAGCAATGAAGAGATAACCAACCTATCAGATGTAGAGTTCAAAACACTGGTAATCAGATTTCTCACAGAAATGGCTGAATACGGTCACTAAATGGAGGAGAAAGTGTAGGCTATACAAAGTTAAATAAAGAAAAATATACAGGAAACCAACAGAGAAGAGAAGAAAACCAGGACTCAAATCAACAGTTTGGAGAAGGAAGAAATAAACATTCAACCAGAACAGAATGAAGAAACAAGAATTCGGAAAAATGAGGAGAGGCTTAGGAACCCCTGGGACAACTTTAAACATTCCAACATCCAAATCATAGGGGTGCCAGAAGGAGAAGAGGAAGAGCAAGACATTGAAAACTTATTTGAAAACATAATGAAGGAGAACTTCCCTAATCTGGCAAAGGTAATAGACTTCCACGAAGTCCAGGAAACTCAGAGTGCCAAAGAAGTTTGACCCAAGGAAGCACACACCAAGGCACATCATAATTATATTACCCAAGGTTAAAGATAAGGACAGAATCTTAAAAGGAGCAAGAGAGAAGGAGAGAGTTACCCATAAGGAGTTCCCATAAGACTATGCTGATTTGTCAAAAGAAACCTTGCAGGCAAGAAGGGACTGGCATCATTCAGAATGGAAGGGCAGATAAAGTGCTTCCCAGATAAGGTCAAGTTAAAGGAGTTCATCATCACCAACCAAGCCCTTATTATATGAAATATTAAAGGGATTTATCTAAGAAAATGATGATCAAAACTATAAACAGTAAAATGACAACAAACCCACAACTATCAACAACTGAACCTTGAAAACGAAAACAAAAACTAAAACAAACTAAGCAAACAACTAGAATAGGAACAGAATCACAGAAATGGAGATCACATGTAGAGTTATCAGCAGGGAAGGGCAGAGGGGAGAATGGGAGAAAAGGTATAGGGAATAAGAAGCATAAATGGTAAGTACAAAATAGACAGAGGGAGGTTAAAAATAGTATAGGAAATGGAGAAGCCAAAGAATTTATGTGTATCACCCATGGACATGAATTAAGGGGGGTGGGGAATGATGGTGGGAGGGGGGTGCAAGGTGGAGGGGAATAAAGGGGGGACAAATGGGACAACTCTAATAGCATAATCAATAAAATATATTTTAAAAAGAAACAGAAAAGGAACATAGCAGAGGATGAACTTCCGTGGACGCAGCACTTCAGGCCTGGATAGAACAGCTTTCAAAGGGACTGAAAGAATGCTGTGGGAGGTAGGAGGTAAAGCAGCAGGGGAAGCATTGGGGAAAATCTGAGAGGTGAATGGGAATTGAATGTCAAGGGCCAAGTGAAATAGGACCCAGTGTTCTTTGCTTGCTGAGGATCATGAAGCAACAGGATGTATAGCCGGTGGAATAATAGGGTGTGAGAAGGTGGAAGGAGGCTTGTATAGAGGGGTTAAATGGTGATGGAAGGAGGTTTGACTTGGGGTTTTGAATGCACAATATACAGATGATGTATTATAGAATTGTAGACCTAAAACATATAATTTTATTAACCAATGTCACCCTATTAAATTTAAAAAAACAACTAAATAACAAATAAGAAATTAAATAAATTCAATTTCGTAAACTGAGGTCTACAAGCCTTGGAAATCCAAGGTTATTTCATTCAATTATTAAACTAATATTTACTCAGCACCTAGTATGTTCCATATGCTGTTCTAGGGCCAGGAAATTCTGCATTTCTCCTAGACAGAGATGAATACAATAAACAAGTATGCCAACTAATAACACAATAATGTAAAATAATAACAAGTGAATGAAGGAACTAAAGAAAACAATGTGACTGAGGGTGGTGTAGCTATTTTCAAATATTTGAATCATTCACAGAAGGAAAAGCTCAATATTGTGAAGTTGTCAAACCTGTTCTAAGTCAATCTATAAATTATATTCAAAATTCCAACATAATTTTAGGGAGAACTCGACTAACTGAAATAAATGTGCCACACAAAGAAGGTAAAATATTTCTCCCAGGTATCAGAACTACGACAAAGCCAAAAAGCAGCATCATAACCATAGAACATTAGATCAATGGAACAGAACTGGAAGTTCATAAACAGATTCCTTTGTGTAAGAGAAATTAGGCAATGAAAAAGGTGGCATTTGGAGAAAGGATGGATTATTCTATAAATAATTTTAAAGCATCCATTTAAAAGAACAAAAGTTAAAGGAAAATCTATCATATTGGTACCTATCATTCACAAAAATAAATTCCAGTTGGAATAAAGTTAAAATTGTAAAAAGAAAAATGCAAGAAAATATGTTTACAATATAGGATAGAGAAGGAGTCCTTAAATGGGTCACACACACACACACAAAGGAAACATGAAAATTGGATGAGTGAGCAACACTGAAGTCCACTAGGGGTAGCTAAGGCCGGGAACATCATGTAAGCAATTTGCACAAATTTACATCATTTTTAAATGCCAGAAATGAACCTGTGTGTTTCACTGTTCTTTCCATTGTACCATGCCAGAACTTCAAAATGGAAAAAGAACTAAAACGGACTTTTGGACATTACAATTTTTATCCTGGACATCTCTAAATAGAGACCTCCAGTCAGGATGGTGGTGGAGGTAAATGTGGTACTCGAATCCTCCCACAACCACATCAAAAATACAACTAAACTACAGAACAACCATCATTCAGAACCACCTGAAATCTAGTTGAACAGAAGTTCTATAGTTAAAGATATAAAGAAGAAGTCACAAAGAGGCTGGTAGAAGGGGTAGAGATGTGGAATGGGCTGGACCCACACCCATGTGTGGTAGATAATAATCAGGAAGAATATCTTGAATGCAGAGACGCCCCCCTAAGGAGCAGGGGGTCTCAGTTCCATACCAGGCTACCCAGCCCAGGGTTCCAGGACCAGGAAGTGAAGTCTCTATAACTTCTGGCTGTAAAATCAGCAGCAATTGTGGTTGAGTGAGACAGAGGCCTTCTGGATTCCCAAGCATTTCTATTAAAGGGCCTGAGCATGAACTTACTCAGACTCACTCATCTGGGAGCTCCAGTGCTGGGGCAGCACCTCAAAAGGCACCAGGTACATTTAGGAAGGAACTGAATTGTCTGGCATCAGGATAAGAGCTGCAAGGGAAAATTTCTCCCAGATAAAAGTGCTGACAGAGGCCATTGTTCCTTTTCTGAGCCCTTCCCCTGCATAGAGCCAGCAGGTGAGCACTATATTTGAGTCTCCATCACCCGGCTAACACAGTTTGCCCTGCCCTGGTGATTCCCTAAGATTCAGCCCCATTCAACTGCAGGCCCACCCAAGCGATTTCCAGTGGCTTTTCCATAAAAATGGCCTGCCTTGGCTCTTGCTTTGGACCTTCTAAAAATCTCTCAAACAAGAAGCATCTGGCCTTGAAATACTATGTACCTTTTGCTAAATGACCCCAGGCCCAACACTAGCAGCAGTTGGCTGTGGTTTGCAGCTTGGCCTCTCCTGGGCACCTCCAAACCCAGCACAAGTAGCAGCCATCTGCAGATTACTTTGTAGCTCGAGCAGGGTACACATGGCAGCTGACCTTGGCCTATACCTCCTGGGAGGCCCCAGAGCCAGAGAACCTGGTGGACAGCTTTAGACCACATAGAAGCACCACCCAACCACCTTAGGAGTGACACACTCAAGGAATGGACTCAGTAGTACCAGAGCCCCACTGAAGCAAGTTCTGCTCCATGAGGTCTGCCTCTACACAGCTAATCTTCCAGGTGGTTGCAGCCAGTCGTTGCAGCCAATTGGCTTGGGGGTATCCCCTCAATTGAGATACCATCAGCAATTAAGGCTCAACTACAATAGCAGGGTGTTACACAGCTCATGCTGGGTGTGGGGTGCCCAGCTCAAGTGACCAGGGAGGTTGTACCCTGGAGCCAACAGGATACCTGGAACATAAGCTCACTCTACCAAGCCCAGGAGCTGTAGTAGCTCTACCTAATTCACAGAAACTAACACATGAAAGCTGCCAAAATGAGTAGATAAAGAAACATGTCCCAAGTAAAAGAACAAAACAAAACTTCAGAAATAGAACTAAACAAAATAGGGACATGAAATCTACCAGATGCAGAGTTCAAAACACTGGTTACAAGGATGCTCAATGAACATAGGGGAAGAGTAGATGAACTTAGTATGACCTTCAACAAAGACATAGGAAACATAAAAACAGAGATCAAAAACATAAAAGAGCCAGTGAGAAATGAAGAATACATTACCTGAAATGAGGAATGCATTACAGGGAATCAGTAGGGGAGTAGATGAAGCAGAGGATCAAATCAGAGATTTGGAAGATAAGGAAGCAGAAAACACCCAATCATAGTAGCAAAAAGAAAAAAGAATCCCCAAAAATGAGGGTAGTGTAAGAAGCCTCTGAGACAACATCATGGGGTGCCAGAAGGAGAAGAGAGAGCACAAGGAATCGAAAACCTATGTGAAAAAATAACAACAGAAAACTTCCCTAACCTGGCTAAGGAAATAGACATATTGTACAAGTCCAAAGAGTCCCAAACAAGATGAACACAGAGAGGCCCACACCCAGACACACCACAATTAAAATGCCAAAGGTTGAAGAAAAAGAGAGAATCTTAAAAGCAACAAGAGAAAGACAGTTATTTACCTACAAGGGAGCTCCCACAAGACTGTGAGCTAATTTCTCAACAGAAACTTTGCAGGCCAGAAGGGATTGGCATTAAATATTCAAAGTGATGAAAAGCAAGGATCTACAACCAATATTACTCTACACAGCAAACCTATCATTTAGAATCAAATGATGGATAAAGAGCTTCCCAGACAAGTAAAGGCTAAAGGAGTTCATCACCACTAAACCAGTATTACAAGAAATGTTAAAGGGTCTTCTTTAAGAAGAAATACAAAAGATCAAAAATATGAATAATAAAATGGCAATAAATACATGTCTATCAACAATTACTTTAAATGCAAATGGATTAAGTGCTGCAATCAATAGACATATGGATAACGAAGCAAGAAAAGATACACACAGACTGAAAGTAAAGGAATTGAAAAAAGTATTTCATGTCTGGGTATTTATCAGAAGAAACCCAAAACATTAAACCAAAAAGTCATGTACATCCATGTGTTCATTGCAGCAATATTTACAACAGTCAAGGTATGGAAGGTATGGAAGCAATTTAAGTGTCCATTAATAAATGAATGGATATAGAAAAAGTGGTGCACATATACAATGGAATATCACTCAGCCATAAAAAAGAATAAACTCTTACCATCCGCAACAATGTAGATGAACCTACAGGTATTGTGCTGAGTGAAATAAGTCGGTCAGGGGAAGACAAATGCTACACAATTTCACTTATACCCCCAACATGTAAAATCTAAAAACCAAAATAAACACACAAGCAGAACAGAATCAGACTACTAGATACAGAGAACATTTTGATGGTTGTCAGAATGGGAAGGGGGTTAGAGGAATGGACAAAAATGTGAAGGGATGAAGAAATACAAATTGGCAGTTATAGAACAGTCACAGAGATATACCAAATAATATAGAATAGGGAATATAGTAAAGAATATAGTAAATAATATTGTAATAACTATGTATGGTATAATATGGGTGCTAGATTTATTGGGGTGATCACTTAGTAAGTTATATAATATCTAGTCACTGGGTTTACACCTGAATCTAATATAATATTATATGTCAACTATAATTAAGAAAATAGAAAAATTATTTAAAGTAAAAATAAGGAAAATATCCAAACCTCTAGCAAGACTGAGAAAAAGAAGGAAGACATAACACAAATTACCAATATCAGGCATGAAACAGGGGCTGTCACTACAGGTGAGCTAGACATCAAAAGGGTAAAAAGGGTTTATTACCCTTGCAGCTGGAGTCAACTCCACCTGGTCATGATATGCGGATATTTTATATGTTGCCGAATTCTATTTGCTAAAATCTTGTTGAAGATTTTTATGTCTATATTTTTGAAACATGTTGGTCTGTAGTTTTCTCTCTCTCACTCCCTTTTCTCTACTACAACCAAAATCTTACCCTGGTTGGATACGGCTGCCGTGGGAGTTAAGGAAGAATGGGTAGATGCTGGGCGAAGGGACCTGCATTTTTACACTGGTGGAAGTGTGGCAATATGATAGAGCCATTGAAGGATATCACACTGTAATGAAACACAGTCCACGTGACTTAGGGGTAATCATATTTATACCCTTAGAGATGCACTGTCCAATACAGTAGTTACAAATTTTTATTTAAATTTTGTTAATTAAATTTAAATAAAATTTTAAAATTCAGTAGGAACTTGCACTAAATCTTTGGAGCACATTTCAAGTGCTCAAAAGTCTCGTGGGGACAGGCCACTGTTCCGATGGGGAAGGTGGAAATGTAAGTAAATAGAATTGATGATCTAAGCCTTAACTTTTCTTGGGCTGGCATATTTTCACTTGTCAGATAGAGAAATTGAACAACTTTCAGTGTTTTTCAAACATGTTTGACAGTCAGAAACTTATTTCTCACTGTGATACCCACATGTAACTGAATGAAAAACAGTGCTTATTAGACCTACTATGTGGATAAACTCTAATGCTTTCTGAACCAGTCTATGTTTTCTAAATGACGGTCACAACTCCTTAAACAGATTTCATGACCCACTAATTCACTGCAAGTTTGGACAGATGGAGGAGCTCTTCTCCAATTCTCTTACCGTGTGGTCCTACATGACTGGAGTGAATTCACAGGATCAGGATAAATCTAGTAGGTAGGAAAAATGAGCTGTCTAAATGGAGAGACTGTCACCCCACTGAGTCACTGTAGTTAATATGAAAAATCAGAGGCACTTCTGAGAGAAAACAAGATCACAGCAGGAGAAAGCCAGCTGTGCTGGCCCCAAAATGTTCCTCCCTCCCCTCAAGTAATCAGGTGATCTTGTCAGGTTCGAGTTCAAAGCTTTCAGTTTGAAGTAAGAAAATTCAATAATATAATGGTGCTTTACATATAGATACTAACAATTTGATTTTTTAGATGTTTCTGTATCACTTTATAACATTCTTATGAGATGAGCTAAACAGGTATTATACCCTTTGCACAGATGAGAAAACTAAGGTGCCTTAAAGTTAAATGACCTACTAAACACAATACTCTGCGCAGTATTTGCACAATTTGCTTTTAACACGTATCTGTACAATGTTAGTGAATTATGCTGCACAAATATAAAAACACAGAGCAAGGTAAAATAATAGCGAGAACTGATTTCCTGACTTTAACCCAAATTTTTCATCTACACTATGCCGAGTTACACTGAAAAGAATACTCTCAAAAATACCTGTGAGTAAGCCCCTTTTCTAGAGCTGCTTGAAAAGGACCTTCAAGAGAGAAACAATATTCTTTTAATTTTTGACTTGCACATAAAAATGACTATATATATACATATATATATCCTCACATATATACCTCAGTTTCTTCAAGTTTATTTTACATTTATGTTTGACAGCTCCTAGGCATTTAAAAGGCAGGAGCCAAACATTGCTGTTGCACTTCTTGTAAATGTGATTCTGCTTAAGGACGGGAATTTGATATGCTCCTACCAATTCCTAAAGTTCCGTGATTTAAATAAAGCTTCAAACATTTCTCTAATGATCCTTTTACAATTACAAAAAATATGTGTGTTTTTAAAAGACAGTTCTTTGGAGCATTTATTCTTCTGTTGATTTATTCAACCAATGTTTGAGTGCTCTTACGGGTGGGCATGTGCAGGTTTCTGAGGCCACAGAGGTGAATAAAACATCACCCTGGCCGTCCACAGGGAGTTCATTGTCTGGCCATACGGAGAGATGTATGCACACTGATGAGCTCATAGCAGAGAAGGGGAACAGTGCTAAGAACATGGGGATATTTCTCTGAGGAAAAAAAGCTACATCTTTGGCCCTCAAAGACTGAGTAGAATAAACACCAAAACTGTATTTTAAAATAAGCAAAGTAGTTTCACTCAGGGACCTAATCTGTCCTGAAAAACAATAAATACACTAGCAAACTCAAAATACAAGAGGTAAAAAAAAAAAAAAAAAAAAAAGCAGATACCGTAAGCAGGTTCTGTAAGCACTTACTGCGTTTTTGAGACTATTACTTCCTAGTGAATCTTGAGTACGAAGCTAAATTAACGATCACAATTCTGTTTGTTTTCAGTCCAAGCCGTTCAGTTGTCTTTTATTACCTTCTAAGCACTCATTGACACTTTTCCTGGAATCTGTTCCTTTCGTATTTACATTCTGTCTTTTGTTCGTTTGCTTTCTGAGTAGGCAGGTCAAACCACCCTGCTGCGTGGTTGCAGGAATGAATATGCAACTCGGTGATGACAAATTCATTTCACCGTCTCTTGAGTAATGGAAAATTGAACTAGGTATAAAGCTGGGAGAAACGTGGTAGCAAATAATTCTGCACTATCCACAAGGAGCTGACCTAGTTAGCCTGGAATTTCTATGCTTCATAAATTTTGTTTCAAATAATTATACCTCCCTTAGAAGAGAGTTGACTCAGAAATGAATACCCATGATCTCTGAGAACAGTCCTACAGGGAGGTCAGGCAGGCAGGCTATGGCTTTGATTGGATTACTTCCCAATCCCCAAGTAACTCAGTATTTAGTTCCAGATAAACAGCAAAGGATCACATACCACCAGAAGTTAAAGCCACAAGTAGGGTTTCCTTAGTCCCTCACGGGGGGCTAAGCCAACAAAGCTGGCCTGACGGGCAGGTAAGCTGGGTGGTGGTCCACTGATTGCTTCCAGCTGCTGTGCTGTGGCTGGGAGGGGTGTGTCCACAGAGAGAAGCAGCCAGGTGGCTCTGGGGCACTCTGAGTCCCCAGATAGCTGACCCACAGTGAGAATTCTCTCTTATTTATGGCACGGTGCCTGACAAACATTCCCGTTTTCAATGGGCTCTATAATGAAAAAGGCTGGAAAGCACTGGCTGCACAGTCTGATTTTGAGGAGCTGTGGAGATCCCCACATACACTCCACCAACTTCCACCCTCTTTCGGCCTGTCAACGATGCCCGAAAAAGTGCCATTAGAGCTTCATTTTTAAAAGTGAAAAATATTCCTGTCTGAAATTATTAATATGAGGTTATGATTTAGTAGCGCAGATTATTTTTGATATGACAAATTCAAGGTGCACATTTTAATTAGTAGGATGAAGATTTTGGATGGGTATTGGGTACCAATAAATGACTAGGGACAAGGTTTTGATTCTCTTGGCCTCAGTTTCCCCATCCATTAAATGAAAGTGTCGACCAGACAGTTTATAAGACCTTTTCCCAGGATTTTTCAAACCTAAAATACCAAAAATAAGTTTTGTTTACATCTCAGGTTTGCCACTTTCCCTTGACCTTGCCCTGAGAGCAAAAACAGTCATGAAGGCTTTAGGCTGGCGTGGGAGGGGGTCTAATATTTGGGCCTCTTTGTTAACTCAGTCTAAGCTACCCTGACAGCATTCTCCTGGACCACCTGCAATGCCATTATGTTGGCTTCCCTGGCTCAGGTCTCTCCTTCCTCCTAACCATTACCCTCCCAGCACCACATCGTTGTCACCACCTTACTCCACAGCCTGCAAGTTCCCTGCAAAATATGGGATGCAGAGTCAAGCTCTCCATCCTAGAGTTCTTGACCCCCTATTAATCTTCAGCACCAGCCCTCCCAAACAGTCAGGCCTTTTCTCCTCCTTTCTCAACTCACTGTGTGCTGAACTCTGCTCATTGGGTAGCCCTCCTCCGTGTAACTATACTCACAGTGCCAACATATTTTGGAGCTGAAATTGAATTTACATTTTGCAACCTAATTTTCCTGCATCCTTCATGATTCACTTTGAACCCTCACATTTTTGTGAATTGTTTCCTGGCTCTTCTCATTCTTCGCTGCCCCAATAATGAACTTCAGCTTATAGAAATTCCCTTAACCTAATGCTCTATACTGCAAAACTGAAAAGTTGATTACATTCTGTTTCCATTATATCATGTCTGCTTTCACTAAAGATTCTCATGAGATCCATGTAGGTGCAGATTCTGTCTTACACTTTTTTGCTATTTATTATAGTACCTAACATTGTACTGGGAACACTAGATTTTTCCAAATATACTTTTTATTTATTGAATATTAATATTCGTATTTCCTGTTTCATAATTTCTCTTGCTTTCCTCACAGAAACAACTGAAAATGGGAAGAAACCACTTCAGGTGTTGGTGACTCTTGACAAGAACTAGAATGCTTCGGAGCCAGCCTTAGGAGGAGCCATTAAGAAGGTATGAGCTGCTTACTCAAGTTCCACAGCAGCTGGTGAATATATGTCGGTCCAAGACAGTGAAATTGTAAGAAGCCAAAAGCACAAAGTAACGTTGCTTTGTGGCCTCATGTTCGCATGCAGTACAAGTAATGGTAGAGCACAATTCTCACACTTCAATGCAATGACCATGTGAGTCGGTGAAAGGGGCAGAGGGCATCCTACCCATGGCCTAGAGGTCAGTGTAGCCTGGACGCTAGAATGACAGAGAAGTACAGGCAGAACGGCATCATGTGCGTGCACCTAGCGCTGTGTGCGTCAAAAGACCTTCTGGCACTTGGTTAATGCTCTGCTGTCGTCATCTTGAAAGTCTTACTAGTTTTGTTTTTTTAACAAGATGTCTACAGTTTCATTCTGCTTGCAGCCCCGCACTTAGGTAGTGGGTCCTGACCACAGATACACGTGCAGAACCAAATGGCTCCATAGAAGCTCCAGGGCCCTCATGGCAGCAATGGTGGAAGCACCACTGGGAGTACAGGAGGGAAACATGCGGCAGACCAGCCAGGGAGTCAACGCCTGGGAGCACAGAGGACACTAGCCCTGAGAAAGTCAAGGGACAGAACTGAGACCAGGCCTCCCGCACATTAGCAGGGGGATGATAACGAAAAGAAAAACTCTTTCCATTATTATTACTGTGAACCCATGTTAAACTCAGGGCGGTGGTCACCTGAAGAAAAATAGGCCTCATTTTAAAAGAAAAACCGAACGGGCTTCAGAGATGAAAACCATAACATTAAAAAATAAAATCAGTTTGAAAGCATTTACTTTCTCAGATATTCAGAAAGACAGTTTGAGAGAGAGCTTATACCAGACTTAGAATCTCCCATATACATTTAAAAAATTTATGTGTATTCCTTTGAAAAGTAAAAGGCAAATTCAAGTATTTATCCAGGAAACATAATGTGGCTATTGTGTTTGGTCTCAGATAAACACAGAAACACAGAGGAATTATCACACACTCCTTCAGCAGATCAATAAATGTTTGTGGTTGCTCAAAAGAACCAGCATTTTTGAGGGGGGTTTTTAAAGATTTTTTATTATTTACTTAGAGAGACAGAAAAGAAGGGAGAAAGAGAGGGAGAGACATCAATGTGTGGTTGGTTGCCTCTTGCACACTCCCTACTGGGGACCTGGACAGCAACCCAGGCATGTGCCCTGACTGGGAATCCAACCAGCAACCCTTTGGTTTGCAGGCTGGCACTCCATCCACTGAGCCACACCAGCCAGGCCGCACATTTGATGTTCTAGCATATAACAGACTCTCGGTGTGTATCTGCTGCATGCATGAATGAACTCTGGCCATCCGATTAACAAGATTCCAGAAGTTAGGAAGTAGATAGGAGTAAGAATAGAGAATAGACACAGCAGAGAAAAAACAAAAAAATAAGTAAACAGGCCCCAAACCTCTAATTGCTCATTAAATCTAAAAAGAAAAGAAAACATGGAGGAACAAAAATGCCCATGTTAATATTATAATAATGCCACGTTATTATTATAAAATGCCCATGTTAATATTAATATTAATGCCCACTGAGATGACCACTGCTAATAGCCAAACTTTATTGTATGTTCTCTACGAACACTTGTAAAAGCACTTTCCATGAATTAACTTATTTAATATTTCCAACAACCTACAAAGTAACGAATATTATCCATAATTTAAAGGATTTGCCCCAAATCAACACAGCTTCCAAATGAGGTTGAGGAGCCCAGTTCTAGGGCAAAATCCTATGCGATTTTTAAGCCCAACCACAGGCATTACCTGGCTGACTTCACGGAGGCAAAGCCGTCCTGGCCACCCCAGCCTGCACACCAGTGCAGTACAGGCTCCAGGGGAGCTGCTTCTGCAGGGCCTATGGCTTCATTCCCAGGTCTCTTTGTCTGGGGCCTTTAGCCAAGATCTTCCATAAGCACCTCTGTGCCATTCCAAGCCCTCACCCTCCTCTTCCCCTGGCATCAGAGTCCATGAAACAACTGAGCCTTTTGTTCAGGGTTCCACTACAGTGAGAAGACCCCCATGACCCTTCGCAGGCAGGAGGACATCCCATGGGGGAGGGGATGTGGAAATGGGCCCGGGGGAGCTGGCACCTCTTCCTGTTTCCACCTCTTGCTTCTATTATTACAGTACATAAAAGCTGACCTCTTTCATCTGGACTGGTTTGCAATGGCCTGCTCCAACACCTGGCAGCTCGGATCCCTCCAGCTCAGCCCAGCTCCTGACAGAGGTCTCCTTCATTTTGGTTCCTTGTTCTCCCCTCTCATGACTGTCACTCTCCAGATGAAGTAAGTGCGCTGTACATGCCAGGGGAAGGGCGCTGGGGGGCAGCTCTGTCTTTTCCGAAGGAGCCCCACACCCGGCCTGCAACACTGGTGTTTGTTTGATGGTGGCGTAAGTTTCTGGAGAGTACGTGCAGGAATTCCCAGGCCACAGGGTTGTCAGTGCACAGGTGCTGTGTACCTCAAAAATCATTTGCTGGAGAGGTACCTGTTGGCAGGTGAGGCTGGTTTCCTTCAGCCTCTATGCATATGTGAGCCACAATTTCATAAAAATGTCATCTTTGTGATTTAGATGCTCTTCATCTGTGTGTCCCTCGGTATCACTGGGGAGCCTGCTGCTGCCCCAACCTTTGACTTGGGGATGTGTCGTAGGCGAACATGACAGGGAGATTTTAGTGGAGCTGAACGTCTTTTCTGATGACTCAGTAGTCTGCCCATTGGCTAAAGACAAAAAAAATCAGTGGAAGACTCCAACAAATTAATAGAGCTTCTCTTTACAATTCTATTATAAAGGATTATTTTCCTTAATTTAAATTAAATCCCTTGCTTTGTGTATTAGTTAGGGGTTTGTTATGTTTTGTTTTGTTTGAGAAATAGAACCACTAGAATATAGAGAAAGATATGTAAAGGGAGATTTATTATACATGTAATACATATTAATTTTAGAAAAATGAAAAATACTACTTAGTTACCTACCAACTGTCCTGATAAATTCACTATATATATATATACACACACACACACACACACATATATATCCATGATTTTTAACACTCATGTTGTGAATTTCTCCTATTATTTACATATATTTAATATGAAAATCACCCGGACTTCAATTTTTAATTAATTTTAAATAGGAGATATAAACTTTGAAATTCAATCATATCAATAAGTCGGGAACCCGCAACTAGAAGAAGTTAGAAAACACTGAATTCGTACCATTCAGTGATTCTCATTTTTAGTAGGAGGCCGATAGGAACCCCGTGCCCGAGAGCGCCAACCACCGTGCTTGCGGAGGCTGCCGGTCCTGTAAGACAGTCCCTGCTCCTCTGCCCGTGCCGCCCTGACCTCTCCAGTCTGGCTGAAAGAGGCTTTTTCCATCAACTGAGGGACAACATTCAAGGCTGAGTTATCTACAGTCTTGCTGATGGAAGTGTTTTGTATTAATTGAAGAAAATGAGCCTAAGCTAAATTTCTCTAAGTTCAACATGTTTTTAAAGGCATGGTTTTCAGAGATGATTCTGGTTTCTGTAAAAATCAGTCTGCCACTTCCTTAACATCAAATGTGTGATATGGGTCAGCTCCCCAGCAAGTAAGAGAAAGAAAGAACAAACAAGTAAGAAAGAAAAAACAAGTAAGAAAAAACAAGTAACAACTACCACTTATCAAACTATTTTCCATGGCAGACCCTATGCTCTGTGCTAGTGGCTTTAATAGCTCTTCTATGATGTAATCATTAACTCAGTAAAAGAGGCATTATTACCACAATTTTATAAGTGAGGTGGTTATTACCCAAAAGGGTAATAACTTATGAAATGCCACACAACCTTAGGAGAGAGGAGGAACTTAAACCCTGCCCCAAGGCTCACGGTCTTTCCATACACCTAACCCGACCAGCCTGTTGATTTAACAGGCTCGCTCTGCAAGGACTGAGTGGCTATTTACAAAGTGAAGTCAGTGGCAGCTCTACTTAACAGCAGTAGTTCAGCATATAGGCGTCCTCTGTTCCACTAGCCTGAAAATGTTAGAGGAAAGAGTGGTCTAAGGCTTAGACCACCGAGCATCTTTGATGAAAATGGACTGTGTCAGGAACCCCAGTAATTAAACAAATTAGCAGCCTCTTCCCGCACCACCCCCCCAAGTCCAGGAAATTAAGAGTTCAAATGCTTCTTTAAAAATGTACTTTATTTCAAGGAATATTATTATTAGAAGAGATATTACCATCAAAACTTTAAATATGTTATCCTTTAAATATGTTCATATATCCATAAGCATATCCATATTTATGCTTATGAAATAATAAAAAAGTTTAAATACATTTTCATTAAAGGATGATTTGTAATTACAACAAAAGGGACTATACATTTTTAACAATGAATTAGTGCACTCATATGGTAGAATGCAGACAAATGTCAATGCTTTGTTAAAATACAGAAAATATTTATAACATTAAATGAAAAGAAGTAAAACTGTATTTATAGGCTGAGCTTAGGATGCAAAATGAAATACATAACAACAGCCTGGAGGAGAAATCACCAGGATTGGAACAGGTGCCCTCTCAGAGTGGTAGGAGTCCATTCTCACCTTACAGTATTATGCACATGTGTTTTTTGTCTTTATTGAGCATATGTTGCATTTAAAAAGAGACAAAAATTAAAATTTCAATTTGCAACTGCAAGCTGGTCATTTATACCCATGCTTCTCAAATTGCCCTGTGCATATGTTCACCTGGAGAACTCATTTAAAATGCAGATTCTGATTAAGCCTGAGATTCTGAATCTCTCAGAAGCTCCCAGGTTCTGCCCATGCTGCTGGTTTGGAGACCACACTCTGAGTTAGGTTTCATGTGGAATAAGCAGGAAATAATCATCATAGACCCAGTTAAATCTGAGAGTTAGAGCCTAGAAAGCATCCCTTGAAAAGTTTTCCTTGAAAATCTGAGTGAGGAAGCTTGCTTAATGGCCACCTAAATCTCTCCTGTTGCGATGTAAGCCTGTTCCTTTTCCCGCTGTACTCTGCTCTGCACCGATTTAAAAGCCCGCAGTCCAGCTCATGAGGTTTTCTTCTCCAGGGTAACCTTCCTTTGCCCCTGTTTTGAAATTAAATTCCATTTGTTCTGCTCATGTTGGCACAAAAATTGTCTCAAGTTAGTTTAATAAAACCATCACTAAAACAATTTTCTTAAGTAGTGTAATTATAGAGCTAGTAATTAGACTCCTCACTAAATGAATAACGTAGTTAGATTACATTTAGACAAGTACCACATACCCCATTCCATTTTAATCACCCTTTAAATGCAATCCTGTTTGTTTGCATGAAAGGGCTTTTAAAATGGTAATCATAAAACCATATAGACACTATTGGAAGATTAGGCTACCTATAAAATTAGGGACATTTGGCATAAACCAGATTACTGATTATATCTACCTGTGGTGGCAGGGTTGGGGAGTGGGAGGGGTTTGGCAAGCATTTTGTCAATATGGGTAATCCTATCATCTCTGCAAGTGAAGTCAGAATTCACTGAAGTCTGAATCTCTCCGTGACACCTGCAGGAACCACGGTCACACCGTAAAGGTGCATCTTGGAAGTTCTGCTTCAGCTTCTTCTCATGTTACCGCTTTCATAGGGGCTTCCATGATTCAGCAGCTTCCTCATGGGCCCTTGGTACTCTCTGCTGTTGGTTTCAGTGCTCGGTTTTGTATTTCATTCTGCAACCTGTGCATTGTCTCTAATTCCCTGAAGTCACCTGCATTTTTCTCTAAGCACAAACGATGCAGACTGCAGGCTCCAGGCTGCCCGTGCAGCTTCCCACTCCAACGCCACTCTCGTGGGAACCTGCAAGTGCTGTCGGACCACAGTGCTGTGTACATGGACAGATTCATTTTATGAGAAGTCCCACTGTGTATCCCAGAACGCCCACTTTCCCGTCAAAGACAATATGACATTGCCCTGTTCCATAATTTCCAAACAATGGAGCATTCCTAATAGCCAGTAGTCGTTGGGTGTTTAACTCTGTGCTCCATGCTTTAGACACATCATTTCACTTGATGTCCAGTGGTCCCCATTTCCCAGATGAAGAGCTGAGGCTCAGAGAAGTTATGTAATTTGCCCAAGTTCAGGCTAAGAAATGGCAGAGCAAAGAGGGGAAACCATGAACTTCAGGGCCCAAATTTGTAACCACTATGCTCAATAAATGAAGCTAAGGCCTTGAAGCCAGAGAAGCAGCTAAATGCTACACAGATGCTATAATATTTGAATAATATTATATAATATTATTGTAATGTAATATGGTAAATGCTGTATATGAATAATTCAGATATTATGTATGAATATTATTTGTCTTTCAATCAGAACATCACAATCATGCAAGTAAGATGCTTCTGAGGGTGTTGTAAGCCTTCCTTAGCATTTTACTTTTTATCCTGATTTCAGTTGCATGCTTTCTGTTCCCTCTTCAGTAACAGAATCACTTTGTTCTTGGCTGACTGATTCTAGGAATTTGCTGAATGCAGCCAAACTATGACATATTTGCATTTTTAAGGCTTGAAATGTTCTTTCAGTTTTGAAAATGAGTTTATTTTGAGGAAATGTATGACTTCTTGAACTAATGGCAAATTAAGTTAATAAAATTCATACCTGCTGTGGGCAATGATGATTATATATCAAAGGGAAAAATAAATCAAAGGCTAAATTCCACACTCTTTAATTGGTCACATTTCCCATTCATTTCAGTAAGAATATTTTCTGTTTGGGATTATAACACAGAAGCATAGAACAAACGATTCTCCCTTTCAAGTTGCTTTTCTCTTTAGCCTTTTCTCTCAGAAGCTACTACTGGTGACATTGGTTTCCTCCTCCCACCAAAACACACAGCCATCAAAGTTTTCTTGCCACATCTGCTCACTATACAACATATACTCACAACATCACAATTTTCATCTTTCTTAGGGAGTATGTTTAGTTTGTTTGAAATTGTGTTGGCTGACGACTTGTTAACATGAATCACATTTTTAAAATGAACTTCAAAAAAGCCATTGTAGAGTAAGACATAAGGCTGGAATTCAGGCATATTTTCCATCAGGCCCTGCTGTATCTGGACTCTGGCACTATTTAGCCAAGTGACCTCTCATTCACACGCTCAATCATTGCCCTTGAAGTAAGGCCAATTCAAGAGGATTTCAAAATGTTATGGTCTGCAATAATACTAATGAAACTAAAGAGATTTGAGTGAGTAAACATTTTATGGAGCCCATAAATCTGGGTCCATTGAGGCTGGATCAGTTAGGAATCATGGAATAAATTAACAAATATTTACATTAATAGATGTGTATCCTAAATATGTACTTTTCTTGAGCCCAAACTAGAATCTCTTATATTATAAATTTGCCCCCAAAGAAACAGTCTTTTAGTGTTACAAACAATCCTATCTCAAATCCTAGAAGTGTGATAGTAATGTTCCCGCTGTTACTTATACCATATATCACATTAGAAGTTGCTTAGTCAGTGTTTCTATGAGGATTCAGCATTGATGGGTAACAAAGTGTGTAAAGTAATTAAGCACAAAAAAGAGCCTATTTAGAGGGCAAAAAAAGTCTCAAAGAGTAAGTCTAGTCAGAAATGCCAAACAAATGACCAAATAGAGAAAGACATTTGGACAATCCAACCCGAAGGGTAAGAATATTTTGTAAAAATATTTTTGGCAAGTGTACAAACAACAGCAGATCGAAGGAAGGACATCATGACTAGCTTTAAAAAACACATTATCAAAAATGGGTAGTCTCCAGAATTGAAATCAAATCATTACAACTCAATTCAATGCAAGAAGCATTTGCTTAGTAAATATACTGTGTAGGGGCTCAAATACTTAATATTTCACTTGATCTCAAAGAATTGATACCTAGAAGGAGTAATTTGGGAAACTCATAAACAAATACAAAAACAACTTACAATAAGATAATAGAAAAAAGTAATTGACTATTAGAGAACTGGATTTCAATTCTACCAAGTCACTTAATTCTCCTTGTCTGTTTCTTAATGATGTAAGGGGATAATAAGGCAACTTAGCCCACTGGACCATTCAGAAATGTTGTAGGTGAAAGTACTTTTCAATCTTTCTCTCTGAAAATAAAGTCATAGACAGGAATTGAGATGCTCAGTGAATAAATGACTGAACAAGTGAACATGAAGACGGTGCCACCAGGGTTTTTAATGGGGTGCTTGGTAGGAGAGATGGACCCTGATAAGATAGAGTTTAACATTTCTGTGAAGGATGGTGAGTGGGGAAATTCCAGAGGTGTGGGAACAGAAAGTGAGGAGTACATTCTGGAACTTTGGTTAGAGTGCAGAATACATAAAATTAGCAAAAGGAAAGAAGGGAAAGAAAATTTGTCTTCAATTAGGTAACACAGAACCATTGCTTTCGAGCAAGGCAGTGACATAATCAGAGTTGTATTTGGGGGGAAAAAGGAAACTGGAAGTAATGTAAAGTGGATTGAAAGGGTGGTGATAAAAAAGGCAGAAAAGTATCAGGAAGCATTAGTCCATAGGGGGAACAGCAGGCTCTTGAGCTCCAGAGGTGGAAGTAGCAGTGGGCATTACAGGAAAGGAAGAATTTGGAAAACAGTCCTAAGTTTTGCTTGGACTACCTGAGTAAAGGTGAAGTAGGACTGCGATAAGGATAATGGCGACAGTGACCCTTATCTGTACAACCTTTTATGATTGAAAAGTAGGCAGGGATCATCTGAAGAGCCTTGTTGACTGGGATGAGTCTCTACTTCTGAGTAGATGTTTGAGGCATCAAAACTCCACATTAAAGCAGATGAATCTGGCCGCAGTGGGTAAGTGCATTATGAAGAAACTAATCTCAGAGAGAAAACTGGCATATGATTGAAGTAGTTCAGGTGGTAGCCATAATTCAGCATA
Source organism: Desmodus rotundus (assembly GCF_022682495.2). Taxonomy (NCBI): domain Eukaryota; kingdom Metazoa; phylum Chordata; class Mammalia; order Chiroptera; family Phyllostomidae; genus Desmodus; species Desmodus rotundus. The sequence continues at coordinate 113,484,948 of NC_071390.1, forward strand.
ACTTAACTAAAATGTATGGTAGATAGCAAGGAAAACACAAGTAGGCCATGGTCTGGGTGCATTTATCCATGCAATTTTCATTTTTACACTGAGCAATAAAAAATATAATTGCTTATGTCCATACAACTCACATCCCCCTCCTTCACTTTCTGTCCAGCTAAGAGGTTACAACCCAAACTGATATGCTGACAGTGGCCACTGAAAAGAAAAGATGAATGTGATGTCTTCTTATAGAACATAGAAGTTCACTGAATATAGGAGTTAGAATGGTGAAGTAATCAAAGATGACACCAGGTATTTTAGTTTGGGTGACTGGAAGAATGTTAGTCCTGTTAAGAGAAATCAAGAAATTGGTTTGTGAATATTGTACCATCCTTGCATCCCTGGGAGTGGTGTTCAGTTTTGGATAGATGGAGTTTGAGATGATGGCAGATGGACATCTAGGTAGAGAAATGCAATAGAAAGCTAGAAAGTTTAGAGTTCAAGGGGAGGAGCTGAGCAGGGTATAAAAACTCAAAGATATAGCATGAAAATTGTAGTTGAAGCCAAAGCAGTGCATTAATAAAGCAATTCCCATGGTGGTCAATGAAGAAGCAATACTCTTCAACCCATCCTGGTTCCAATGGTCCCCCTGGGAGCTGGTAGATTTCTCAAAGTGGAAGGAGTCTAGGCCTGTTTCTTTGTATTGAGAAGTGAAGGGAGAATAGACAATGATTTAGTTGATTTAATCAACCAAGCCTGCTAAAGCAGATAATTAAGCCTCCTTTGCCACACTTCTTTTCTCATCCAGGTTGTACCTAAATTACTCAATTTGTATAGCCCCATTGATTAGATATGCAACTCCTCCACTTTGGATGAGATACAATCATTTATAAGACTTTAAGGAATTTTCAAAGAATTTAACCTGGTTTAAGATTCTAATAGCATGTGAAGTGAGCCTTCATTATCAAAGCTCTATTTTGGAAAGATTATTTTGTACATTTCTGGTTCTGTCCTCAGCACTATTGGTCAATATTTTACTCTCATTTATTTTTATTTTTAACAATGTAAAATACAATTTTATTTTGAGAGAATTTGAACATGTGTAAGGTTTGCAAGTACAGAACAAATAACAATTTTTCCCCCCTGAATCATTTCAAGGTGAATAGCTGATCTGATTTCCTATCACCACCAAATACGTAGGTATATATTTGGAATAAATAAAGATATTCTCTTACATAAACAAAATACAGTTGTCAAAATTAGGAAGTTAACCTTGACACATGACCATCACTTAATCCCCCAACCCAAGTCGACATTTAACAGTTGACTCAACAATATCCTTTATTAGAAATGGATCTGGTTCAGAATCATTTAGATATCCTGTATCATTAATTTCCTTCATTCTGGAACAGTTCCTTAGTCTTTGCTTAATTTCCAAGACTTTTAAAAATTATAGGCCAGCTATTTTGTAGAATATCCCTCACTTTCCTTTTTTTTTTCCTGTTGTTTCCTATCGATTAATTCAAGTTATGTATCTTTGTACTGGCCAATCTTTTAAAAGTTGAATATATTTTTAAAAAACACTATAGAAGTTGAATCATCAAGACTTCTCTCACCCTGGCTGAGGTGGCTCAGTGGATTGAGTGCTGGCCTGTGAACCGAAAGGGCGCCAGTTTGATTTGTTCAGGGCACATGCCTGGGTTGTGGGCCAGGTCCCTGACTGGGGGCATGCTAGAGGCAACCAAATGATGTTTCTCTTCCTCTCTTTTCTCCCTCCCTTCCTCTCTCTCTAAAAATAAATAAATGAATAAAATCTTTTTTTAAGAAAAAAAGACTTCTCTCAATCATTTACTACTACCAGAGGGATGTTACATCAGATTGAAATGGAAAGAATTAATCCTTATACTGAAATGAAAATTCTTTATTTTGTAAATGATCAAAAAAACTAAGAAAAATGCAAATCATAAAGTTGTAAACAATATACCACAGTGCAAAATTTCAGAACTTTTGAAACTGAGCATGGAAGCACTTGTAAAGAAGACTGTTGCTTCTAATTCCACAATTTACATATATTTTAATGTGAGGGGGTAACATTTTTTGGCAGAAGGAGACTGCGTTATGATCGTGTGACCTTGGAGAAGGCGTCTGACCCATTTGTGTATATGGGCATCAATTTTTTCACAGACAGTTGTGCTAAGACCAGATCCATGCCTTTCAAGGGCGCTCCAAGGAGGGCCTTCAGCATTTGACTTGGGGAGAGGTGACTCAGCTTTACCCAGGATGGCCTCACTTACTTTATTTATGTTTCCCATTAGGGTTTTTTTTTCTTTTAAATAAGAAAGCTTTACACACACACACACACACACACACACACATTTGCAAACCATCAGACTAGATGCTCTCTACGTTCTCAAACATTTTTGGAGTCTAAATTATTGTATCACAATAGCCTACTCCTGGCCCAATTCATCTTCCAACCTGTCCACAATTTTCCCTTCTTCAAAAACGTCAGATGCCTAAAGACTAAAGCCTAAACCATGTATGCCTAGCATTCAGACACCATATTGTTCTAATTTTAATTTCAAGCTTCCATTCCTAATATCTCACACACAAGCTTAAGACATACTTGACGACTCACTGTAACATATATTCATATTTCTTTGCCCTGCTTCTGCTGTCTTTTTAAAGTGCAGGGCTCTTTTATAAAAAGATTTTACTTATTTATGTTTAGAGAGAGGGGGAGGGAGGGAGAGAAACATCAATGTGCAAGAGAAACATCAATTGGTTGCCTCTCACACACCCCAAAGGGAGCCCAGCCCACACCCCAGGCATGTGTCCTGACCAGGAATTGAACCAGTGACCTTTAAGTCCCCAGGTCAACACCTAACCCTCTGAGCCACACCAGCCAGCACTTAACCTGCTCAAGCATCTATCCATCCATCCATCCATCCATCCATTCATATGTATATTAACTAGTATTTACTGAGTATTTGCTATGCATCAGGCAGAGACATTGTGATAGGCATTAAGATTATCCCAACAAAGTAGATATGGTTCCAGCCCCTAATGAGATTCCACTTTCACCCCTCCCCCAAAGACTTAGCTCAAAAATCTCTCCATAAAGCATCCCCTGTCCTCCATACTTCTTCCCAGGATTTCCTTGACTATTGTTGGCGTTTGGCATTTTCACATACATTTTATGATCAGCTAATCAATTTACAAATACACACATATGTAATCTGGCATTGCATGAACTATGTGGATGAATTTAGGGAGAGTTCCCCTATTTATAATGTGAGCCTTCCAATTTATGTATGTCATATGTCCCTTCACTTATTTAGGTCTTTTTATTTCTCTCAAAATGTGTTGTAGTTTCAGTATACAAATCTCACATTTAAAAAAAGTATTCCTTTTTTAATTTGGGGGGTAACTTCATATGCTTTCTATAGTAGCTGCACCAGTCTGCATTCCCACCAACAGTGCAAAAGGGCTTCCTTTCTCCACAGCCTCACCAGCACTTGTTGTCTGTGATTTATTGATGATAGCCACTCTGACAAGTATGAGGTGTGGTTTTATTTTGCATTCCTCTAATAATTAGTGCTGCTGAGCATCTTTTTGTGTATTTATTGGCCATCTGTATGTCCTTTTTGGAGAAGAGTCTAATCAGGTCTTTTGCCCATTTTTAAATAGGATTGTTTGGGGTTTTTGGTGTTGAGTTTTATGAGTTCTTTATAAATTTTGGGTATTAACCCCTTATCAGATATATCAACAAATACATTCTCCCCCTCATTGTGTTGTCTTCTTATTTTGTTGATGGTTTCTTTGCAGTGCAAAAACTTTTTAGTTTGATGCAGTCCCATTTGTTTATTTTTTTTTCTTTTGTTTCCTTTGCCTGAGGAGATAGATATATCAGAACTAGCAATTCCACTTCTGGGAATTTAAACAAAGAAACCCAGTACACTAATTTGAAAGAATATAAACACCCTTATGTTCACTGCAGCGTTATTTGCAATAACCAAACTTGGAAATGGCCCAAGTGCTCATTAATAGATGGGTGGATAAAACAATTACGGGACATTTATTCAAAGGAATACTACTTGGCTATAAAAAAAGAAGAAAATTTCACCTTTTGCGACAGCATGGATGGACCTGGAAAACATTATGCTAAGTGAAATAAGCTAGTCAGAGAAAAACAAATACCATATGATTTCACTCATATGTGGAATCTAATGAACAAACTGAACTAACAAGCAAAATAGAGACAGACTCATAAATAGAGACCAGGCTGACAGCTCTGGTAGGGGGGATTGAGCAAAAAAGAAAAAGGACTCATGGACAACAGTGTGGTGATTTTGGGGGTGGGGAAAGAGGGTGGGTAGAGGTAGGAGAGGGTATAAGGGGGATAAATAGTAATGGAAAAAGTATAATAAAAATAACTTTTAAATAATTTATTCCTAAGTATTTAATGTTTCTAGATGGTATTACAAACGATATAATTAAGATTTAATTGTCTCTTTGCTGAAGGTCTATAAAAATAGAGTTGATTTTCTACATTGACCTTAAATCCAGAGGCTATATTAAATAGGTTTATCAAATTTAAGCTCTCTGTAGATTTGTTTGGATTTTCTCCATACCGAATCAATTCATCTATGTATAATGATGGTTTTATCCCTTCATTTCCTATTATTTTGCCTTCTGTGTGTTTTCTCGCATTACTGCAATTGGTGTAGACTTCCGGGACAATGTTGGAAAGAAGCGGTAACAGCAGGCATCCTTACTTCTTCCCACCTCTCTAAGGGGAAAGCTGTTTCCTTCATCTTGAATTTTAATTTGGGTAAGTCTCCTCTGTTCTGCCTTCTTCCTGGGATGTATCCCTCCAGGCTCCCACTGAGAGCCTGGTGTGCCAAAGATGCTGCCTCTGGTGAGTGCTGAACTCCAACCTTTGTCTCCATAACATCTCCAAACTGCAGAAAACTCTACCAGTTTTTCAGATGTTTTCAGCTTAACTTCTCTATTTCCTCCCACATGCAATTTCAGAATTCAGCAAGTGTCTTCAGGAGAAACCAGTCCTGTGTTGCAGGTTCTCTCGTTTATGTAACTCTTCCAAGGAACAGCTCAGACTCTGAGTCTCTTGCCCTTACCCAGAATCCACAGGGCCCCAGGGTAAAAAGCTGCTGTAGTCTTCCTCTCCCAAATCTTAATCCCTCTGCTTGGCATTGCATAAGCAACTCTCCAGTGCCTTTAAAACAGGTGACTTTTGGATTGTATCTGGTTTACCTACTTGTTCTTAGGGAAAGGTGCTCTTCCCTAAATGTCTCCATCTGACATAGAAGCAGAAGTCCTATGGTAGGTTTTTAATAAATACTTTCAAATTTCTCTTGGACCTCAGCCTTTGGAGACAGAATATCAGAAATGAAGCAAGTACTAGGGGTCTTCTGTAGTCTCCCTCTGAAAAGCAACCCAAAGTTCATTCCCAGAACTGCAGAAATAAAGGGCCAGCTGAGGAAACATGTTAGTTAACTTTGGGTACATCTGAAGGGAGAGGGCAGACTAAGAGACCAGTGTTTATCTGAGCTCTTGTGAGAACCATATACCACCTGCCCTTGAATATTCTATTGACCATTTCCTCAGTCTGTTCAAATCATACAGGGATAATTGGCAGATGAAACCAGCTCATCACCCTGGAAATTACCTAGTGTGCTGGCTTCATGGAAAAATTCTCTGCCTGTTCTCTACTATAAACAAGCCATCTGAGCTTGGGAACAGGCATCGAGGGATTGATCCAAAGTGGATCTGAGGGTAGTCTGCCCCTGCATTATTGCTAGAAGTAATTTTCCTGATCTGATAGTCATGCAAAATTCCTCTCTCAAAATTCTATGTACATGATTTCTAGTCTTGAACACCCTTCCCAAGTAGAAGAAGACGATTACTGGCTGACACATTTCTTTTGAAAGGAGACAGGTTATCTGGCTTTAAAGTGCCGTGGCCTATTTGGGCTATATTCCAGCAGTAATATATCACTCCATACAGTGTCGTAACTCTCTGCTTTTATTGGGCAAGTATTTTTAATCATAAGCTAAGTCCCTGCATAAGTGGTAAAGTAGTTTTTCTTAGAATGTGTTAACTCTGCTATGAATTTTCAGTGCTTTCTACAAGGGAGGGGAAAGATCCAAGTTGTGATTTCTGGACAATGAGCAGCAACTGCTCTTCGCTCACTAGTCCCTCGGATGTCCCAACTTCAACAGGCATCTTTCAATCACTGCAAACACAACTAAGGAAAGAAACCCAATGGAGTGACCCAATGGTCACTCATTTGGGACTTAATTTGGAGAGGCTCAAAGGACATCAGATTGTGGACTGGTCACTTTTTGGTGAGGATGACAAGGAAAGGAAAGGGGAAGCTATAAAATGCTCACTGGCATTTTTTAATTTTGGAAATATTTGTTCTTCACCTTTATTCCAGTGCCCTTTCATATTTTCCTAAATTCTGCTACTAGTTTCCATGTTAAATCTTGTGTAAGATTTACTTCTCAGTAAAAAAAAGGCCAGCATGACAAATAATTCATATTCATGGAGTCGACGCTGATGAAGATAATCCCCAGGGCTTCGGCACACTGCATCCTGAATTAAAATGCTTTAGACGTTCAGGGTTTGGGCTCAGCTGTCTCCTGGGATGTCATTAATGGCTTATGCATATCAGGCTATTTTCCAAATTCTGCTCTTTTGCTCTGATAAATAAATGAAGAAATCCAGTTGAGATACATCTGGAAGGCTTTAAAAACTGGAAAGATTCTCATCTGGATGGATGGTTTAAGTGTGATGCTGCTTAAATTTGGGGCCTAAGGCTGTAGGACCTCTCCAGGCTGTTTCCAATATTTGAATTTTATAATGCTATGAAAAGCTAACCAACTATCCCCTCGGGGATAAATTTAAAAATTGGACATGATGTGAAAAAATTCAATTAATTTTTTTTTTGATATACTAGAAAAGCCTTGAGCTGGGATTTTTAAAACATGGCTTCTTGTCCCAGCCTTCCCCTAATTAGATGAGTGACTTTGGGAAGTCACATAACCTTTCCAGGCCTCAGTTTCATTAGCTGTAAATGAGGGTTCACTTGATAATACCCAATGTCTCTTTGAATTACCTCTCCACCCCCATAAGACTCTAATTCTTTTCTTATCCATCTGTCCACTCCCCTCCACACTCCCTTCTCATAGTCCTCATTCTAATTAATGCCTTGATCTGGCTTCTCCTCTGACTATCTGTGTGACCTTAGGCAAGTTACTTAACCTTTCTGTGCTCTGAAAAAAAGTGTAGTTCTGTTGTCTGCTTCATAGAGTCATGGTGAGAAGTCAGTGATTAATACATGGTAAGTAAGCACTTGGCTCTGAGCACCAAATGAGTAAATGTCAGCCAATAATCATCATTTTCCACAGACTGACTTTGTTTAATCATAAGTACAGTTGGTGTACTTTATTCCTGGATAAAAAGAAATAGAGTTGAAGTCATTCTTAGGAAGAGCAGTCTATACTTATTGAAAAAATAAATAAACCTATTGGATTATTGACCCCATTTCTCTTGCCTCATCTCATACTGTTTATTCAAGAGCTCTGTACAGTTATGCAAACTTAAATACTGCTCTCCATTTATAACTCTTCTACCATCCTTGTGCAAAAGCATGGAGTAAATCGTATGGGCTCACATTTGTTCTGAGAACCTGACAACAAGATCCAAGCTTGCACCCATCTTTGGCTCTTGTAGGTCCACACTACAGGTTGGAATTATCAACATTCAAATATAGTCAGAAAAAAATTAATTATATATATATATATATAATTATGTACATATTATATCTATGTGTATATATATACATATACATGTATATACATATATATGAAACACTAGAAAGACTGGATAATATGGGTTTAGAGAAGTAAACTGAAAAAAATGTTTATGGTCTAATTACAGGCTGTAAAATGCCCAGCTTACAGTTGTATGAGTTTTGACAAATGCATGCAGTTATGTGCTTGATTCTAATCAAGATATAAAACAGCAACCCTAGAAAATTCTTCCATGTGCCTTTCTAGACAATAGCCTTCCTTAGTCAGCAACAACTACTAATTTGATTCCTCATATATTAGTTTTTCTTGTTCTTGAACTTCACACAAATACACACTTTTGTGTCTATTTCTTTCATTCAGCACCCTGCATTTCAGACTAATGTCTGTCATTGCAAGTATCAGCAGCTCCTCCCTTTTAGAGCTAAGGAGTTCGTGTGCCGTTGCTGTGAATATACTACTAATTTGTTTATTCCTTTTCCTGTGGATGGTCATTTGGACTGCTTTTCTTTTCCCTATTATGAATAAAACTGCAATTAATGTAGGACATGACTATTAAAGTGAAGCAATATTTTTTTTCTTAACTAGGGTTTTCTGTTATGTGATTATATGAAAATGAAAGATTTAAAAATGTATCTCACGATCTGCTTAAGTCTTCCATTTCGTGAGAACGCTATCTTTCTCCCCCATTACCACTCACTCTCTTTTTTTGAACTGCTTTTGCACGTGCCCATGTGCAAACACAAGTGTTTCACATAGTGCCCTCAGTCAGCCTCCCTGTTTTAATATTCCCATTTGTTTCTCGTGAATCAGGCTTACCTCCTTATTAAGTGACACAATTTCTTATATTTTGATCTTTTTCCATAGGGCAAAGCACAGTTTTGGACATCTAAACATCCTCAACAGGTGTGTATTTTGTGATGATTGCTTTGGTCAGTCTTGGTCATTGACATTGGAAGTAGTTAATTTTGTAGAAAGAGGAAACGAAGACACAAAGGGATTAGATGATGCAATTTCCCATCCAGCGCTTCTGGGACTCCAAACCCAGAGTCAACTGTGCAACACGTTCACTCAGAATCTTTGTTGCATATCGCTTCTTTTCCAGTTCAGAGAACAGGCCTGCTGAAATCTGCTTCATGTATGTGTCCTAAGTATTCCCCTTTGCCCAACTGGAGTGTGTTATCCTGGGAACATCTGTAAAATCACCATTCAGATGATGTTCTCTTCATAGGGTATATGAAGCCCAGATCCCGCTCATTGTCACAACCAGTCATGGGGTGTTTGGAGGTGTGTGTGTGTGGTGTGTGTTTGTGCACACACATCACACTCACATCTTCCTGCAGCTCCAAAAGCAGTGATGCAAACACCCAATTGCTGGAATTGGTAATAGGAAGAAATGAGTGATTTGTTTAGTTCTTTGATGATAATATATCAGCTCTGGATGTCGAAGACTGAAAATCAGAAAGCTTAACCACTAAGAGTTCTAAGCGTTTGCCTCAAAGGCTCAGAATGGTCAGGCTCCCCTCATCTTCCAGCCTGGTTTGTGTGTCTGTCTTCCCTTTTGAACTGCTGATTAGATAGCCTGGACCTACAGATTAACATCATATTTTCTTTTACATTTGTTCTTCATTCATATATTTGATTTCAATGAAAGCATGTAGAAGAAAGTTGACAAGCATTTTAATAGCAAATATTTAACAAGCAAATGGTGATGAATAGTTAAATACGTTATTGTGTAAAAAGGAAACATTATTTTCAAAATACTAGAAGCCTAATAGTAATTGATCAAAGCTTTATTAATTATTGCAGTATTTAATTTAATTTTTGAGTGTTTTATTTTAGGAAAGCTTTTTATAAATTTATTCAAAATATCAAGTAAGCATAAAACTAAAAATTAGAATTTTATTCTTGATTCTTATTAAACACATGTACTAATGTAGTTTTACTAAATATCAACTATCAGCAAATGTAAAATGATGTGTACATATTTTATTATAAAATAATACCATTTATTGTAAAAGTTGAAAGTAAAGATTAGCAAAAAAATTATTAACTCTAGAGAGCATTATGATGTATATATATGTATATATGATTTTATATGGACATATGTAGGTACCTATAATATATATCTGTTTGTCTATATATGTACATATATGTGTGTATATATATATATAAAATCAAATTATGCATACACTTGTATCTTACTTTTCATTTAACAGAAGATTAAGACATATTTATACATCAATAAATATAACTTACAGGATCTCTGATAATGACTGAGTGAAATTTCATTTTAACAATATCTTATATATACACAATCCTCTTTGATAGAATAATTTGATCGTTTCTGTTTTTTCATTATAAAAAACACATTGTGGGATTTTGCTTCTAAACAAGGCAAAATAATAGGGATCAAGGTTACCTTCCTATCTAAAATAATTAGAAAACAGACAAAAATATGAAACAATGATTTTTAAGACATTGGACATCAGGCAGAGAAGGAAAGTGAAGAGGATTTCATGTCTGGAGTACAAGGACTTAAAGGACCTGGACAGATCCTGGCAGACTCAGAGCTGAGAAGAGTTGAGGGCTGAGGTCCAGCGAGACAAAAGTAGCTGGAGTTCACAGGGCAGAGAACTGGGAAGGGGAGAGCTGCACAGAGAGTTGACTCAAGATGTGCAGAGCCCTCCTCATGTATAAAGCAGAGCGCTAATCAGAGCATGCGTAAGAGGATACCATCCAAGTCCAGAAAAAGAACCACGTGAAATAATTAGGGGAAACAGTCTCTGGAGCTCACACAAGGCCGGGAACAGCATCTGTTCCTTCTAGCCATGCTGGAAAAACTCTTGTCTCAGCAGTGGGGAACAATTAGCCCTACACTAGGGCTAATTGCTAGGTGGGACTAGAGTAGCATTTAGTCTAGGGCTAAAGGATCAACTTGTTTTCAATTAACTTGGCTGCAACCCCCCCAAAAATGCAAGACAGTCATAGGAATATAAAGATATCTGTAACCTATGTAAATTAAAATGTCTAACATCTTATTGAAAATTGCTAGACATACATAGAAGCAGGAAAAACATGTTGCATGAGTAGTTTTCCAATATCATAGAGTAAAATTCCAATGTCATTGGAATTTTTAGGATCTCTATATTCTCCCAGTCACAACTGAATGGGTCAGAGGTGGACACCTGACCATACTTCATCAGCCAGTGACATAAGGCACCTTTGGCCTGACTTTTCACAATAACCTGAATGAATCAACTATTTATTTTCTTAACTTAAACTAAGAAACAGAAAGAAGTTACCAGTCAATGGTGGATAATTGAACTGAAAGGTCACCCAAAGTTAGGTGTGGGATGTCCATTATTGCCCTATATAAATGTCGTTGTTATGAAGGAGAACAGACTCAGAGAGAGGGTGGAGTAGATCTACAGTACAAGTGGGAGGTCAGGAGAGGGAGAGATGAGAATAAAGAGAGTTGGTTGCCCCAGAGATGCCCTGGCTCTTATACCCCTGAGTCCTGTTTACTCAGGTTTTTTCTTGATTCCCAAGAGCTATCTTTATACCCTACACTAGTGATTCTTAACTGGGGGGTGATTTTTGTGCCCCAGGGGACACTTAGCAATGTCCGAAGACATTATTGGCTGTCTACTATAATCTAGTGGGTAGAGGCAAAGAATGTTACGAAGCTTCCTACAGTGTACAGAACAGCCCCCACAAGAAAAGATTAGCTAGCTCATAATGTCAATTGTGCTCAAGTGAGAAAACCTGCTTCATGCTAACCACTTTTCAAATGTGAATTAGTGTCTATAGATTTCTGTTCTTTGCAACTAAGAAATCCTTCCATAAAACACCACTGTGGCTAAGTCTTCGCACACATCCTAAATTATTCCCTTTGGTTAAATATCTCTAACTAGATTTGTGGAGTCAATCAATGGACATGAATTATTTTGAAAGTTCAAGTGCGCATCACCAAATTAACATAGCATCCTTTAACAGACTACTCTTGAGTCCTGAAGTCTGAGGTCTGGAGAGATTTCATCTCTTAGGAGAATAAACTCACCAGCTTTAACACCCATTTTTGTTTTGAGACTAAGAAGGAACACATATTTTGGCTTACCTGAGATGAATCACATCCTTTTCTTCACTAATAGGCAACTACAATATTACATAATAAATGTTAGACATCATTCCTAACTTCCTCTCCCTTAGCATATCTTCCCTGGGATCATCTCACAGCTACTAGACAGCTCTATGGTACATGTGATGCCACTCCCTTCCTCTATACCCAAGACATTCATTCATTCAACACTCATCAAATATTTCTTGAGTGCTTACTACGTGACTCATAATTCTTCATATAGTGCTGTAAGGAACCATTACTAATCAACCAGAACTGGCACATGAGATTCAAATAAACAACAATGACAAAAATCAAAATCACTATTGGCCATTCCTAACCTCTAGAGGAGTTGTGACAAGGGCATGGCTTTGCACTTTCTCCATATTTCTTTCCTTTCTGTGGAAAGAGCTGAGGGGTTATTGTGAAAACTAAAACCGACACAAGCTCCCCTACATTTGAGTCACCCCCAAGAAAAGTCTATTGTCATTGAAGATAATTAGGCAAAAAATGAGAGTGAAACAAAAATTCAAAGGAGACAATATTCTTTGATATCTGATGAAGCCACTGCTTATCGTGAACTCGATGTGTTCTGAGGCCATTTCTTTCATGATTTTTCTCCTCTGGAGCCCTTTTTAAATCAAGGGAAGTACTTGAAGATTTTCCCCTACTACAACACTTCATGGATACCCTCTCTTTTAAAAAATATTGTCTCGAAAACCTGACAGCAGGGGAGTTCAGTCATTATACTGTTGGCCATAAGCCCCATGCACAGGACAGAACATCACAGTTTTCCTTTCCAGGTTGCAGCCCCCACTGCTCACACCAGAATTATCTGCACATCCACAGACTGCTCATTCAGGGAGGCAGGACGTCCCTTTTGAACTTTATAACTTACGCATCTTCCTGTCTGCGGTGCTTCATAGCACTTGACACAGACAAATACTGCTTAAATAAACTTTGTTGAAAGAATGTCACCGAATGAATATGGAGATCATTTAAGGACTTCCTGCACTGGACACGCTGGCAGCTGATTTAAAAAGGCAGAAGAAGGTGGGAATAAAAAACAGCAAGTAATTAGGTAACCACTCTATTTATCTGGCCTTGTTTCTTTGTCCCTATCTATAACCCACCTCTCAGTCCATCTTTCTTTCTATCAATCTGTCTTGTTCCTTTTCTTTTTACCTACCCATCTATCTTTCTACCTGCTTATCTATCTTTCTGTCACAACATTTCTAAGCAATATGATTAAGAGCACTAGGTGTTTAAATGTGCTACTTCCTCTGTCAAAGCCTAGAATGAAAAACTTACTTTTCCATCATTTGTTTTTACGACACCTCAGCTTATCCATCCCATATTTAAGTGAGGGGTTAGCGATGGTCCAGAAATAAAATGTGAAAATCTTTGTTGACTCTTTGCTCTTAGAGGAGACACTGTAGCTGGGAACGTTCTCCCTCACTCTTTCTCTTCATCGTGGATTGTTTGAGCTAAAGAATCTCTCTGCCCTGCCGCTTGGAGCCCTGGCCCTCTTCATAGATATCAATGAACGGAAACCAGAAATGGCCAAAACTAGGGCTAGAATCCAACACAAAACATGTCATTTCCTCTCAGGGATATCCATGGAAGAAATTAGTTTATCCAATTTGGAGTATTCCAAGTAAAGACTTGAGATAAAAACACCTGGTGATTTTGTTATAATGAAAGCTAAAGGCACTTAAGAACTGTTTTATTAAAACACAGAAAATATGTAATCTAAGTACTTCTACCTCATACATAAAATGGAGTTTAGAAAAACATATTTACAACACATCATCTCCTCAGATATTTATTCTAATTCCGTATAAGTCCAAAAGTACCAGTCATGTACTGACATATTAAAAAACAAATAAACAAAAAACATAATTGCCTGGATGGGTGGCTCAGTTGGTTGGAGCATCATCCTGTGCACCAAAAGGTTGAGAGTTTGATTCCCAATTAGGACACATACTCAGGTTGTGGGTTCAATCCCTGGTGAGGGCATCAGGGCATGTATGGGGGGCATTCAATGTTTTTTTGTCTCACATCTCTCTCTCTCTCTCTCTCTCTCTCTCTCTTTCTCTCTCCCCCCCTCTCTCCATCTCTGTCTGTCTGTCTCTCTCCCCCCCACTTCCTCTTCTCTAAAATAATAAATATTTGTTTGGGTGAGGATTTATAAAAAAAGGTCAGAGACAAAAAATCAGTTGTATTATGCTCATGGATTCTGTTGGACAGGAATTTAAACAATAGTAGAACAAGGACAGATTCTTTCTGCTTCTAGCTGACTGAGGCCTCAGTTGGGAAGACTCAAATGCTGGGGTCACTCAATCATCTAGGGATAGAATACTCTGGGGAATGGTGGGGGGATCATCACTGCCCTGTCTGTTCACCTGAGCTGGGATGACTTCAAGACTGGGCTCAGGTGGGACCATTGGCAGGACTACATCCATATTACTTAGACTTCCACACAGCATGGTGACCTCAGGGTAGCTGGGATTCTCATACAGTGGCTCAAGGCTCTAAGAGCACATATTTTGGCCAACAAAGTGAAACTGCACAATCTCCTCTGGTCTAGCCTTGGAAGTCACACAAGGTCACTGCTGCCACATTCTGTGGGCTACAAATGGGTGATGAGGCTAGCCCAGAGTCACTGGGCAGAGAGTCTCCCGCCTCACAATGAGAAGAAAATCAGAGAATTTGCAAACATCTTTAAACCACATGATTAGTTTCCTAAAATAATTCCCTTTCCTCACTCACGTACTACTTCTTTATCAGTAGATAAAATAGACAAATATTGAGAGCACTGAGTGTTCTCCTGGGATGATGCCATCCCAGTAAATGCCTGATCTGCACCACCATTCCTATAGCAACTGAATAGAGTTTTTGAGAAGATAGTACTGGGAGTGGCAGGGGTGGTGGGGGCATGATAAATTCATTAAATCATGTTTTCCCCCAAGGATGTTTTTCCCTCTCCAAATTAATAAAATATTTTCCTGAAGGTTCTCTTTCAATCTCCAAACATAATAAACATGAACATTTTATGAGCAAGACAATTTTCAAACAAGAGTTGCATGCTTCAAATAAAGCAAAATGAGTTTCTCTCTGAAGCAATTGCATAAAAGCTATTCAATATGCTTAAACTTTTCCTAAATTTTTCATATTCTTTCTCTAATACTTTTTCACAATGTTCCAAATTTTTCTAGACATTTTTATTTCCCTTTACTTTGAAAAATAACTTCCATACTTTCTACAATGAATTTCAATAAGAACTTTTTACTAAAGCAAAAATAGATTAAAAGACACATTCGCAAAATACAAAAATTCTTTCTCAGCTGCAAAACACCAAAGTCATTTATGACCGACAATTAAATGACTTTTGAAATGGTGAGCAATTCTTTAACAGCCTACTTTAAGGGAATAGTATTTTTTGAATTAAGTTCTGGGATAAAAACTTTGATTTTGTTTTAAAATTTTTGAGATTATTTTGAAATGCAAGTTTGTTTTTCAAGAAAATTTGATAACTCTAAGTATAAATTTTATAAATTTAGTTCTAAGTCTTAGTAATTTTTCTTAAATTAAATTAACTATCATTTCAAAAGATAGAGAGAAAACTTTGGGTGAAAAAATAAATAAAGATGGGACTGTTTTGATTTATAAAGTAGGTATTCTTTTTTAATAAGTGCCAGAAGGTTGTGTTTAGAGCTAGCAGACATGTAATTATTCTACCTATTTTTCTTCAATTAAAAAAAGCAACTTAAAATCTTTAATTATATCATGGAGAAACTAATATATGATTAAGATGCAGAGGAATGAAAAAGTACCTAGAGGAAGTCAATAGAGTTAAGAATCACTTTTCATGTATTTTCAAGAGTTCTGAGAGAACTCTCTCTACAAGCTTAGTTCTGAAGGAAGTTAAAAGCTATGGAGGAAGTAACCACAGATTCAGAATTTCTGCTCTGAGCAAGTGTATTATTTCATCAGGGCTCATAAATGCAAAAGAAATGTGGCCCCAAGCAGTAGCACCAAGTAGGAAAGCATGGTCTGCTTTCACTGTATAGCAGCTCTTTGATTGGTAGATCCCACCCACCCACTTCCCCTGTAGGGTCAGAAATGTTCCCTCTTTTACTCACTAACTCCAGGATGATGTCTTTTGCCATGCACATACACATACAAAACTTATCTCTAAAATGTAAATGGAATTTTTTAAACTAATTTTTATTTCATAAAAGTAAATGTAATAAAAATCAACTGATACATGTATTTAGAAACAATTTAATTATTATTGTTATAACAAGAATAACAAGAGCTAGCAATTACTGAGTGCTCTCTCCACAGGTAGATACAGGTATACCTTGGTTTTTAAAAGTTTACTTTCTACTATTTTGCTTTTATGAAAGACCTATGCTAGTACCGGTTTCTGCTAACTGGAAGAAATCCAAAGACAATATACACTGCTATGAAAAAAAGGCAAAGAGCAAACACAGCATTCAGTATTTGTTTTGCGGGGAGCCATGACAGAGGCAGTACTCACTCTGTCTCACCAAGCTCCACCCCTGGGAACCACACTCAGTATCTTAGGATCCAACCCCATAGCTTTGAGCTGTGTCTATGAGCATCTGTGCTTTATCTAGAACTATTCTGTGCATCCCTTAGCAAGATGTGTCCGAAGGTATCAGAAAAGCATAAGAAAGCTCAAAGCATTTTGCTTAGCCTAAAAATGGACATAATTAAGTGTACTTGGTATGCTTTGGTAGGTAATTTGGGGGGTATGAAAATGCTCAAAAATTTTTCCATATAAACTAAAGGTCATTGTTTCTTTGCTTTATGCCATTTGGGGTTATAAAATGTTTCAGAGGAAGGTTCTACTTCAGGATAGAGGAGAAAACCAATATATATGTTGTGATTTCATTTGAAGACAATTTAGGATATACAGGATGAGGCAAAAGTAGGTTTATATATAGTTATTTGTATAGAAAATAATACAATAATAAATAAATATAGGCCAATATCCCTAATGAACATAGATGATAAAATCCTCAAAAAACATATAGCAAACCAGACAAGGGATGTCTGCTTTCACCATTCTTATTCAACATAATACTGGAAGTTCTATCCACAGCAATCACACATGATGAAGAAATAAAAGGCAACCAAATTGAAAAGGAAGAAGTAGAACATCTTAATTTTCAAATAACATGATAATGTACATAAAGAACCCTAAAGATTACACCAAAAAACTACTAGACCTGATAAATGAATTTAGTAAAGTAGCAGGATACAAATAAACATCCAAAAATCAGTTGCATTTCTATACAGCAATAATAAACTATCAGAAAGGAAAACTAAAAAAAAAAATCTTATGTAAAATTGCATTAAAAAATATCTAAGAATAAATTTAATCAAAGATGTAAAATACTTGTCTCAAAAAAATTATGATACTGAAGAAAGAAATTGAAGAAGATACAAATAAGTGGAAGCACATACGGTGTTCATGGATGGGAAGGTTTAATATCATTAAAATGTCCATACAACTCAAAGCAATCTACAGATTTAACACAACTCCTATCAAGACACCAGTGGCATGTTTCACAGAACTAGAAAAAAATTCATATGGAAACACAAAAGACCCTTGATAGTCACAGAAATCTTGACAAAGAAGAACAAAGTTGGAGAAATAATGCTACTTCTTATCAAACTATACTACAAGACCAAAGTAATCAAAACAGCATGGTACAGGCATAAAAACTGACATATAGATCAATGAAACAGAATAGAGAGCCCAGAGATAAACCCAAGCTTTTGTGGCCAATTAATATTTGACAAAGGAGGCAAGAACATACAAGGGGATAAAGAAAATCTACTCAATAAATGGTAGGAAAATTGAACAGATAACATGCAAAAGAAAAGAAAAGAAAAGAAACTAGAATACCTTCTTACACCACACACAATAATAAACTCAAAATGAATTAAACTCTTAAATGTTAGACCCAAAACCATAAAAATCCTAGAAGTATGGTGATTACCAGAGGGAAAGTGGTGTGGGGGAAAGTAGGAGAGGTAAAGGGGGGATAAACAGTGATGGAAGGAGACTTCAGTTGGGATGGTGAACATACAATACAATACACAGATGATGTATTATAGAATTGTACACCTGAAACCTATATAATTTTATTAGCCAATGCCACCCTGATAAATTCAATAAAAATAAATCAAAAAGAAATACTTATGGAATAAATAAATAAAAATATAAGAATAAACTGTTTCATGTATTCACAACTATAAACCTACTTTGCCTCACACTGTATATCTATAAAAATAAGACCACTGAAAGTATCCATAGTAGCATCACCCAGAGATAACCACTATTAACCTGTTCATATGTATCTTTTTTGCTTGTTTGCAATAGTAAATAAAAAACTGAAATCATATTTTACAGGTTTTTTCATACCTGCCCTGTTCACTTTGCACAGTGAGAATATTTCTTTGGTATATAAAAATCCTTTCCTAAAATTATTTTCAGTGGCTACATATCATGCTATTTATATGGAAATAGTCTTATTTATTTAACTGATGCCCTGTGATGCCCTCTGGCCAGGCATTTAGGTGGTTCTTAGTTATTTGCTATGACTTACAGAGCCACAAAAAAACATTCCTAGAGCTATATATTCTTTCATATAACAATGATTTCATCACTATACTGCCCTAGTTATTCTAAGTTTGAAAAGTCAGAGAAGACATTAAAGAATCACTTTTTGAGGAATGTTTTTATATAACAAGAACCAAAGCCCTTAAAATAAGGTTGAGAGGATTTTAGACATTAACTATAAAGTTAGTAGAGTTTGTTGGTTTGTTTTATTGGCACTAAGCTACCCCAGCCCTCCAGAAAAGCACATTGAATCATGAAACCAATCTATTCCAGCTACTCAGAAGGTCAGCTTTGGCAGGAAAAACACATCCTTGGAGGAAAGTGCATTTGAGAAATGCAATGATCTGGAAGAGACAATGCAGAAGTTAAGTTCTCTTTTCCTTTCTTTGACAACAAAGTCAAATTCTTGCTGCTGCCATCACTTAAATCACACCTGATATTTCTTCTATATCCGATCCATGTGAACATCTGTCAGGATATTCCTTTTTACACCCTAAAGGATAAGTCATATTTGAATATATACCCATATGTTTCAGATTTATGTTGAAAATTCTGTAATTAGGTCAAAAATTCTTAAATCTTTCTGAACCAAACAAAACACATTTATCTGATTATTATAATTGCAAAATTATGTTTCACTTGCAGAAATGTTTATGAATACTGCCAAATAAGTGTGGGGGGTTTTCCTCCATTGATGTTATCTTTCTAACAAAAAAAATGTTCATGAGAGCAGAAGGCAGATTTGGCAAATACACATTAATTCTTCTATCAGAAACTAAATACATCCTAGGAATTCTGCAAGAATTATGGGTTTTCAGAAACTAGCAGCCACCATACCTCGTTACCTGGATCACTGTCTGATTCCCATTTCTGGTGATACAATAATGGTGGTTTCGTACTATGGTTGGTCATATTCACAACTGGCAAAACCCTACAAACTTTAAGTGCCTCCAAAAGGTCATTAACTGGAAAACCTACAAACCCAAACTCTACCAACCTCTGAATCCTGAATCCCCCCCAGGAATTTTACTGTCAATAAAACTACAGAGACACTTGTATTATGGACCCATTTTGATTTCAAAATTCCTTAACATGGCAGTATTTCCTTGTTTCTGGCTTCTCTTTTTCTTTTTAAAGTCAATAAAGAATGCTGAATAAGCCCTGGCCAGGTGGGTCATTTGGTTGGAACATCATCCCATACACCAAAAAAAACCCCAAAAAAACCAAAATCAAAAAACACTGTGGGTTCCATCTGGGTCAGGTCATATACCAAGGTTGTGGGTTCCATCCCCAGTCAGGGCATGTACAGGAGGCAACTAATCAATGTTTCTCTCTCACTTCTCTCACTTTCTCCCCACCCCCTCTCTCTTCTTCTCTCTCTAAAAGCAGTGAACATATCCTCGGGTGAAGCTAAAAATAATACTGAATAATATGACAGTTCTTTAAAAAGTATCTAAATAAATAGTGTTCTTAGAGAGGTTGTAATAGTGCCTTTCCTGAAAATTCTTTAAATATGAAGACAGTGTTCTGATTTAAGAAACTATTCTTAATTAAAAGGTAGGCAATATGCACTACTTGAGTGCTTTGAAAATTTATTATTGCATCTACTTAAAAGGAAAATGTATTTCTAAATAAGGTATTCACCTATATCTTAAATATATCAGTGTATGTATCTGTACCAATATCTATACCAAAATTAATAGTAGCACAATTCCTCTTACTTGTACAACAGGTTTCTCAAAAGCAGTTTTTCATTTTGGAGATTTCTCCCTTTCCTCCAAACTACTGCCCACTACCTTCTACTGTGTTCTTTACCCCGACACACAGACACACATATCCAACCACAGTTAAAAATAAAACATGAAAACTACTGGATGCTTATTTTAGCTGCTGACATTGAAGAAACAGAACAGGCGTAGTCTATGTTATTTCATTTCCCTAGACCAGCTAAAACACTAAAATCTTAACTATTAATTCATTTAATAAGTATCTTGAAACTCTTATATCAGTTGGCTTTTTCTGTGTAAAAAAAAATGCCTTAGTGTGCATTTACTCCATGCACACATGTTTTTGAGTGAACTTAGGCCTGATTTCAGATGAATTTGAGCTTTGCTTTAAACCATCTGCTAAGTGCGAGTAGGCCCCCCATGTCTCTCAGCCTCCTAGCGTCAGCAAAAGCCTGAGTCATGTTCTTCTCATAGCAAAGACAGGATCAAGAAGGCAAGGATGGTTGGGGTGTCTACTTGTTTATATCCATTAATATTCAATAAACCAAAGCAAGTCTTATGGTCAAAACCAAGTGAATAGGCAGGAAAATAGCCAGGCAGGACCTAGCCAGCCATCTATTAAAAGGTTTTCAGCTAGAGGGAAGAGTCAGGAAAGAGACCTTGAGAGGGGAATCAACTTGACATCTCTAAGAAACAGCAAGTCAACAGAGTATGTCTAGAGGAGAGTGAGCTCATATAGAGTCCTAGATGACATAGTCTTATGAGGGGTGAGATGGGAAACCAATGGAGGCTTGAGATCAGGTGAATTATGAGTGGAGAGAGGGACAGTACATGGGAATCTATATGAGCATTCCCAGCTCAGTTTAGCTAGCCCTTTGGAGATATGGAGGCACTTAGCTAAATACACATTGTTTTTTAAATTCACTCATTAATCTCTAAGATCCAAGCAAAACACTGTTTTGCTGAAAAACAGTCCTCATTTACTGTTTGATTTCCATTTTCACAACACAATTAGATTCATTCTATTCATAGATTTTTCTTTCAACTCACAATCTGAGAATGGATCCAAATGCTAACTGGCTTCATTTTTAGGAATCTCATGAACTTTCCAACAACCAAATGACCTTGCAGGATGCCTGATGCAAATGACTTCACAGAACTCATCTCCCATTGTCCGATCTTCCTAACCAGTTGTAAATCTGCTTGGTGCCCCTCCCAGGTGAAGGACCACAGGAATAGAGTAGGCTTTAATACAAAGCGAGGTTCAAAAAGCCCTACATTTTTAAAAATGTGGAGCAGGCACAATTCTGATTCCTTAATGGCTGTGCCCACAATTCTCATTTCAAGCCTGCTATCCTATGTCCCTCCTTTATTCCTTTGCCTTTTAAAAGGAAGTTTAATCATGTTTTACCAAATTTGTTTTCCATAGCCAGAGATAGGAAAAAATTTCATAGATAGGAAACAATAAATCCCTAGCAACACAGACTCCTAACAGATGGTAGTAAACAGGTTTGAAAATATTTCAAAACCTGCCCTAATTTCCATTCCCCAAATGTCTTTCCCTCTCAGCTTTTTTTTTAATAGCAGTTTCCTTCATTGTCTTCCAATGGTCCCATTTTGATTTTAATTTATGCTCTCTTATGTTCTGAATCTGTATCCAAATTACCCACAAAACATAGATAACTCCAAAAAAGGAAGCTTGCAGTATTTTCAAAGTTACCATTCATCTTATTGGTTGAATATTCCATTGAAGACAAAGAAAATGGACATTTTTTTAAATGTGAATTTTTCAGTAAAAGAGAAAATGCTTGTATCAGGTTTATGCATAGAAGAGCAAAAGCCTACCTCATTCCAAAAGAAGAGATTTTGGGTTTGTCTGGGACACAAAACAAATTTATAGCTTATCATTAAGAAGAGACATTATATAGCAATATAATATTACATGTGCACGCACGCACACCTTAATGTTCACCAAACCCCTTTGCCTTTACTTCTCCTTTAAGCCTGACAACACCCTATGATGACAGGTGGGCCCATGTTTTTGTTTTCCTTTTACAGAAGAGGCAACTGATGGGGGACAGAGGTATCAAGTGGCTGGTCCAAGACTATTCATCTAGAGCTGACAGTCAGAACCAAAACTCCCAAGCCTAACAAGGTTTGTCTTTTTCATTTATAACAACCATTGTTTTCTTTTGGGTTACAAATTCATATATATTTGCAGTTAAAATGTTTTGGCAATATGGAAACACACATGGATGAAACTAAAAGCTTTGCATAGTTTCACCACTCAGAAAAGTGTTAACATTTTGCCCGTTTAAGCATATATCTACTATTTCTTATTACAAGCCTAGAATCATTCTTGGCACACTGGTTTGTAACCTGTCTTTTTCACTTAATGGCAATTTAGTAATCCATCAAAATAACTGAGCCATAATTAATTTATCCAATCCCTCTTAGTGGATTGTCTCCCATTTTTTCCTTAGAGAAACATCCTTGCCATAAATTAGCACAAGGCACCCTAGGGAGTATAGAGCCCTCATTATTTCCATAAGACAAATTTCTAGGAGTGACTTTGCTAGATTTAAGAGTATCAACCATTCTAAGACTTTAAAAGTCCATATTAGCAGATCAGCCCATCGCTAAGGTTATTGCTATATACGCTGTAATCATGGGGGTCTCAAACCAATTTTCTAGACCATGCACCTACCCAAATGCTCTTTCTCCTGGACTAGGCACCCCTTTCAACAACATAAGATACTTTAAGTTGAAGACATAATGAGATGATAGATGTGGGACTCTCTGAGAATAACACTGCTCACAGTAATGACCAAGGCTAAAATAAATCAGTTGCTCTGGTCACTGGAATGGTCCAGATTGGAGGTGACCAATGGTGTGTTCTGAGATTCCTATGCAAACCCATTATACTGTACACACCATGGAGGGAAGTCACTCCTTCACCCTTCCCTCATGTAAGGACACAGTGAGAAGACGACCGTCTTTGAACTAGGAAGAGAATTCCTACCAGACAGCAATGTTGATCTAGGACACCAGCCTCCAGAACTGTGAGGAAACAAGTTTCTTTTGTTTATAAGCTACTCACTCTACAGTATTTCGTTACAGACTCCCCAAATGGACTAGGACAACTGTCCCTATACACAATTCTTTGGAGCTCGGTTTTCTTTTCCATTTTATTATTTTGTTCAGCCATAATGGCCATTAAAGATGAGAAAAGAGCGAGCAACCTCTCCTTCAAATTTCTCTTCCCTGTTGCATCATTTATTCTTTCATTCATTCAGTTATTTCTTCATTTATTTATCTCTTCATTCACCCAACAACTATTAGGCATCTACTGTGCAGGCACAGTTTTAAGCTCTAGGGACACAGTGGTGAATGGACCCCTTCTGGAACTTTCCAGTAAGGAAGATACAATCAACAAATTAGTAAATAAAATATGATACACTAAATGTCATAGTGTGAAAATTCCAATGGAGAAAAATGAAGCAGGGGAAAAGGAGAGAGTGTCATGGGTTTGGGGTTTGTAGCGACTGTTATGTAGGTGCTCAAGGAAGACCCTCTGATGAGGTGACATCTGAGTTGACACCTGGTAAGAGTGATGAAGAAAAGCACATAGCACTCTAGGGGCAGAGGCCCTTCTTCACCCCAGTACACTCACTGAGAGTGGCTCTCTACTGTTTATGACTTGAAATAGAGTCCCTGACCAAAATTTCACTTAGTCCTCGCAAATTAAATTATCAGAAAGATAGGTAAAAGAAAAAATGTCATACATGGGGATACAAAAATATTCTTTCTCAGTAGCTTTGCAAAAAGTGACTCAAACACCACAGTAAGCCTTCCGTACGCAGGACCACTTTCAAGGGATTTGCATTAAGTCAGTGTTGGCTGCCCCATCTTTCCTCACACACACGTCCAAACCCACCCATTCCACACAGATTCGTTAATGCATTTGAAAATCTCTGAAAGCCCACCCTGAGGCAGACTAGAGGGGGAAGCGTAGGGAAAGAAATCACCAAGAAATAGTGTACATTTTCACTGACCTAAAAACACATCTTGAAGGTAGGAATAATACAGAAGCAAGTGTGGCCTATATTTGTTGATTTATTAATTCATTCATGAGCTACATTTTGTGCTTGAGACTGTCCTAGGTACCGGGGCTACAAGGAGAAAGAGTCACAGTCCCTGGATTTTCATAAATCATAAACTTGGAAGCAACTTACATGTCCTTCAGGAGGTGAATAGATTAACAAATTGTAGTTCATTCAGACAATAGAATACTATTCAGAGTTAAAAAGAAATGAGCTATGGAGCCATGAAAACAACATGGGGGAACTTTATGCACATTACCAAGAGAAGGAAGCCAATCTGAAAAGGCTACGTATTGTATCCTTTCAACTCTATGACATTCTGGAAAAGGCAAAACTGTGCAGACAATAAAGAGGTCACTGACTGGGAGGGGTTAGTGAGAATGAAGGGATAAACAGAGCACAGAGGATTTTTAGGGCAGTGAAACTGTTTTGTATGACACCATAAAGGTGGGTGCATGTCATCATATATTTGTCCAGACCCACAGAATGGACAACCTCAGAGTGAACCCAAATGTAAACTATGAACATTGGGCAAGGTAGGTTTATTTTGGGGGGAAAAAGTGCTATTCTGGTGACTAATATAGATAATGGGGGAAGCTATGCATGTGTGGCAACACAGGATACATGAGAAATTTCTGTACCTTCAACTCAATTATGTTGTAAATCTAAAACTGCTCTAAAAATAATAAAGCTTTATACTAATAATAATAATAATAATTACAGTTAGTCTCATTCTGTCCTTATTTTGGTTGTTAAATCAAGCTGTATGTGAGTATTTCTGTCCCAATAATTTCCATCAACAAGAGACAGCGCCATACTGTCTCTTCATCCTGCTTGCTGCCTTGCTCATTCACTTAAAAACTCATGCCTGTTTCTAGAGCAACTAGAGGCCCTAATTGATTGTCTTAATTTCTATGTTCTAGGGAATATGTGCTTATTAGGCTGTTCAAAGGAACTGAAGGGACTTTGTGTAAACAAACAGGTTTAGTGATTTTTCTTCCCCCTACTGTTACCACTCATCTCCAAGCAAGTTTAAGTTTATCCTAAAAGCTAATACCTGTGGATGTTCCGCTGATGCTCATCATACTTGCACAGGGAGGTTGACAGGGAGCATGTCAGCCTAGAACATCTGATCTTGAAGAGGCAGTAGAGATCACCTGGCCCAATTCACTGATGTCAGAGATGGAAGACCAAGGTCTAAAGAGCTGAAATTGGTCCCAGTGCCTTGGCTGAGAGCATCTAACACTCTGTTCATCTTTTCATGGAGCTTCCACAGTACAATGCCAGGCCATCTGTCCCCAGTACCTCCTGCCCTGTCTTTCATGCATGTTTACCATTCAGAATAGGCCTGGAATTTCTGAACCTTCTTGTTTCTTCAATATTGCCAATGTTCTAAATAACCTGGCACCAATCCTAATATCATAATCATTTATAATGTGCCTGGAAGACCTTCGTCTGAAGCTCTTTTGCCACCATGGTCTAAGTGCCTACCATTAATACATTAACTCCTGGGGATCAGCAAATGTCTTATTTATTAAGTGGCTATATCTAGGACGGATAGGACACTAAGCTGTTGTAAACCATTAACAACCTAGTTTTACTCTGTTGTTTTCCTCTTGAGATCCTGGTGCTTGGAGAATGAGATTTCAAGGGAAGAAAGGGAGGAAACAGTGTATTCTGGAGTATAATAATATAACTCCAATGCCCATAAACCCAATGCCATGGTGTGTGCTGTGGAATAACCATGGGTCAGAATTTGAACCTGAATGGCTAAAGGGGTAGGAATTTGAAAGGAAGGGATGCCAGCTCCACTTTGCACCTGGACCACAAGACCAAGTTCATCATTGGTTTGATTTGCTTTGTTGGTTTGTT
The DNA here is from genome assembly GCF_022682495.2 of Desmodus rotundus. Taxonomy (NCBI): domain Eukaryota; kingdom Metazoa; phylum Chordata; class Mammalia; order Chiroptera; family Phyllostomidae; genus Desmodus; species Desmodus rotundus. The sequence goes on from NC_071390.1 coordinate 113,511,251, forward strand.
TGGTTTTTTCAAAGTAATTAGCACATCCCTTGGTAGATTCTATGTGCCCACTAAATGTTAGGCGCTATTCTTGTGGTTTTAATTTTTTTTCTGCTACTCACACTGACCATGTTTCTTCTGGAAATAAGAAACAGGGTTTGGGAAAAATCAACTAGAGACCCGGAACTAAAGCAGGAATGTGGATGCGGGTGCGTGTTCTTAGGAGTAAAAAGCATGCTGTGGAGATGAGCACAGCTCCCCTCCATGTCACCCTGATGAGTCTCAGGGCTGGAAGGGACAGGAACTCACCTCTCCCAGCCCCGTGTTCAAGTGGGTAAGCTTTCTCCAATTTACAACTCAACAGTGAGATCCAGAGAGGTCAAAAGTTTCCCAAGGCCACAGTGCTGGCCCACAGGTGAAGGTGGTGGGGGCTGGAGCTCAAAACAGAAGGTTTCCACCACCACGTGCAGGACCTGGTTGGATACACATGAGTTAACCCTTGTATGTGCCACGGGTTCCTCTGTGTCCATTTGATAAATGAGGTGATGCGGGGGGAGTGTAACTCTGCATGGTGACTGAGAACATGAGTTCTAGAGTGGACGAGATCGGAATATAAATTCCAGCTCTGCCACTTTCTAGCTGTGTGACTTTGGGCAAGTCCCCTCGACGCTCTGAGCCTTCATTTCCTGTCTAGTAAATAGAGATCATAATGTCTACTTAGAGGGTTGTCGTGAGGATTAAATTAATGTAAAGTAACATAAAATGATCCATAAATGTGACCTTTTATTATCATTTAATGAGGCAATTGGGCAAAAAATGTTTCTGTGACATTTTCAAGGTCATATAATCAGAGAATGGCAAGAGGCTGGCTGAAAAATAGCTCTCCCAATCCTGGAACAATGCCTGCATCTGTAGAGAGGTATTAATTCTTTTCCGGTACAGCCTCTAGCCAAGTTCAGATGTCCTTATTAAATACAATTAATTCTTCCTTATGAAAACTTGATAATTCTTCTGAGCCTAGATCAAATTACTGTTCTGAAGCCACATATTCTGGGTGGTGTATTAACTGCTCATTTTTTGTTTTCAATAGAAGGGTTTGGGGAATTTCCCTAAATTACATGTGTCACCTCAGGAAAAGGTTCGTTGTGGTCCAGCTGCCCTGAACTGCACCTGGTTGGTCAGCAGTTCTCTAGCAGCTGATGGTTTGGGCCTAGGAAGTAAAAAGAGAGCAGTGCACTCTCTACGTCTGCAAAGCTGCTGCTTTTCTTGCCTGGGTTCCAGTGCTGTGTGCAGAAGACTGAGGCAGGGTGCTTATTTGTCACACCACCTCATCCCTGTCACCATGGTCTCTTTGAAGACTGGGCACTGTTGCCTGTTGTTGGTTCACACTGTCCTTGGAGTGTTTGATTTGTCCCAGCTTCAACACAATGCAGTCTGACTGTGCCAGAGTTTCTCCACCCGATAATCTCGAGTTTTCCATGAAGGTCCCTGATTCCCACTTTGTGCCATCCAAAACAGATGAGAGTCACTCAAGCAGGTGGCCTCAGGAGGACTCCTCCTCCTCAGGATGAGTCATCCGGAGTCATCGCAACAGCGTCACCTGCACTGGGTCAATTGAGGTGGATTATCTCTGTTTGGTGCCAGTAGACACTGAAGACATCACACCGCTCATTTTATGGTGGCAGTACTGAAGTCCGAAGAGGAGGGAAAGTGACATCTGAGTTCATACATGTCAAGTCGTTAGTGACAAAATGGCACAGGAACGTGTCTGCTGTCCACATCAGCTTAAAAACAAAAATTCATGCAGAGGTGCTTGGGCCATCCCAGGACCCTGAGCAATTTTCCTCCCGAGCCCTTTTGCATCCATTTAAAATGTGAGGCTGGGACATGAGACTGGCCAAAAATGACTTACATCCAGCCTTACCTCATTTGGAACAATGTCCAGGACTCACAAAGGAAAGTATATTTCTCCAGGGCTGCTTCCAGGAACCTCCCCCAGGCATTTGCCGATCTTACACTTCAACTGCAGGTAAAGGATTTTTATCTGACACCAGATTTTGGAAGGGATGGGAACCCCAGAGGCTTTACAGGCTAGTAGCAAAGCAAGACAATTCGTTCTGGAACCTCTTGCATTTTATTAGTTCCATAGAACATGTCCTTCCCTTGTTCCTCCACACTCCACCCCTCCCCAAGCTTGTCTCTCCCATGAATGTCTACTGCCACATGTGGACTCCAAGGAGAATGCATGCCATGTGTTTCAGATTAATTTACACTTAACTCCCCTGAAAATGATTATGTACATCCCATCGAAGCCCAAACAGGCTTTTGAACTGTCTGCCACCTCCCCTCAACCCCACCATTTCCAACAGGAGGTTTAATCATTGCCAAGGCCACACCAGAAAACCAGCGGACAGTCTCCAAGAGGACTTCGAGGCTGGACAGCACATTTCACCTTCTCAGTCCCACGGGACTCTCTGCTCCCACTCAGAGTGGGAACTAGGAAGACGGCACAAAGCAGCCCTTGCATCTGTTCATTCAAAGCACCCCCCAACTGGGGTTCCATTAATCCAGGAGACTCCGGGAGGAATCAGGGGCCTGCATTGTCTGCTCCCTCCCTCTCCCCACCTCTCCGGCAGGGCTGTACAGCTGTGTTTCTGTGAAAACAAGGGCACCAGAAAAGGAGAAAAACACTGTTTATGGAGCTGCCTAGATTCGAGAGCCACATCTTTTCAATAGCCTTGAGATATACACAGCTGACTACTTATGCAAATTCCAGACATCATGTTTGAACAAAAGGTTACGCAGTAACATAACCTGGAGCTTTTATTACTAATGAGGCACTTATTTCCATTTGACTACAGAAGTGTGTATTTTTTTCCTTTTTATGGTTTCTCATAATTGTGTCTAATAATATAAAAATAACACGGGGTCTTCATCTCCACACGGCTTAGACATCAGATGCGGACTAGGTGCCATCCAGTTGTTAGGAGAATGTGACAGAGGGCCCGGCTCTCCCTCTGCTTTAGCACAGTTTAAAGACACTCAGCCCCGAGTGCCTCTTTGGAACGAGGAAGTACATTAACTTTGTTCGTTTCTGAGTGCTGCCTGTTCTTTAGACAAAATTTATAGTAATAATAATAATAAAGGATGATGACAAAAAACAGTCATGTTTGGGTTTTATTATCAATTAGGTAAGGCATACCTGCACAGATTAATAGCAGCCTTCTTTCTAACAGAGTGATTTGTATTGTGGTGTGATACAGAAAATCAGAAGTGACAGAAAGGGGAACTTCCGAACCTGACACATATTTCCACAGGTGGGCCACTGTGCCATAGTGCACTTTATTTTAATGAATAAAATAAACAAGAGATAAGTGAACATGCAAGTACAAAGATAAATGGCTTGAAAACCCACAAGAATCATTTTCACATTCCAAGCTTGTACCAGTACACATTTACACACATATGCACAAACACATACATACACACTTGACTTGAATTAGCCGCCGCCACAGATTTTGTTGTTAAATACATCATTTAGGACGGAACATGGCATCCTAAGCTGAAGAATCTATGTAGTGAGTAATACTTCAATCTTACATATTCTCTCCTTTGAAATGTGAAGACTTTGAGCATTTAAAAATCAATCTTTCAGGGTGGGGGAAATGGGGAGATATTGGTCAAAGGGACAAGGTTTCAGTTCATCAGGATGAATAAATTCCAGAGATCTAACTCACAGCCTGGTGTACACTTGAAATTTGCTAAGAGAATAGATCCTAAATGTTTTTACTGCACATACCAAAAATGCCAATTATGTAAGGTGGTGGAAAGATCTGTTAGCCTGATTGGGGTGGTCATTTGACTTAAATGACCACCAGTTGACTTAAACATTGCTTGTGTGTGCCAACTTGATGGATCACAGAGCCCGCATATCTGATCAAACGTTATTCGGGGTGTGACTATGAGGCTGTTTCTAGACAAGATTAACATTTAAATGGGTAGACAGTAAAGCCGATTGCCCTCCCTCCTGCCAGCTGAAGGCCTGAATGGAACAAGAGTCTTAGCGAGAGACGTTCTCTCCACCCTCCTCCTTCCTTTCCTCTCTATCTCCCTCTATTGCTCCTTCCCTCTCTCTCTGTCTCTGTCTCTGATTGTCTTCCAACTGGAACATTAGTTTTCCTCACTTCAAACTCAGATGGAAACATCAGCTCTTCTTGGTCCCAAGCCTGCCAGCCTCTGACCTGGAACGCACAACGTCAGCTCCCAGCTTGCCCACCGCAGATCTTGGGACCTGTCAGTCTCCCTAACTGTGTGAGCTAACTCCTTATAATAAATCTCTTCTATGTGTATAAACATCCTATTTGGTTCTGTTTCTCTGGAGTATCCTGATTCCTTCAGGCGTCCAAAGACAAAAAGGAAAAGCATGTGGTATCTCCCATTCAAAAAAAAATGTGAACTCATCTGTTACAGAAAACTAGCGTTTAGGATTAGCTAGTCAGCTCCAGCACGAACAGTAAGAAACAAAGCTACAGACTCCTGATACATTGGAAGAGATATAGAGAATAACATTATAATTTCCCTCCCAGAACACCCTCCACAGAGAGGCCTCAGCTCTATGCTTTTCACATGTTGCCGAGCTTGCAGAAGAGTGAGAATCAAAGCAGGTAGCCAGCTTCCCCAGCGTAGACACCTGGGGCCCCCTGGCTGCTCGTGGCTGAAATCCAACCCTGGGCCCAGCCACAAGATCCATTTCCATGGGGCAGCCTGATCCTCGGACTGCTGTGTGGGCACTAGGACTCACCCCCTTGCATCGATTTTATTGGAAGAAGACACTCGTCTCTCTGACCAGGCAATTTCCAAAGGAGATGCTGACAGAGACATCAATTAGTTATCATGGAATGAGCTGACTCCCTTGAGACTCCGGCTATGGCAAAGCGCACTGTCTCCAAGGTTCCTAAACCATTTGTATTTGCACAACTAACACCAGGTTGAGCTCCAGGATGTCAGAAAAATCAAGCAAAGAGCCAAAAACGGCCTATGACATTCCCTCTCAATCCTTTATTTTAGAGCTGGAGAGACTGAGACTCAGAGAGGCCATGGGATTTCCTCAGGTATCCACAGCTGGGTGAGTGGCAAAGCTAGGACTAGAAGCCCCGGCTACGAGCTCCCAGCCCCGTGCTTCTTCTACAATACCAAGTGTCCTTGCGTCCCTGTGCCTAGGATACACACACCTAAGGAAATGGGCCATGCCCAGGGGTGTGAATGCATAGAGGATTAGTGTGAGGCTGGGGCTTTTAAAACTCTGAGTAAGAGATTTTAGAGGTGTAAGACCCCTATTTACAAGCCAATTAAAGTGGCCTCAGTTTTCAGAGCGAGGATGAAGGGCTGGGAATGGAGGACTTAAATGTCACCAGGAACTCAGCTGTACCTCCTTGCAGGGGCTTCAGGCACACAGTGCCTGCCCAGCCTGGGGAAACCAGAAAAATGTGCTGACACCGAGCCAAGGGCGGTGGGCTGAACAGTTGTTCCACCCCCTGCATTCAACACACCGCATCGTTTCCAAGAAATTAAATGGGCTTAAGAGAAATGAGTTTGTGAGCTTAGGGGAAATTTAATAACCGCCTCTCCTCTCTGTTCCTTTTTTATTGGGCTTGCATAGAGATTTGCGCTGGTGAGAAAACCAAGCTATTCCCTCCTCATCAGAGAGCAGGCAAAGAAAGGAATGTCGAGTCAGGGCAAACAGTGCTAATTAGCAAAATGCTGTCAAATCCAGAGATTGTTTTTAATCTGTTTTCCCTGCTCCTTTGAGCTCCAGGTATTTGGGCAAACACTTCTTTGTTATTCCTTTAAATTGGCTGAGATAATTCTAGGAACCAGGCACTGTTCGCATTCACATGATCCACTTCTCCCTCCTCCAGCCACACAAATACCCAAATACCCTCGTACAATCGCACATTTGCACAAATGCTATGCATGCTTGCACATGCACACACACACACACATCTTGTATTTGGAGTTGGGAGAGAAGTGAGTTGCTTGCATCCGGCCCAGAGGACAGGTGATCCTGGAAGGCAGCTAGCTCACTGACCAACAGCATGCTTTGCCCGCCTTGTCTTCCTGGGCAAACCCACACTGATTTGGGGACACCTCTGACCATTGGTTTGGCTTTGGAGGGCAACCCATGCCTTGAGCTTTTCTTTTTGTTTGTTTGTGTCATTTTATTTGTTTGGTTGTCTGTTTGTCGTGTCCTTAAACCAGAGAAGCTACAAAATTAGCTGGAGCTTAGGGTGAGGTCACCCACCACGGATGGTGTGTCGCTTGAGTCAAGAGCCAGCACTGCCCCAGATCTTCCACCTCTCAGATGGAAATAATAGCTACAGTGGCTAAATGTCATTGAAAACTTACTATGTGCTACATATGGCACCACATGCTGTATGTCTACTGTTTCAGTTCATCCTTTCAACAACTGTCTGTGGGATGTGCCCACTTTACACATCAATGAAGCACAGAGAGTTTAAATAATATGCCTAAGATTATGCAGCTAGCACGTTTTCAGCACCTGGGGCACTCCAGACCCTCTTCCCCGAAATCCTCTGACCTATTTTGGTTACTGATTTAATTTCTGTAATCAGTTGGCCATTTCACTGGATTCACATGCAAAAAACCCCACAATAAATCCCAATGATATTCCAGCTATCACTTTCAGCAAACCCAAAAGCTGTTAGTGCAATGACCACATGCATCTAGAAGTGTAAATACTCATCTATTTGCATTGCATTTGTTATAGTCTGGTCACCAGAAAATGGAGATTTTCAAGTGAAAGAAGGCTTTTATACACAAGTAAGAGAGATGACTCCTCAAAACTGCGAGGCTATGAGTAATTGAGAGCTCCGGCCAGAGCAGAGGTGGGTCAGAGCAGAGCAGAGCTTCTTTAGTACCGATTTAGTCCAGAGATTTTCAACCTTTTAATCTCATGGCACACATAAATTAATGACAAAAATTCTGTAACACACCCAAAAATATATTATATTTTTTGCCAGTCTGACAAAAAAAAAGTCTCATTTTGATTCATTCACACTGAATGACTGAATGGTGTTGCCATTTTTTTAATTTGACAATCTAAGGGAAAAGAGGTCACTGCCCCTGACTAAATAGTCAGGTACAGCATGTTTTTAAAATTCTTGCAGCGCACAACTGAGGTGCAGCTCACCAACTGAAAATTGCTGATTTAGTACATGAATTAAACCATGGGAACTGCATGGAAAACCTATTCCCTGTGCTTCCCGCTGCTGCTGCTTTGTTTTAGAATGTTAATGGCAAGAAGAACATGGGACTTTCCTCAGACAGGGGCTATGGTAAAATTATTATTATTTTATAGATGTAAACATACATATATTTGGTCTTTGTCCCTGGTTCCTGCACAGAGGTTCAAAAACCCTTGGGATTTCCTGAGTGACAGGGGTGTCTTTTGTCATTCAGAAAGACCCCTCTCTGACCAGACCACATCTGAGTTTGTGCCAACAAGGTGACTCATGGTGGGCTCTTGGGTAGTTTCAAGGGAGGGTCTGGCCACTCCAGAAGGACGAGCATGTGATCAGAGGATTGGAACTCTCAACCCCATGCCCCAATCTTCAGCAGGACAAAGGGGCCAGAGGTTGAGTTCATTCACCAGTGAACAGTGATTTAATCAGTGTGCCCAGGTAATAAAACCTCTATAAAAAAACCCTGAACAATGAAGTTTGAAGAGCTTCCTGGTTGGGGAACAGATCCATGCACCAGCCAGGTCTTGTGCCCTGACTGCATGGGACAGGAGCTCCTGTGTCCCTCCACCCAGACCTCACCCTTGCGTCTCTTCCATTTGTTTGTTCCTGAGTTGTATCCTTTATAATAAACTGTAATTGTAAGTATAGCACTTTCAGTAAGGTCTGTGTATTGTTCCAGCAAATTGCTGAACCCGAGGGGAGGGAGTCATGGGAACCCCTGAATTTGTAGTTGGCCTGGCAGAAGTGTGGGTAGCTTGAGTATACCCAACACTTGCCACTGGAATCTGAAGTGGGGACAGTCGCGCGGAAGGAGCCCGTAACTTGTGGGGCTTTCACTAACTCTGGATAGTTGGTGTCAGAGGTGAAGTGAACTGTAGCACACCCAGCGGGCATCAGAGAACTGGTCTGCAATGGAGAAACTAAAGTGGAATGGAAGGTGAATAGGTACTGAAACGCAGCTCAGCACAGGTGAAAGCACAAACACGAACGGCAGATTATTTAAACTTATTTTACAGTGGTTTCCATTTGTCTGACAGGAGCCAACTCCTTAAGACACTGACTTTTCTGTGGCTCTTTCCAGTAGCCTTTGATGCCCACCAAGCTAACTTAGACACAGCGTCTTTGTGTCTGGCACATACCTCCCCCCTTACCCATATCACAGGGAATATCATAGCTGACCTATTTATTAGTACCCTGCACTCACTGGTTCTCAACTGGAGTACACTTTGCCTGTTAGGGGGTACGCAGCAATGTCCAAAGACCTTTTTGATCTTCGTAACTGGCTGGGAGATGTGACTAAGAATCCGGGTGCTGCCGAACGTTCTACAGGGCACAAGGCAGCCCCCACAACAAAGAATTCTCCAGCCCACAATGTCAATGGTACTTTGATTGAGGAACTCGGGGTTTCCACTGGGCTGCGAGCTGCTCAGGGATGCAGATCATATCTTACTTGCTCCTGTAACCTTAGTATGTAAGCAACACCATATAACCTTAGTATATGAGCAACACTTGCTGAATGGATGAATAAATGAGATAGAAAACTAGGACACTTTTCTCTGACAGCTATAAGTAAAAGAAAGGCTGGTCTATCTTAAAATGTCCACAAGCAAAATTAACACTGGAAAAATTAACACTTAACACGTTTTGATGAAGTGGGCTAGGTTTAGTGCCTCAGGTACCACGCAGGGTTCCCAGAGAACAGGCACAAAGTGGGGTCCGCAGTGGGGCTGAGTGAAGAAGTGTAGTGCAGAGGGGAGGAGCTGGGCTCTGGCAGCAAACAGGGACCTATTTAATGTCTGGCGCTAACAGCGCAATCCTGAGTAAGCGGCTCTTCTCTTCTGACTCTGTTTTGCTATCTGTAAGACAGGAGAAATCATACATATGGTTTTAAGAGCTAAATGATATTCACAGTAGCCAAAAGGTAGAAGCAGTCCAAGTGTCCACTGATGGATGAATGGATAAACAAAATGTGTAATGCACAGATAATGGAATATATTTTTTACCTTCAAAAACAACGGAAATTCCAATGCATTTTGCAACATGGACGAACTTTAAGACATCATGCTAAGTGAAATAAGCCAGTTTCAAAAGCACAAATACTGTTGGTTTCCACTTCTGTGAGGTACCTCGAGTAGTCAAACCATAAGGACAGAAAGCAGAATGGTGGCTGCCAGGGGCTGGGAGTGGGAAGATACAGGGAGTACTTGGCTAGTGGGGACTGAGTTGCATTTTGGAATCATGCGAAAGTTCTGGAGATGAACGGTGAGGGTGGTTATACAACAATATGAATGTGACTAGTATCACTGAATTGTACATTTTAAAATGGCCCAAATGCTAAATTTTATATTATGTGTATTTTACCACAATAAAAAAAAAGAAAAACATATTTCGGAAAATGCCTGGCACATGATAAGAATTAATTAGTTCTCTTTGCTTTCCAATAACAACATATTAAAATAGTCTATTTTACAGTAGGGGACCAACAAAGAATAAACTGAAAATAAGAAATAGGTGCATATACACATAGATTTAATACTGAAAAAAACAATTCAGACTCATTCTTCTTAAAGTTCTAATCCGGTGTCCAGCTCCCCCAAAAGTGCTCCAGATCTATCGGGAGCCCATAGCATTTTGTCCGAGCTGGTTAGGGCTGCAGCCCCGACACAGACTAAAGCAGCCATGAGCTAGAAGTAAGTGTCGCTAGTCTGAAAATTATTCTTCACTGATCTACTCTACCAAAGTTTTATTCAGGAAAAAGTTGAGTCAATCAATCTCTTTTCCTCTTGGGCACTGGTGATAAATTACATTGGACAAAAGGCAAATGACTAAAAGCAAAAAGCAGGGAAGCAAATATACACAGATCAATGAATTAAAATTTGCAGATAATTCCTTTTAACAAGAGTGAGCATTTATTAAAGTTTATGGTGTGCCAGACACTGCTCTCTGTGTAGTATTTCATTTAATTAAATTACCACAATAACTCCACCTGGAGGGGCTGCTACAGGAGTAAAAAGATAAGGTAACAGAAGGAACTTGCCTCAGGGTGTGTAAGTAAGTGAGGGAGGCAGCCCGGCCAGAATCTTCACCCAGGCACCCCTACCCTGGACTGCCTCCTACTGTTAAAGACATTCACTCTCTGTCTGCAACAGTGTCTGTCTACCCTGCAGACCTTAAACTCCGTTAGGGTACTCAGTGAGGTCTCCAAAGGTATTACGGAATCCGTGAACATTATTCTTGCACTTGTGCTTCGGATCTAACCTTTAGTTTTCACAGGCATACAAATACCAAGCCGAGTGACACAACCTGGAATCGGAGTCTTTAACCATTGAATAGGCTCCCGTCGGTGCCCAGAAGCCTAACCCAGATCTCTAGGTGGTCCCTTCTGTAATTGTGATTCTCACCCCTCCTACGAAATCCTCACCTTAGAAGTCTATTGGGCTTATACACGGGAGCATTGACCACCCCTTTCCACCTCTGTGGTGAGGAAATTTCTTACCAGGTTCACCCAACTCCGAAGGCCCCCCTTAACCCTGAAACTACACATGGGTCCTCCTTTTCCTCCCCACGTGTGCTAAGATAAAACCCAAAGCTCTGTCTCTCCAAAGGTTAGGAACCATTAATTCGGTTCAGATAATGAGGCCTAAATTCGTGTTTCACCTGCTGTCCTGATGACTTACACAAAATCAGAGGATCCTTGTCCCATCGTTATCTCATCTTCCACTTGAAAAATTGGAATTTTAGCATAAACTGCTATTAGTCCAGAATCTAACCAACCAGAAAATTCATTACCAAATTTTTTTTTAATCAGCTGTCGGGAAGAGCAATCAGCTATAAGAAGATGAAAGAGCAAGCCAAGTGCTTGAGTGCAAAGTAATATTATGATCGCCTGTTTTAAACAAAGCAATTCCTTTTTTCAAAGGGGAGGAGGGTGGAGGCAGGAAGTTGATGTGGAAAGAACACAGAAAAAAGGAAGCTAGCCTAAAATAAAGAAAAATGTTAACAGGCAAGAAGAGACAAAGTAGAGAAGGAAAGCTAGGTGTGTAGAGAAGCACCTGTAAGAAAATGGAGTGCGAATGAAGAACGGGCAGGTCGAAGAGAGTGGTCAATAATCTAACTGTGCGGGAGGCAAGCGAGAACTGCCTGGTGTGTCGTGATACAAAGTAAGTGCTTCAAGGTCTGTGCTGGGAACCACCAGAAAGAGAAGGTTCAACAAGGAGCACAGACTCTACAAGAGCGTCAGTATCTGTGTGTGTTCTGGAACCGTGGGACTAGGAGAGTTCTGACTCTGCTGAGGTCTTGTGCGTATTCACTGGCACCAAGGCCCACACAGAACTTTCCTCGGCTGGGGCTCTCATTCCACAGTATTATGGGATAATGCACTGGACTTGAAGTTCAAGACCTGGGCTTCCAGCTCTTACTAGCTGCGTGAACTTAGCAAGGTTACTGAACTTCAAATTCCATTTCTTTGTCTTTGAAATAGATGTATCAATACTTACTTTATGGAGGGGTTGTGAAAGTCAAATTACACAAAATATACGGCATCCTAGGTGGCACAGAGGGAATTCGGAAAATGTCCACTCCATCAGACTAAGGGTTTGCATGTGCTTAAATTAACTGTTCCATATACGTGGCTTTCAGCTAACAGTCAGAGTGCCTCTGGTCTCTAACACAAGCGAAAGCTTTATGTCAGGGAATACAGTTGACTGGTCAGCCATGTGCACTTTCTGAAGGATGATTATTTTAAAACTAGGATAAGTGTATGAACACAAGATACATGTGATGAAAAATATTTAGCTTATGCAACTGCAGAAAAATTCAGTTATTCTTAGAAAAGTCATTGCAAAACATGGTCTAACTCCAGAGCAATTTCAAATGCAGATTAAAACAGTATATTTTGGTGACGCCTGCTGAAATGCAGTCATTAAAGTTCGTTTGAATGCAGTGCCTTGTCTTAGTGCTACAAGCTCAAAAAAATAAAATTATTGGGGTGTGAAGAGTATAACGACCCTGGAACTGTTGTAGTATATGTTAACTTGTTGCTTACAAAAGTCAAGTAAGCTGCAAATAGGTGAAAACACTATTTTTTTTAAATTTTTTCCTGACTTGTCTCATAATGTATTTGCAATCCCCACGACTTCCAGTGAAATTACAATTTCGAGGCACAGGTTTACCTGAGGTGGAACAGTGGTATGGGAAGCTCACCAGAAAGTGGGATTAGCGTCTGCAAGTCGTTTTCTCATCCCCCTACTTGCCGTTAATTTATGCCATTGATCCAATCTCTGTACCCAGACACTGCCCAGAGTGTAAGACCGACAACTACGGGAAGACGGGCAGTCGTGAGGTGTGCAGTCGCGGCTCTGCACAGAGGAGGAGGTCTTAACATGGCTTTGAGCCCGAGACTCACTCTGCTAGAACAAGAACAAAACAATTGGGCGTTATTTTGTAGAAGTGAATTCTAATAAAGAGTGTGAGGACTTTCACCATTTGTCAGATGTCTAAAATAAATTCCATTCATGCAGTAATCAAGTTCAAGTGATGGAATTTTTAAATACAGCATTTTAGAGAATTGTTTTGGTTTTAAGCAATTAGCACAACCACAGCCACCAGCCAATTTCCTATGGTAATACGTTTGCTTGAAAATAGATTTTTTAATGACATAAAAGCAAAGGCCAGTAGGACTATGCGTTTTACCCAGTTGTATTAAATAATCAGAAGCCAGCTTACCAGTTACTCCCAGTTGGCAGCTAACATTAATATAACTTCCAACCTGCTCTTTCAAAGTTCAAAGCTGAATATAAACTTATACACTTGAATAGTTCTCACATGTAAAATATATTTACTTGTAACTATGGTAGCACATGGACTTTATTAAATAGCACCATGTAACTTCAGAGGGGATAAAGAAATAAGTTCTTTTTTAAATGATATTGAATTTCATGTTTTTAAAATATATCCATATTCTCCTGACACAAAATGTACTATAATTACAAGTGAAAATTCATAGTAAAGAGGTAAAAATAATCCTTTGATCATGTATAACCATAATATTCTTTGTTAAACAACAGGGAAATGTGCACTGAACTTATAAAAGCTCTAGGATAATTATATTTTCCAAATACAAGAGTTTTGATTTTTTGAGCCTATAGCATTCAAATATTTAAGAATAATTCTTCTGTTTAGAACCAGGGTTGTTGTATTCTATTCACAGTATATTAGATTATTTTGTATTTGTTTTTATGTTGCTTTTAAGGATTTCTAAGTAATTTTTATACATGTATCATATTTTTTGTTGTTGTTATTCCTTCATGGTGTCTGCTTACCCCCTACCCCGTCCCCATCACCCTCTGAAAAATGGTTCTAAAGGGTACAAGTGTTTTGCTTTATATCCATATTACCCTTGAAAGAGCAGGAAGAAAATGTGAGAAATTATGTCCTATATGGGGTCAAGGTTACCATTAGCTTCACACAGAAAGCTAAGCAGACAATGGAAACTGTCTTATTTCAAACTGTCTTATCTCAAGCTGCTGAAACAAAATACCATAGACGGGGTGGCTTGAAAAACAGACATCTATTTCTCACAGTTCTAGAGGCTGCGAGGTCAGAGACGAATGTGCTGGCAGATTCCGTTCTCGATGAGAATTTGCGTCCTGACTTGCAGACGTCCACCTGCTCTCTGTGTCCTCACCTGGCGGAGAGAGAGCTCTCTCTTTCTCTTTCTTCTTATGAAGCCACTAATCCCAATAGGAGGGCCCTCATGACCTCACCTGACCCTAATTATCTCCCAAAGCCAAATCTCCAAAACCATCACTTTGGGGTCAGGGCTTCAACGTATGAATTTGGAGAGTGGAGGGAAACACCATTCAATCCAAAGCAGAAACTAAAGCAGGAGGAACCAAAGGAAACCACGGCAAGATCCAGTTTGAACAAATTGGTTGCAGAACATTGGTCTGAATTAGTTCTAGAGACAAAATGTCAATGTACCTGCAGGAGCTCCTTACACATTCCATGGTGCATCTCTGAGGTTGCCATTGAAGGGGATCACGCTGGCACACAGCCTGTATTAGATTTAGGACTCTCCACATGTGCCTGTTCACCTGTTCCATCAACAAGCAGGCACTCAGAGACTATGAGCATGGACCCGCTGCGTTACCTAGTCCTATCTGTGGTTTTCTTTACACACGTGTTAAGATTGCTGGACTTAGTGCATCGTGACTGAATGCTTACAAGACGTTAAACCAGAGCGGCAGGCCCCAAGCCAGAGCAGGACGTGGCAGTGCCTCTCTGATGCTGTCCCCTGCTCCAGCTCCATCTTCCCCGTAAGGGGGAGCCTGGCCGTCCTTCATCCTTCATCCTTCATTTGTCCCAGCTCTGCCCACTGTCCTGGTGGGTGAGGGAACCTACCCTCTTTAGTTCGGCCAGGCTTGAAACTGGGACACAGTTAGGAGGCAAGGAGGACAGCTGATGGCTGACATCTCAGCTACTTTATGGTTAAAATAAGAGGAATTAAGGTGTTTTTGAGAACAACAATGTAGCCTTATTTCAGGCAAACTCTTCAGCAAGCATCTTAGGTTTAAAAAAAGAAATGGGCTTCTTAGGATTGACCAAAGATCAAAGGGATTATTAGATTTGCAAGTCAAATGTAGAATCTGGTACTACATTTCTGGTTCTCTGAGGAACTGAAAAAAGAACAGAAACTATAATTGAAAAATAACACTGTCGAGAGAAGAAAGGTGGGGAAGAAGGGAGGGATAGAGAGAAAGAGAAAGGGAAAAAAAGCCTAAAAGTCAATTAGGTTTCTAAGTACTTCAGTCATTTGGCTAACAATTGCTAAGGATCAATTATATACATGACATAATCAATACAGGATTTAAAAATCATCTAGAAAAATTCAAACCAAACCAAACCACCTGATCCCTCCTGTTGCAGAGTTTGAAGTCCAGTGGGTCTGTCCCTTTTTCCTGGGGTTTTTATCCTAGTCCTGACAGATTTCCCTTGTCTCTTTGGCCCTCTTCCCCTCCCCCCCCCCGCCCCCACCTCTGCAGGATTCCGTGAGATTATTTACGCAGCTGAATCAAGATGCTGACTTCAGAGCTGTAAAACACGGCACTGCACCGGGAGCCCGGGCAGCAGGGCCTGCCTTGCTGACAGTTTTACAAGCCTCAGTAAATGCCCACAGGTCCCTCCCCCTGCCTTTGTGCCCCTCGCATTTCAGTCACTAGCGGGCTGGAAAGTGGCTGCTCTGCTGTCCGCTTCGCTCTGTGAGCTCACACTGACCAAACTGCCCAAATGAATAAAAAAGTGGCCTCGTCCTGGAAAGCAGCTACTATTAATATACCGTTCATTGGATCCCAGCAAAGCACCGGCACACAGGGAACACGCTGCAGTGAGTTCCCGCTTCCCTTTCAGTCCGGGAAGAATGTTCACCGCCATCCTACAAACACAGAGCCGCTCAGGAAAGGTATGTTTACCAACTAAACAAAGGCTGGAGGCTGTGCCAGTGTTTCCCAGTGACTTCTTCTCTGTTAAAAGTCATTAACTCCAAGAAATGAAGTGCCCAACTTCACGCAGTTGTGGGAACATAGGTAAAGACGTGTGGGATCTTGGAGAGGCAGAAATAGTCTCGTCTCGGCTCACATTCCAGTCTGAATGAACACACACAGGTGTGTATGTGCAGGCATGTGCATGCACACACACACACACACACACACACACACCACTCTCTCTCTCAGGCTGAGAAAGTTCAGCCCGTGGAAGCTGGTTCTGCAGAACAGGCACATCCGACAACACCTGAACCCAGAACCGACCATAGACACAGATCTTCCCTTTACACGTCAGCATCCAACACAGAGCCCTTCTGCCTATAGGGCCCTTTACCTTGTACGTGGTCACCACGCCAGCTGACCCAGTATGACTCCTGCCAGGTGCTATGTGAAGCTTTTTGTCAATGCTGTCTCATTTATTCAGCACACAGAAATACAAAAACTTTCTGTGTAATGAAATTTCTATTTTCCGATCTTTTGTAACAGACACTGAAGTTTAGAAAGCTTAAATAATGACAAAGCTAGTAGGTGACAGAAATGGCTCTGAGCCCAGATCCCACAGTTCAAACCCAGTTTGTATCAGTTAGCTATTGCCACAACGATGAGGCGTAACAAATCATCCCCAAACCAAAATGGCTTAAAACAACATGAATCTATTCTCAGGTATATGTGTGAGTGGGGGGGATGGGGGGCGGTTGTTGTATGATCTAGCAGGGGTGTCCAGCCTGTGGCCCATGGGCCACATGCAGCCCAGGATGGCTATGAATGTGGCCCAACACAAAATTGTAAATTTACTTAAAACCTTTTTTTGGTTCATGAGTTTTTGTTAGTGTTTGTGTATTTAATGTGTGACCCAAGACAACTCTTCTTCTTCCAGTGTGGCCCAAAGACGCCAAAAGTTTGGACACCCTGGTAGGTGAGTGCGGTTACGGTTCCCTGCTCCACATGACTCTTAGCCTCTTCCTGGGACCCGTGAACTGGCCGGAGCACTTACTTGGCAAACACGCACATGGACATGCATAAGTCCTTGGTCCAGTCTTGGAACTGGCACACCCTCATGGTTTTCTCATTCTACAGGGCAAAAAAGAGTCACATGACCAAACCCAAAGGCAAGGAGTAGGGAAATACCTGGCACTTTTCTGTGGGAGGAACTGCAAAGTCAAGAGACACAGAGTGCAGACAGGCAGAGTGGAGAGTTGAGGCCAGAAGGTGATATGCCTCCCCCAGCTCCTAGCCTCCACGCTGTCTCCCTAGAACTGTTCCTCTAAGACTGACCTTCCTGGGAGCTTGATAACTTCATTCTGATGTACATTCTTCAATGGTAGGGGATAAAATTGCTTCCACCAGCTTTGGCATTAACCTCAAAAGACTATCTTCCTGAGTGCCAGCTGTCACCCATTAACTGGGGGACCTTGACCAATTTATTTAAACTCTCAAAGCCTTGTTCTCCTAGTAAATAATAAATGCCATGTGCTCAACCTGGTAGTGTCAATGTTCCCTGCCATTTTAGAATTTACAGCTCATCAGGAGCTCATGTCTTAGACAATCTTCAGCAAGTACCCATAATACAGCAATGGCATGGGTAAATTTTGCCCCGAAGGACAAGTTAACAATCAGCTCCTTTACTCCAAAGACCTCATATCCTCCACGATACAGAGATAAGAATGAAGGAGGTCTGCTCCCACTCCTAACTACAGAGCTATTGCGGACGAAGCTGGCCTCCTGGTCCTGGGCCTTGGAACCTGGCCCAGTGTTCTAATGCATGAAGAAAAGGGAAGGGAGCTCCACACCAGTGTGGCAGTGGGGGGTGACTGGGCTGGACCTGGCCCCTCTCTTGCTCTGCAGAAGTAAGCCCTGTACCTGTGTCTGGTTGGAAATGAGCTGGTCAGTTCACCATCCACTCCTCCATCTTCAGGGCCTTAGTCTAGAAAGTAAAGTAGGTGACAGCATTGCATAGAGGTTAGGTCTACTGGCTCTATAGCAAGGAGGCTTGGGTTCAAATTTAACCTCTTCTATTTATTAACAATGTGATCTAGGGCAAGTTACTGAGCCTTTGTGCCTCAATTTTCTCATCAATAATGTGAACATTAGAGTTCCTAACTCATAAAACTGTTATGAGTTTAAAACATAGATCTATCCTTTGGAAGAACAAATAGCAAGTGCTCAGTAAGTCTTAGACATCACCCCCGTACCTCCTCTCACAGCAGCTCTCCACAGCGCTCATTCCCCATGAGATGTCAGTGCATTAATGCAGCACCCCTTCAGAAGAATGGTTCATAGGTATTCTGCAGCTCCCCATTCTCTGGGTAATTAGACTGTGTCCTGGTGTGAGTCTGGATACAAACCGCCTTTCTAATTCTATCCCTTAGCACTTTCTTAACACAATCCTTCCCTTGGACCACATACACTCTTCATTTCCATCTGATAAGGTCAGAGCATTTGCTTCTCCACCTGAAATCTCCTCCTCCCTTCTCCACATGGACGTCTAACCATCCTACTGAGTCCACTCAGCCCCACCTTTCCGTAAAGCGTGATGGTTGAACATCACCACCAGGTTCAGTTCAACAAATGTTCACTGCATACCTATTATGTGCTGAGTCAGAGAGTGAAAAAAAGAGGCAGACACAATCTCCTGCTTTAAAGAACTGACAATGAGGGAAGAAGGCAAGAAAGACATAGAAAAGTACTGGTGGCTGGATGATTTATTCAGCTAGGAATTTGTGCCAAGTATTTACATTTTCCCCCCACACCCCTGACCTCCAGCACCCTCACAGCTCCCTGGGGAGCTGGTGAGAACATCTGAGGGTGACAGCAGTGAGGCTGGGTCCTGGGTGGGCTTGGACACTAGAGGATCTGCAATCACCACGGTGGGTGGAAGGCAAAGGGCCTGACGTGGTAGTCTGCCATGTGGAAGATCTCAGGACTATTGCGGGGCTGTGGAGGAGACAACCCCGATCATGGCTGAGGTTGACTTCCCACTGACATTGAGATGGGGGTTCTGAGTCAAAACAAATTTGAGTTTAGAAAAGTTATATAGCTTAATAGTTCTTATAAATCTAAGCTTGTGGAGCATAAATCATGTGTGTTCTCTAAAACAACCCAAGTGGCAGACACCAAAGTCTGTGTAGGGCATTTCTAGGGCTGCTGGGTGAGGGAGAGGGCATTTCTGCTTTCCAGGGTCGGCGGAGTCAGGTAAAGGCAATTTTCAGAGAGGACAGAACATTTGAGCTGTTTATTAAAAGATAAGTGACAATCGATCTGGTGGCTGCAGAAGGCCATGAGCATCCCCCACGCAAGTGAGCAGTGTGTGCCCAACGTGGGGCAGAGACCCAGGTGCAGAAAGCCCCAAGCTCTCCCCTCCCTGGGAAGTCTGAAGATGGAAGTCAGCACGCTGCCCACTCTCTCTGCTGCCAGCTACTCTTCTGAGAATGGCTCCACCACCCTGGGGCTGATGGAGGGAGGGAGGGAGGGTATGCCCTCACTCTCCCCCTGCCACTCCCATTTTGCATTCACATTAGTCATTTGTCCAGCATTTCCATTGGACACCTGTCAAGGTGTGTCCCCTTATTTGGCATGCATCCTCTAGGGTCAGGTAGATTGCCACCCACTGAAGGGAAGAAACAGTGGCACAGTGCACCTCTCTCTCTCGTCCTACGTCAGCATGGTGCCCTACCCATAGGAAACACACCATACTTATTAAATGACCGCAGGAATGACCAAAGGGACCAATCGATCCATCAGAAATGACTCTGCATTTTAAGGAAGGATGGCACAAACAAGCAAATGTGTAACTAAATTGGGTACGTTATGGTAGGAAAATGTCAGGGGCACTGGAAACGAGGTTGGATGAGGAAGTGTTCCTTTTGGGCACTTTTCAAACCATTCCAAAGACCTTAGTGACTGCCCAATGAGAAAGACCATCAGAATCAGGTGGGGAGCTCTTATAAACTCCCATCCCTGGGGCCCAAGCCTACCTCACTGACGGGACTTCTGGAACTCTGGGTTCTCGGGTGAGTCCAGTGATGGCTCAGGGGCAGGAGCCAGGAATGCGGAGCAGAGGTCCTCACACTTGAGTGAAGTCAGGGGCATCTGGAGGCTGCTTTCAAACAGACTCATTCCCCCCGCCCAGGGTGTCTGATCTAATAGGTCTAAGGTGGGACCTTAGAATTTCTTCTTCTAACAATTTTTCAGGTGAGGCTGCTGCTGGCCCAGAGACCTCACCTTGGGGACCACGGATGGAATGGCCCCTACCTCCTCTGTCCAGGGCAATTCCTCTTGCTCTGCCCAGCCGTGACCTTCCTCCAGCAGGCATCTCAGGATGACCCTCCCTGACTAAACAGCCACTGACCTTCAGGTATTGGCCATCCCTTTCAGGTATTGGCCATCTCGGGCACCCCCAGCTTATTTTTGTCCTGACTTGCGAGTTACCAGTGTTAATGACTTAAAGCTGTGGAAAGAAGATGGGAGGGTTTCAGAGCTGTCTTGTCTCTGAGCATGAGTTTACTAGTAATCGCCTAAATTCCCAGCCTCCGATGCTGGCAGACCTGTGACCAACAGCACCACCGTGTACGTCGATACAAGCAGCCCGACCCATCCTCACAGAAATGCATCAGCAGGAGAATTTTTGTCAGTTCACTGGATTTGACAGAGATGAGAGCCAAATCCTTCTGAGTTCACTTCAGTCGTTTATGTGAGTATTTTATTCACAGAATTTTATTTTTCATTAGAAATCTCTCTGAAGGAAAACCTGTCTTGTATATTAATTAGCTTGGACTAAAACTAGTGGCCTTTAGGGAGTCACATTTAAATATACTTCGAGATGGTTTCGTTGAAATTTCTTCCCCTGGCCACATTTTCTAATGACTATATGACAGTGCTCTTATTTTCCACAGTTTCCCTTATAATCACTGTCTCCCGGGTGTGGCCTCTTCCTTTGTCTTTATAAATGGAACTTGATTAATACCTGCCTGCAAAGGGTGTTTGCAGGGGCGTGGCTCCTTGAGGGAGTCCTGATGAACAGTGGCAATTATAAGGACAAGATAGAATGGGGACTGGAGTGGGGTGAGTGGAAGGGGCAGGAAGCCACAAGAGGACCTTACTCCCCCTTATTGGCTCAGCTTGAAGCCTTTGAGAGAATACATCTAATCTTCTACCTGCTTCACATGGGGACACCAAGTCAGGGAAACAGTGCTGCTGAGAAACCCACTTCTGATCAATGCTGAGCATCCTAGAACTCAGAGCAAAGGACAGTACATCCATGCCATGGAATCAGAACAGCCACAAAAAGTCATACCTGGTCACTCCTGGAAGGTGGGATTCTATTCTATTATCTCTCCTCCTTTGTATCTTCCTTTTCTAAATTGATAACTAAGAACTCCTCAGAAAGTGCCCCCACTCCTACCCTGCCCCATGTCACCACCACATCTCCATCAGAGGGTCTTCCTTGTTCTCATAATGCCCTATGTCTACAACTATCATTGCACTTACCAAACTGCTCATTAATTACCTTCTTATTTAACATGTCTTGCCCATGAAGCCATGAGATTCTTGAGGTCAATGACTGTGTCTTATTATTCTGTGTTTCCCAGTCACTATAGATACTGTGTTAACTGCTAACTAAGTATCTGCTGAACGAATGAAGAGCCCAAACCATTACCAGCAGTTGTCTCTGGGTGGTATTTTATTTACTTCTCTTTGTCCTTCCAAGCACTGTTACATTGAGAATGGACTACTTCTATAATCAGATTAAAAAGGGTTTCTAACAATTGGGCCACTCCTTTCTCATAGTTGATCTAAGTGAAGAAAACATGTTAACTGATTAAGTCAATGGACACATTTTTACTCAGTGCCTATTATATGTTCTATGTGTGCAGATCTATGCCGTATTTAAAGAGTGTTCCATTTAAAGTACTTTAAAATGTTTAACCAGATATATTCCCGTCCTGAATTTCTGTAACTGTACCTCGACCTTGGAGTTCAAATGTGTGTGGAGAGTGAACTGCTATGTGACCCATTTAGCACCCAACAGTTGCATATACACAGATGGGTGGCGTTTTGGAAATAGGCTTTTTGTCTCAGTAAATCATTATGAGTGAGATGTATTTTCAGAACACTAGCATCTACTTGCCTAAGTCATTAAATTTTATTTCTCGCTTATGTAAACCCATTGAGAAAAGTGATGTTTTTGTCTCTTATCAAAGGACAGTCCTCAGTATGACCGGTATGACCATTGCAGTGAGAGGAGAGGGGTGGCTCCAACGCTGTCTTGGCTCGAGGCCCATCCGTTTCACAGATAGGAGAGGAGGAGGGGATGCTCATGGGAGTCTGAGTTTGAGGCAGTTTGCATTAAGTCACTCCCTGAACTAGACAGCAATAAGGCAAAGGCAAAGCAGTGAGCCAGGGAGTCCCGGGTCTCTACTGTTCCCCTGACTTCTTCAATCACATCTGAAAAAAGAAAATGTGCTTCCCGATCTCTGGGAACTATGTGACCTCACATCTAGGCCTCAATGTTATCACAAGCTGGCCTGACACTTTCCGCTGAGCCGTGTGTTTTCCTGTTATACATAAGTAATTCAAAAGACCCTCCGAAACCAGGTCACACAAGATACAAAAATCCCCCAGTCTCGCAATATAAATGACTGCTACATCTTTACTGACTCTGGCTTTGTCCTGGCTCTAGTGTGCCCTCCCTGTACATGAGATTTATTGAGATGCTCATTCATAGAATTGTCTTTGTTTTTTGACAATATCCAATCTAGACCAAACCTCTGGTTCCATAGATCCTCCCCAAAATTACCCAGCCAAAGCCCAAGTCCTATAACAGTTTCTTTTGAACACCCTCTTGTACTGAGACACCCCAATTCCCCATGGTATGTGTCCTCTCTCACTGCAGCTAATAATAAACCCACCCGTTCACTACAGGTGTGTTCCTGGTGGCCTTCGGATGTTCAGCATTGATGCATCCGCAGTATGAAGTTGAGTGTTTATTAAGAGCTAAGCACAGTTCTAAGGCCTTACTTACTTTTGCTTACTGACTACCAAACATGTTGAATAGGACAAGTTCTCATGGTCTGAGACATTCTTATTAAATGCTATTCTAACTAAAGTTTTATGTTACATGTTAAAATGCAGCACGGTATTTTGTAGACCAGCTATAAAGAGGAGGAGCAGGATAGGAACTCAAGGGATAAATGTAGACAACTCAAAAGGAGAAATTAACATGTAATTGACTAAATTGTGTGTGTATAAAAATATGTGTGTAAATATATAAATATATATATATAATTTATATGTAAATGGCTGGAAAAAGTCCAGCCATTGTTAATATAATGAGAACAGTTTGGACAACATCGATGTAACCTGGCAGCCGAGGAGAGTAGACTGGAATGCACATGCATGAACAATGACGCCTTCACAGTGGAGGTGGTAGACACCACTGCATGAGCGTGTGTACTGTGTGGCCGTCATACTCAAAATAAGTGAATGAGTAGAGCAACAGATCTGTGTCAGATTTTGCGTTAGCTTTAACATTCCTCCATGTAAACTATTTGGATGATTCAAGGCTGCAGCTATGGGCAACTGATGATTGGCAGCTTCATCACGACAACACGACTGCTCATGTATCACATCTTGTGCAGAGTTGTTTGGCCAAACATCCAATTACCCAGGTGACTCAGGCCCCCTACAGCCCAGATTTGGTGCCCTGTGACTTCTGGCTTTTCCCAAGACTAAAATCACCTTTGAAAGGGAAGAGATTTCAGACTACCAGTGAGAGTCAGGAAAATATGATGGGGCAGCTGATGGTGATTGGGAGAACTGTGTGAGGTCTCAAGGTGCCCACTCTGAAGGTAACTGAGGCACCATTGTCCTATCTACAGTGTTTCTTGTATCTCTTCAATAAATGTCTCTTTTTCATATTACATGACTAGATACCTTCTGGACAGAATGTGTGTGTGTGTGTGTAGAGAGAGAGAGAGAATATATATGCATTGGGTTGCCAAAAGGTCCATTTATTTTTTTTCCATAAAATAAAAGACACATTTTTCATGTTCACCAAGAACCTTATTGATTTGAATATTTTGAGTATGTTGATTATCTCTCACTATTGGCCAGGGGTGCTGCTAAACATTTTACAATGAATAAGAAGACAGCCCCACAGCAAAGAATTATTTGGCCAAAATGTCAATAGTACCGAGAAACTTCCCAAACCACTTTTGACATGTTTGATTAGTAACAGCACCTTCTCCATATACTGCACAAATCTTCTTTTGCATTACAGTTGTGTTTTTACCTTTCATAAAATAATAAAGCATAATATGCCAAAAATGTTTGATATTTTCTTCCATCTTTAATAATAAAATGGCTGCACAAAAATTTGCCACTTTTGATATTTTTCTAAATGCCTGCTGACATGACAACTGTGACAATACAATCTCACAAAATTGTTTGGAATGAAGTTAAAGACAACTAAGCCCTACTAGAGCCATTGTATGGGAAAAGAATAAACAAGCTCTTTGAACAACCCAATACAAGCAATGGCCAAGCCTCCCTTGGGGAGGCAGAGCTTTTGCTAGAACCCCCATCTCCATCACTTACTACGAGTGAATAAAACTACCTTGTGATGACCATGTTTCCTTCCTCAAGAAAACACCCCAAGTGTCATAACCCTTGAGTTCAGGAACACACACTTTGTCCAGGACCCGTGGTGCCTCAGACCACCCTTGTAATCGGTACCACTAAGAAACTCCTCTCCTTGTGCTGTCTCTTACAGTTCCTCATTCACCTGTATCAACTGTGACCACCAGTCAGAAACCCCAAATCAGGGGCCAAAAATTTACTGAGCCCTTATAGACTAGGCTTTGGGCTAAACCTTATGGGGAAAAGCTTTGCCCCTATATTTTTGAACTACCCACAGAATTACTTCCTGTGGTGTGGAGCCAGTTCTGGAAGCTTCCACCTGTGGGGAATATGAATAAGCACCATCTAACCAACCTGAAGCTACGAACCAGATATGTCATCCATCAACTCTTTCTTATCACTGAATTGGCAAGAGGCATTAACAAAAAGGTAATTATTTATTAATGGTTACTTGAAACCTAGAGTTTCCCCCCATGAGTGCAAAACACACAGGGCCATTTATTTTAAGTGGTTTCCAGACTTTGATAGAGTGACTATTCTCTCATGCTGGCAGTGATGCTAACCAGAGAAACTGCAGAAATGATCCTTTCCTGGTACAGCCTTAGAACCTTTCTGAACAATCATCCACGTGAAGGAAACATCAAGGGGATAGAAAAACCATCTGGTCTCTATAGCTAGAACACTTGAACAGCTTGTAAAAGAAAAAAAATTAAGCCTCACAACAAAAATCTGGCAGACAATAAAACACAAGATTCTCACATTTATCAGCCAGTTGCTATAGACCAAGAACAATACACAAAGAAAGAGCACTGCCAGAATCCAGCACCTCTGGCTGGGATGCAAGACGAGCAGAAGAAACTCGAAATTGAAGCTGATTCTAGTTACGCTGCCCTAAACACACTACTCGCCAGAAACGCTATTTATTTTCTTTACCGATGATGGGAAATCCAAACAGAATAAAATTATACAGAATGTTGCAAGGCAAAGCATTTTTAGGGTGTTTCCTGCTCAGACGGAGGCAAATGTAACTACATCTCCGTGAAGAAAGTCTGTTCTCCTGAGAGGTCTGAGACAATTTTGCAGATTTGAAGATAATGGCCAATCCAAAAATGATCACAACCCAAGCCTTTCATTGGAATAAGTGAAATTTCCAAGTAACCCCTAGCTCGTGGGCACAGATTAGGTCCTTCCTATACGTTTCTGCTCATTTGTCTTTCCTGGCTCACCTCCTGTTAGCTGCAGGCAGTTTTCAGCTCAAAGTTGGACTTCGACAAACTCAACATCATAATGAGCCAAACCCGGCTCAAGATTCCATAACGGAGCGGCTTTGCTCGGGTATGTCAAACAGATGTGCACAGTCACCCGGGTCAATGGGCTTCTCTGCAAACGGAACTGAAACTGCACTTGGGCTTGGCCCGCTGTCACTTCCCCTTCAGCACAGCCAAGTGGTTTTTCCTGTGACCTCCATCTGCTCCACACAGCAGTGATCTGAAGAGCTGGCAATGTACAATAATAAATACACTCTTTACTGAATAGGGCATTTTAGTTTTTTCAAAGTCTTTCTAAAGCCATTTAATGTATATTTGCGTGTGTGCATGTGTAGGGGTCATTATCTCACCAGAAAGGCAACGTCCTCTAAATGGAGAAAGTCAAACAGGGAGACCCGCTCCCTGCTGTTCCCTTTGCTCCCTCCTCCCACCACCTGGAGGAAACCACCACTAATAATTTTGTATCAATCTTTTTATGGGCATCACTTGTTTTTTAAAACAGAAATTGTATCACATTTTACATCATTTTCTGCAACTTGCTATTGGTAGGAATTGCTATTGCAATTGTTAGGAATGTCCTTGTAACTCATCAGTGGCAGATGTGGCTTCTTATTAAAGGCTGCACAGTGTTCCACCACAGGAAGGGATGCTCATTCTTCCAGCTTTCCCCTGATTTCTTCCAATGACAGACGACGTTGCAATGAAGGTCTTTGAACAAGCCCGTGACTGTTTTCTACCTCTCCGCTGTTAAGATAAATGTCGTGGTTTCATGCGTCTAACTAAGGCTCCCGCCTTCTCCCAAGCATAACCCCATGATCAGCCCCCTAGTTAGGAGGCTGGGGCTGGTAACAAGATCTCATGAGAGGGCATCTCTAACCTCCAACTTTCAAATGCAAGAATTATAGACGTTTCTAAAGACTTCCTTTTATTGATGCTATGTTTGGCCACCATAGGTAGAGTCACCACAAAACTCACTCAGTTTATGCTTCTGGGCCCTTCTTTTACTCCAGTCACTTTCAAGGTCCTGTATCTAATTTTAGATGAGTAAGTTTAGTCTTTTTCTTAAAGAGGACTCCCCAAATTCTATAAACGCCAGACCCCACAAACCTAGGTTCTCCCGTGTCAGCCACTGAACAGCTTTGTCACGTTATACCTAATTTGTTGTTTCTGTGCCTCCTGCGCCTTTCTCTACCATGGTATTACTTCTGCTGTCTCCTTCATGCAACTCCACAACCTAATCTGCAGAGCAGCACACTGAGATTTCCCCAGGTGAACCCAATTTTGTTCCTTCCTTCCTCCTCCTTCTACACTTCTAACCTCTGTTTACCCCTCTGCATAGGACTTGATCTTCCGTGCTTTCTCTAACGCTTGCCGACTTAGTATTCCTGGCAGAATTCGTACACATCCTGTTGACTGGTTCTTCCAACTCATTGATAAAGATTTTTAATAAACTCGGTCCTCACAGTAACCCCGGGGGCATTCTGCTAAGCACCTTCCAGCAACTAGATTTGCTGCCATTTATTTATCAGTTCCATTACCTTTGGTTTATGGTTTGGGGGCCAGTGTTCAAACTGCATCGGAATTCTCCTCTTCCAGCCAATTTGAACTTGTTTTGCAAGTAAAATTTCATGAGACATTTTTATCAAGTGCTTTAGTAAAGTCCAAATAAGTAACATCTGCTGTGTTGTTTTTAACCATGCATTTGGGTGATGGGTGTGCGTGTGCCTGTGCCTGTGCACACGCACACACATATTTCTTTTTGAGAAGCATGCTAGTAAGATTGTCTGGCACTCTTAGTCTCTAAGAAACCCATGCTGCTATTACTCCTGGATTTCATTATTATTCTCTGGTTCAGTGCTAGACTCCATCGCTTAGGATTTCTCCCTCCGCTTAATATTTGTCTTTTATATAAACAACTTATCTCACAAGATTGCCTTTTCCTACATTTGAGGTCCTCAGGGGTTCGCTCTGTGCTCCCAGCTGCTTCCAATCAAAGTGAATTCCCTCCCACAGCCTTCACCCCACTCCCAGAGCTGGCACCAATCTCTCCACTGAGCAAGATGACTCAGGGTGCTTGGGAAGCAGACTCTCGCTTCCTCTGCTTTCCCACAGCTTGCCGCTGGCCCGCCTACAATAAATTTACCTGTTCTACATGCAGTTCTACTTTCAGCAAGCTGTCACCTGCTGTCTCTCTTTGTATCCTGTGCGTCTGCATTTTCTGGAGTAGGACTGGTTCCCTACCTGACAAAGACTCCCCTTAATGAAACTTCAGCCAGGCTCCTCTAGGCCCTTTTCTCTGATGCCTTACCCTTGCCAGACCTGCGTAGCCCAGGCTCAGCAGCAAGCCTGCTAAGTCATTTTAGAAACAACCCTCCATCCACTCTCTGTATCTGGACACCCTCAAACATCTGACCAAATTCTTGATCAGATGTCTAATTACCCTGGGCTGCCTTCAGCAAGAATCTGTTGTCTGTTTGGCTAGAATCCCTCCTACCCCTTGACATGTTTGTCCTCTTAATAGTTTTCCATCCACTGACCCATACTCTGTTCCTTGGCAATAAATCCTGACTTGTCCTTATTGTGCTTGGAATTGAGCCCAGTTTTATACTGAGGTCTCTTTCCCTCTATTGTCAGAGTTCCCATGTAAAATCTGTTTTTACCACCTTAACTGCTGACCAACTGTCCAGCTCAGGTTTCCATTACCATACCTATTTCCCAGCCCACTACACAAAGACCTAGAGGTGGAGGTAATTTGTGTAACAGTCCCCAGGCCCTTGAGATGCTGCCAGGAAGGGTCCACACTGGCCCAGAAGCCTCATGGAGGGCTGGCCATGTGGGAGGACAAGAGAGAGAGGATGGAGGCTGAAAAGAATATTTTAAAGTAAGGTAATTTACTAGTAGTGACTTATGGAAAATGGGGAAAAATTGGAAAAATAGAGATCGCACCAGGTGAACACATAAAGGTCAAGGGCTTCAGAGAAATGACAATCTGCTAAGAACAGTCAGTGCAGGTGGCAAGAACCTTGTGCAGTGAAAGGGAGACACTCTGAACACGGAAAGCTTTTAAGCTTCTTTCTCTCCACTAACCCTACTTTCTGGGTTTACAGGGGACAGGGAGTGCCCCAACCATCACTTACAGAGAATGAAAATCTCGGAGCTTGGAGATGATGCCGCTGCCACTCCCAGCTTTGCTTCCTGACTTTCCACAAGGGCGACACGGAGGGGGAAAGAGGATCTTGGAGGTGACATATTTGACTTCTGCTACATTTTGATTTCTAGAGACCTGGGGTTCACTTCCTAGCCCATTTCTAATGCAGCAGAACATCCCACCCTTCCCAAACTCGGCAGGAAAGAAAGCTCGCCCCTCTAGAAATCAAGTCCTTCTTAGGTTCTAACTTCAGAGAGACCGTTCTTCCTCAGAACCGTGGTTTCTGACTGACAGTCATTACTGTGAAGAATCACCCTGATGTTTTTCTGTGCGTGTCTAAGGAAAACATTTATAACACATCTGATGGTTGGCTGTTGGTACTTCCATTGCATTTTTTCTGGTTAAATGTTAAAATGAGCATCATGAAATTCTATGTGAGAGTGTAACTAATAATATTAGGGTCATTATAGTATTACCATTCCTTTATGCTTGAGACTCTTCACAGCCACTCAAATATTATCCATTCCTTCAATCAGTACATATTTATCAAGTGGGTACTATTCACACATCAGGCATTGTACTAGGCTGTAGGAAGCTCCCTTCATTCTATTATCTGCCTTGAATTTACCTTTCCACTGTCTTTGTTCCACCCATCTCCCACATTCCTCACCAGCCATCATCACCTTCTGTATTTAAAAAAAAATTCACTCCCGCTGAGAAAGTAAAACCCTACCTGGCCATTCGTCAGGCTGGACTACAGATACAGGCAGCTGCAAAGCTAATAGGAAACAATATTTCTCCCAAGAACACACTGCAGCTCTAACATGTCATAACAACCCTTTCTCTGAGTCAACTACTGCTTTTTCACTCACCGAGAAACTTTGCTGTCTAAAATCATAAACTGCGGAACTTCTGTTTGAAACTATATCAGTCAGAGCGAAACCTTCCACTTTTGCCAGGAGGACCTAGGCACTTAGGAAACAGAGAAGCAGCTGCGATTAGCACTTCAGAGAGGTGTTTCTGGGCACAGCAGTCCGTTTCTACCCTAACTTCATTGTTTGCACAGAAACCGGACCCTGGGTCTACTTCTCAGTCTAGAGCTGATATTGATCTGTACACTAAGCTACTTTGCTTTGATCCCATCAAAACAGGGCTTCATTCAAGTTTCATCAAACCTCCCTGTGGTAGAATGCCTCTATTAGCTTCTTCATTTGGAGAGACGCCCTCTAGAGGGTCTTTTTCTCATTGCATTGCATTAATCAACTGAAGTGTGACAGGCTACTGGCTTTGGCTTGTTCCTGGTGGCACTGCTTGGTAGGCATTTCAGTGCCCATTTTATTTGTAGGGAAATCAGAAGTAAACCAAGTCTATCTCACTCTAAAGCTGGTCCTTCTCAAATACGTCCTTTAAGAATTTAAGCGAGACCCCTCTCCTTTGCCATCTATCTCTTTTTATAATGGTCAGGCACTAACTTCCCCTTCAAAGAGCTTTCTGACAGCATTTTTCCAGGAACCAATGAGAGCGAACTGGAATCTATTAAAAACGCAACTCAGAACAGGTCAGCAGAGCTCTATCAGCTGAGCCAGCCAACGGGAAATGAGCAACTAGAGCCCCAGCTAATCAACAAGACACAAAGATAGAAAAGGTCTCGCACGTTGGTACGTGACTGAGGGGATTCTGGTGCTAAAGATATTGGGCTTAATACCTCCAAAGCCCCTTGCTATGAAGTGAACTGTGTCCTCCCCGAAAATGCACACCCTGAATCCCTAACCCCAATGAGATGGTACCTGGAGATGGAGCCACTGGGAGGCAATTAGGGCTTGGGAGGTAATTACACACAAAGGAAAGGCCGTGTGAAAGCACAGTGAGAGGCAGCGGCCTACACCCCAAGGAGAAAACACCCACCAGATGTGGAGACATGGCCCCTGCTAACACCTTCATCCTGCACTTCCAATCTCCAGAACTGTGAGAAATGAATTCTTGTGGTTGAAGCTTCCCAATGTGGTATTTCACTATGGCAGCCCATGCTGACTAAAAAACCCCTCAAGGAAAAATCATGTATAAACAAAAATCCTTGAAATGATGTGGTCTCTTCAAAAAGTTCCATTTGGAGAAAATTATAGAATGCTAAGGAAACCACAACTTTTACTCACTTTGAGACCTGAATAAAACAAGCTGTTTTGCCAGAAAGATTGCAGGTTTTTCCCTTTGAGTGCTCAAACAACATTTCCTTCACTGTCTACACTAGAGGAGGCCGTGCCTTTTTTGCCTTTGAGTACCTGACCTCCCCTCAGCAGCCTGCCTTTGCAAACTACAGAGATGACTTAAACACCTGCTTTAGGAAATTCTGAAAACCTAGCTTCTTTAAAGAATAATGCATTAGTACTAATTACCTTCTTATCATAATACGTCTTAATGCCGTTTTACTTTCTTTGGGAGGGGATAGGTAGGGGAACTGAGTCTCAGGCTGCAGTTCATGAAACTCTAGAAACAAGTCCCCTCACAGTAGGATATAAATCACTGTGTGTGGCTAAGATGGGACAGCCAGGTTTTGCAAGTAGACTGACTTTGGACCAGGCACTCAAGGAACACTTCACGTCATGCAAGCCTCATCATGGCTGACTTATGTTAGCATACCTGTTTATGGCGTGCCACCGTCTGCACACACTCCGTCTTCCAGGGTGCCCAACCCGCAGCCTGTGGGCCACATGCAGCTAGGACGGCTGTGAAAACGGCCCA
Source organism: Desmodus rotundus (assembly GCF_022682495.2). NCBI lineage: Eukaryota > Metazoa > Chordata > Mammalia > Chiroptera > Phyllostomidae > Desmodus > Desmodus rotundus. The sequence goes on from NC_071390.1 coordinate 113,542,824, forward strand.
ACACAAAATCGTAAGTTTAATTCAAACCTTATGAGACTTTTTTGTGTGTGATTATGTGTCGCAACGTATTTAATGTGTGGCCCAAGACAACTCTTCTTCTTCCAGTGTGGCCCAGAGATGCCAAAAGTTTGGACACCCCTGGAAGGAGCTGTAGCATTGCGGAAAGGCTAAGCAAGTTGCCACAGAATTCCCAGGAGCTGACCACAATTCAAACTCTCATAACTGGGCTATTAGACAGCCTTTGGTCGCCAGATAAATCTTTGAATTTTCTGGAAAAATTTTAACAGAACTTGGTAAATGTCCATTTTGTTTAAAAGATAAACTAGACTTATTATTATTATTATTATTATTATTATTATTATTATTTGGTTATTACATGCTAGAAACCAGCTCTCATGAAAAGAGTAAGATTTTACTCTAGTTAATTAAGCAGAGGCGGCAGGGGAAGGTATCATCTGTTTCCACACGGTGGCTCATCACAGAGTAGAGCAAGAGATTCAGGGTATTCACATCTTTTAGAAGAACACTACACTAAAGTCTAGTCCCAGTTCTTCTATTTACTAGCTCTTTCAGTATGGGTATTACTTACTCTGATGCAGGCCTGAGTTCTCACATCAGCAAAATAGAGATCATAATATCTACAGCAGAGCTGTTAGGAGAACAAAATGTGTTGTGGAAACTGGAATATTACACGCAACTAAGGTATCAGTAAAATCCTTCCTCTTTCTGGTCAAAATCTCTTCCTACAGATACACGCACCCTGCTGGTTTTGTTCCTCTGGAGAGCCCTGACTGGCACAGAGGGTAGTACCTGCCCTGAGCGTTGCCATGAGCAGTGAATGCAGGCGCTTGGTGCGCCCCACGCACTTGGTAAGTGTTCTACTTCTGTTGGTAAAAGGACGATGAAAAGGAGAGGGCAAATATCCTGCCACAGATTCTACTTTGTTAAAAGAATCATCCGCATCTTATTATTTTTGTGTGTAAAGGGGATGCATTCGAGAGCCAGAGATCCTCTCACAGACCCAATGGGAACAACTTCCAACGAAGTTGGAAGAAAGTCACTGCTTGTATTGGGCTGACCAAAACGTTCATTTGATTTTTTTCTGTAAGATGACTCATAGTGCTTAGCTGTGTTTAAATTCATTCAAAACAATTTTGTTAGATTGTATTGTGATAGCTGTCATATCGGTGTGCCTTTTAAAAAACTTATCAAAATTGGTCAATTTTTGTGTAGCCATTTTAATATTGAAGGTGGAAAAAATACACATTTTTGGCCTATTATGCTTTATTATATCAAGAAAGGTAAAAATGTAACTGAAAGACAAAAAAAGATTGTGCAGTGTACGGAGAAGGTGCTGCTACTAACCGAACATGTCAGAAGTGGTTTGCGAAGTTTCGTGCTGGAGATTTCTCACTGGACGGTGCTCCACAGTCAGGCAGACCAGTTGAAGTTGATAGTGATCAAATCGAGACATTAATTGAGAACAATCGATGATACCCAAATCAATAAAGGTATTGGTAAAAATGAAAACTGTGTCCTTTATTTTATGGGAAAAAAAAAAATACAGACTTTTTGGCCAACGCAGTATTTGCCTCCCCACATGCATTTCCCGACTCATTGGAACTCAGAGGGTGTGTCTGAGATCTTACTCTCTGTACTGTGTGCTGACTTACAGGGCAGAGCCGTAGAGATGGCCTCTTCCCTTCAAATTGTATGGTGGCCTCATAAATGTATGATCACAAGGAATCAGGACAGAAGCCCACTTAGGGGTTGTCTATCTAGAATAAAAGGAGAAGGGTCTGCACACTTGAAAAGAACAACATTTGTGGGCCAGCTGACACAGGGGTTGGCTGTAGATGTCGACTACATCCCAGTTAAAATCTCTTATGTATTCCATAAGCACGCCTTAGAAAGATAGCTCTTCTATACGAACTTTCTTAGAGCGGGGTAGCAAAGAACCACCAAAGATCAATTAAAATATTAAAGTCCATAGTAAATGAACATCTTCAGATTAGAAGGAACCTCTAAAGCTCCTGTAATTAAAAAATCCAGCCTGTGGGGAAATGACACCTGAGCTATTAGGAGTAAAGGCTTGCAGAAGGCAGGTGAATGAGACAAGAGCAGAATTCAGCTCTCCTAGCTCTCGGCTCTTTCTTTTGACCATGGAAATGAATTTCCGCTTCCACCACAGAATAAAAAATAATTGGATTTCTCCAAGTCTTATGAAGGTGTAACTTGCAATTCAGAAGAATCTGTAGGTTTAACTGCATCTTCATCTGACCCAAGAGAGTAAAATGAAATAAATAAAACCAGAACAATGCTGGAACTGGGGGCTCGGATGGTCCCCGGTGCAGCCTGCTCCCTCTAAGCACTGTAATTGCACTGCTGCTTCAGATAAAGGGACCGGAGAGCTGCGGAGCCCGGCTGAATACAAAACCAAAGCCCTCCTCCGCCTCCCCTCCCATAATTAATCTTTTCTGCTTTCCGCAGGAACCGTCCTCTGCAGCGCTCATCATTTGGCCGGGCCTTTCCCTTTTGTTATCGCCATGGCTGTCTTTGTTTTGGAAAAAGAAGAAAAAACACCCATGGCACATGAACCCTGCGTAGGAAGGCAGCTAAGCTTCGAATTTACCATGTCACATGTAACATTCATGTCGCTCTCACGCTTTATCAATTTGAACATCATTTCTCTCCCTAAAGAACTTAGGAAATGCAAAGCCAACATTTTTATTTATCCATAATTCTAAGAAGTGGAGTACTTTTTAAAAGACACCAAAAACATCATGTGATGCAGATACTCCATTTATGCTCTGAGAGAAACCAATATTTCTGAACTCCTTTACTAGTCACTGATGTAGTTGCCATAGAAACCATACCATTAAGCCAGGCAGTTACTTCCACATTACATAATATTATCTAATGCTTAGTTACTCCTGAACAAACATGTTTATTCAGTAGCTTTTTGTCCATGTAATCAACCATATGTACTTTGATTTGATTAAACAAGGAACACAGCATAAAATCATCTGTCGCACAGCGCGCGGCGCCTGCTACTCATCCAGAAAATGATGAGCCACACGGTGCACGTGAAGTGACGGGCAGAGGCTCTGCTGGCACGGCTGACGTGACGCGTGTTTATGGATCAAAGGAATCAACATTAAAATGAGGTGAAATGAGAAACTAGACTAGAAATATTTCGGATGAAATTATAATAGTTTTAAATATCTCTCTTTTTAACAAAAAGGGGAGGAGACAGCTCACACTCTCAGGAAGTCCGTGTGTATTGATAATGTACTTTAGAGAAAAAAGCTTGTATTAAAATTCTCGTTCCGGGTAGGGACATTATTCCCCATGTTAGTAGTGGGCTTTGGCGTGACTAGGATTGATTCACATGATATTTGAGAGATCATAACTGACAACCAAATTTCAATAACCTTGTTAGTTACGTCATGAGACAGCTCCTTTATTCCTCTTCCATTCATTTGAACTCGCACTTTGGGTATTTCTCAATGAATGCCAATAATGGATAGAGCACCAAGACATAAATCAGGGGTGTCAAACTCGTTTTCAAACATCAGCCTCCAGTTGCCTTCAAAGGGCTGCATGTAATTTTAGGACTGTATAAATGTAACTACTCCTTAACAGTTAAGTGAGAGCTTGACATTGCCACCAGGTAGAAACAAGGTGCTGGGCGGGATAAAACAAGGTGGAGGGAGGGACTCAGCCTGAGGGCTTGTGTTTGCCACCTGTGACATAAATAATGCTTATAAGAAAAGTCCTTTAAGGAAATTGAAGCTTTCTTTTTCCCACAGGTAAGATCTACTCTCTATACAATGCAAGATCTGGAGAAATTTATACTCCCCTCCATATGTCTTCCCCTCCCTCTCCTATTCATTCTCGCCACTCCTCTTTCTTTTTCTTACTTTTCTGTCTACCTGTCTGTTTTTTTTTTATTTAAATAGATGCTAAATTTATTGAGAAATGAATTGAAATTCCTAAGCTGGCTCTTAAAAAACACTTTACTAAATATTTGTGTAAGTATATAACCTATGTAGTGAGTTTTCTAATATCTTGTTTAAATATGTTCTTGTTAAAGACAATGATAATGTACATAATCATTTTAGAAAAAAAGAGAGATAAAAGTACATTAAAACCACTCAAAACTCCCACCATCCAAAAATAATGGCTTGTGCCATTTTTATGCAAATGAAAATAGCACTTAATTAGAATTTCCAAAGGAATGCCTCTTGCTCTGATTGGGTCTGTAACTCATTTCTTCCTGGATTTCCTTGTTCTGTTGATTTTCTCCGGTTCTACATTGGCATGGCACTTTATTTCGGCATACTAATTTTTTCCCCAGTCCTTAGTCTTTGCATCTGCAAAAACTCAACATTGACTTTTCTTACTATTCTAGACACTTCATTTCCCTTCAATACCCCTCTCTCTTTTTCTTTTTGGCTATTCCTAAGGACTCTGAGCTGGCCAGCCCAGTGCTGTTTCCTTGGTCCTCTTCCTTCCTCACCCCCCGGGCATCGTGACCTCCTATGCCTCTCATCTCTATATAAGACTCAGTTCAGGCATCAAATCCTGAATAAAGTCACCACTTCACAACATTCCACCCCACCCACAAACCAGCTGAATTTTCCCCTTCCTGCTTGTATCTGGGCACTCCAGCCTGTGCTATTTCTGTAATATATTAATTTCTGAGTTGTTGATGATCAGTCTGTCTTCAATCATTTACCAAACAGGATTATGGGACCCTGCTCTGTGTCAGTCCAGACCAGTGGCTCAGCAGAGCTGAAGACCAATGGGGCTGGGTCCTGAGAGGGTCACCTTGCGGCCCATATTTCCTATATGCTCAGTGCTTAGCAAAACGTCTGATCTATAGTCAACACTTAATATTTGTTTGTTGAATTGTTTTTAAAATGTCCAATTTTATTATATGCTGTTACTTAAGTTTTAGAAAAATAGAAAATACAAATTTACAGGGAAAACCCTCCACAATTTACCCACACTCTCACTAATCAGAAATCAACACTGTCACATTGTATGCACATATTTTTCAAATAAAATTTTCTTAGATCGTAATGCAAATCTAATAATGGAGCTGTGACACGTGTTTTTCTACTCGAAAATTCGACACACGTGGCAATAGCATTTGGAGTGGCTTCAGGCAGGAATATTTTTAAGTGAGGGGACACTCCAATGGATCAGGTGATTCCTTAGCCATTTCTGCCTTGGGTCTGGCTCGCTCTCTCTGTTTTTTTATAACTGCACTGCAGTGAAGTCTTTGCTGACTTTTTCCACTCGCCCGGAAACGAGTAAGAAAGGACAGAGGAACTTGAGTCCCTAAAGACAAAAAGCTCTATTCCAAGAAAACAGACCAGGATTAGTGAGGCTCTGTCTGTGGTTTCTAATCCAAAGTTTCCATTTGCAGTACCTCTCAGACATCTTGAGGGGCTAGTACATAAGCCCCTGTATCTGGGTACCTGGTTTTGTACTCAGAAGATGGGCGTACAAACAAATCTCAGAATGTAGAGTCTGGAGTCAAACTACCCTGGTTTTCAAATGCTAGTCCTGTATTGCAGAAGCTGCCAACCATTGATTAAACCTCTCTTTTAAGTCTCAATTTCCTTTTCTATGAATCAAAGCAATAACAGATTAATTAAAGTACATACATATATAAAACCTTTAGCCTAGTACCTGGCACATAGAAAGCATTTAACAAATATTAACACTCTCTCTCTCTCCCCCCCTTTCTCCCCCTCAACATACACACACACACACACACAGACTCAAATACACAAAGATCACATACTTAACTTTTGGAAAATTTGTAGGTCTTTTTCCCCTAAAGTAACTTAATATTAATTACATTTCTACTTTGCATATCCCCCCTTCTAATAAAATGTTTCCTGCTGGCTTGATCTAATCAGCTTACTCTTTTTGACTCTATAATTTACTTATCTTCTAGTATAAGTGATTTCCTCCCCTTTAAGCCTCAATATTCACTGCACTTAGAATTTTCATAGTATGCATTTTGCTGTTGTTCAGCCATACAATTACCTAAGGAAAAATTTTGATCAATAATAGTTCCAAATGATTATTCTTCTTTAACACATCTATGATAAATTTTATTTGTGGAGTTGAATTGAAACTATTTCATAAAATGGAATTTCCTACAGAGAACTGCAAAGTAAAGATATAAAAATAATGGACATTATTACCACTACCCTAATTCCCCTTGATTATTCAGAATTTTGCAATTTAGTTCAGTTGGGAAACATATCATGGGGACTGCCTTATTTGATATTCCTAAAACACAGGGTGGGATGGTCTAGTCCTCATATCCTCCAATAGGAAACCCAGAAATTAGGTAAGGAAAAAAAAAAGCTGGTGCTAAAAAACGTGGGGGTTCTTAGTTAAGAGCCTGAAGCAACCAATTCCCTCGGGTCCAATGGAAGAGACAATGAAGACTCTGACAAAGGCAGAGCAAAGAGACCACCAGTTAAATGCCCCTTTTATCTTCCTGAGGCTCTAATTACCACAATTCCAGTAGCCTCTACACTGTCTCCATAAAAGGAAGGCTGTGCGTTTATTCTGCTATTGATAAGTTGGAAGGCCTTGCTGAAGTGTTTTCTTTAGCCTAAGAACCACTGTGGCTACTAGATAAGGTCACTCCAGCCCAGTACACCGTCTGTTGTGATGATAGTAGCGGGGTTTTGAGGGAGAGGATATATATGTATACATCCTATGAAAGAGCATTACTTTCCTGCAATTGGATGCCTTAATTCATCTAAATATTTGTTGGACATTTTCATAACCCTATAAGATTTTATTGCCCACTACATTTATTTATTCTCAAAACATCTCTTTCCGTACATATATACTTACATTTGACTTTTATAACTTCAGACCACATCTAGTCTTTGAAGCAATTAGGGCTAATTATCCACACTGTACAGAGAAAGCTCAGAAAACTAAAGTTACACACCCAAAATTCAGCAGTAAGTAAATCAGTGATACTTCAGTTTTTTAATGAAAGCTACAGAGTCTGACCCCAGAAGAACATGGAGACACATACATTTTCCATTTATTTCTGGACTTGTAGTCACCCCCGAAGCCCATTTATGGAACTTCAGTTCCAAAGTCCCTGCGATTAGTGAAAGACCTACAATCTGAACACAGTTCTTTCAGAGCTAAGGCCAGCATACCTGCCCCACCCCACAATGTTCGAATATCTAAGTCCATGTTCACTTGGTTCCTGTCTCTTTATTGATTTTTTATGACATCCTCACTCATCTTTTAAAACAAATTTTCAGGCTGAAACATGACCTACTGTCTGCCTCATAGGGGAGTTCTGTCATCATTCCCAAATCGTCTGGGAGCTTCGAGGGAGCTGACCTGCAGCAACCCGCACAGGGGATTCTGTGACGATTTATGTCAAAAGGAGAACAACGCTTAGGCCCAAGGTGCCCAGAGTCTTCCTGACGATTCTAAACTACAGTACATCAAGCCCATGTCTCCTGAGCATGAGAAATTCATTTCTTACTAATTCATCCAAATACTTCGGGTATTTCTTTTTATACCCATTAACCTTCTGGAACAGTGATTACCAAATAATTGCCACCTATCTGCTACCACCCAGCGTGCCTTTGGTATCCTTAAGGGGCCTCTTATTTCTATGCAGATGCTAAAATACTAACTAAATAAACTGTTCATTGATTAAATCTAACGGTATATTAAAAAAAAACTACCAAGTCGCTCCTCTGTGATCAAGTCGAGTTCATCCTAGCAATGCACGCACTGTGCAATGGTGACAATGTAATTGACTCAAGTTAACAGATTAAAGGAGAAAGAAAACTCACATGATCCTTTCAAATAATGCTGAAAAAGCATTCAATTAAATTCAGTGCCCATCCAAGATGAAATGCTCAGCAAGCTAGGAGAGAATGGAAATCTTCCTTATCTAGTACTTGAAAGTGAAATACTCGATACGCATATTCCCATTAAAATTTAAAAAGGCAGGATACCTGCCTGCCATAGCTATTGCTGTTCAACATTGGCCCATGAACCTTAGCCAATGCAATGGAATCAAAATAAATAGGATGCCTAAATTCTTCTATAAAGGGTGAGACCAAGCAAATTTATTTATTTTTACTCACAATCAAATTGTCTACCCTAAAAAATGCACTGACCTTTCTGCCTTTCCACCCTCACCCAATCCTGCATGCTGATATTAGTCTCCCTTTCCCAAGGTCACAGAGCTGGTAAGATGTGAGGCCACTGTTTACCTCCATCAGCCCAATTCCCAAGCCACAGGCTTCATCACCATCTCACTCCTTCCTTGCACTGTTTGAAAATGAAAAATCAAAACAAAGGACAAGTACGCACCCTCCCGCAAATGATCAAGGTCATCAAAAGCAGTTACCAAAATTTCCTAGTCATCTGTCCTGTATCTCTTTTAAAAAGAAAGAATGTGTGTGTGTGTGTGTGTGTGTGTGTGTGTGTGTGTGTGAGAGAGAGAGAGAGAGAGAGAGAGACTGGGTGGTTTGTTTTAAAAGTCAGAGCTCTTGCCCTAATTTAAAAACAATCATTAAAACAAAAGTAGTAAAGCAGAGGAGAATGCCTGTGAGCAGCATGTCCTCACTGCACTTCTAATGCACGCAGCTCAGACAAAGGAGGTGCCATTATTGTTTTTCATAGTGCCTCCTGGGTCAGGGGAACGCTCATTTTTATCATATAAAATAAACAGTGGATTTATTTAACAGTGGATTAGTGAACAGTCCTCTCTCAAAGGGTGCTGGAAAGCCAGCAAGGACACTGTCCAGGAGCCTTCACATACTCAAATGCCTAGTAAGGTCTGGGCCGGAACGGGAGGAACCCTGGAGCCCACTACCTTTGCTTTAGGATTGTTTCTGACCTGCTTGTCGACATCTGTTCTCAAGTCCTGAATAGAAACTACATCAGATGAAGAGAAGGAAAAACATAAACATTTGGTCTGCTAAGTCTTAATTTTTCAAATATCATTGGTTTCATTGTTCCAAGTTACCTTCGTTGGGCTCTGCTTAAAGCACTGGCGAATTTTTCCCTTTAAGTGTGGTTAATTGTATTTCCTTTTCCCCTGCTGGTAAAAATCCATGTTTAGGTTAAAGTCTCTTGCTGAGTCTTTAAAAAAAAAACGCATCCTGGCTGGTGTGGCTCAGCTGGTTGGAGCAAAGTCCCATAAACTGAAAGGTTCGATTCCCCGTCAGGGTGCATGCCTAGGTTGCAGGTTTGGTCCCCGGACGGGGCGTGTATGAGAGGCAACTGACTATTGTTTCTCTCTCACATCAATGTTTCTCTCCCTTGCTTTCTCCCTCCTTTCCTCTCTATTAGCATGTCCTCAGGTGAGGATAATAAAAATTTTTGAAAAATAAAATGCATCACCAAAACCCGATGTCTATAAACTAACCTTCAAAGCAGGTAGAGGACTCCAGAGCTATATTTCAAAGGAAAAAAATGTTTCCTGTATATGTGTTAAGTAAATAACCTTAATGTTAAGTGAATTTTATGGGATTCTATGGACAGTGTGTGGTAAAGACCTGTGGCTTCAGCAAGGTTCCTTATGGTCTAGTTTATTAATAGTAACCACTATAGGTAATCATTATAATGTCCCATCAACATGTGGACCTTTCTATTTCCTTTAAAACAGGTGTTAATTTCATGCTAGACTATCACATTAAGGTGAATCATGTCTAAGTGCCTTTTGAGGTTAAATAAGAGATTTTGAATTGTTTCCAGAGCATTTTGCTTCTTTAGAACACATTGGTCACATTAGAGATGCTGGATGCAGAACACGTCACACCTGCTTCCCTGAGTCTGAGGAATCTGCTGAGCTTTACTGAGAGCAGAACGCTGCCTGTCTGGTTCCTGTTGTTACTACGTCTGTAGTTCCTGATACTGACAATTTCTGAACCTACTCTCCTTTTAATAAAATAATGCAGACAATGTAAAGAGCCCAGATGAGGTTAGGGTGAGGTTCCGAGTTACAGAAAACCTTCTCCAGCTTCATAGTTCTATCACACAAGGTGAATGCAGGTTTTCTTAATCATAATTGATTTCTTAAAAACTCAAGGTTAAAGTGAGTTGGGTAGAGAGTTTAGGAATATATGTAGCATCCACTGTTTCTTCTCAGCCTGGTTTGCTCAGTCTGAGCTGAACTTACCCAGAGAAAGACATCATCTTCTCTGAATATATTTATAAATATGATGGCTGCTGAGCCAGGGAAAATGAATTCCAATGTGTTCAGAGCTCTCCCAGGAATACATGTTCTTCTCAGGAAATATTTGTTGCCTGACCTAACTGCTGGATGTTGCCCTCTGACACGAGTATAAAACAGAGCTTCAGAGACACTCATGTTATGCATCAACCTCGATATTTGTAAGTTCACATGAACAGATGTCTCACTGTCGTCTGCCTGGGGGTGCCGGCAGCTGTGGCACTTCGGGGCTGCTGAGCCACGTAATGCTTTCATGCCTGTTGCCTTGGCACATACCTCAGATGACAGTCCACTCTTGCAGAGGGAGTGGTTGCAGCATCATTGTCGGGGTCAATGTCATAATATCTATTAATGTTCCTCAGACACCTGAAATGAGTCAAAAGCCCTAGAATAAACAAAATAAGGTGCTTGGACGTGCATCACACAGAACATGACATTATCCCTACCAGCCGAAAGGGAGCCAAGAGAAGGAGAACAAGTCGTCCTGCAGGGTCCTTCCTGCGAGGGGGGCCCTGGGCTGGGTACTTGGAGGCATCCACACAGTTCGGCCTTGGGAGGAGTTTAATCAGCAAATGTCTTGAGATTTACACAAGAAAATCTTGGCATCAACGTTCACTCCAAATGGAGGATCTGTTTCCAATTCAGACTTTATAAAGGAAGTTACTTTTCCGAGAGAAAGATCTAGCACGTGACCCTTTCCGTGACCACAGCATAGAGCCAGTGCAGTAAGAGAATGTGATCCAGAAGGCAGGCGTCATTGCCAGGTGGTCGGCGACTCAACCCCCCGCTCTGCTGGGAGCCTATCACTTTCCTCTCTGTATCTCCAGAGCCCATCTGAAGATGGGAGTAACGGCGGCCACTCTGTAGGGGTGTTGTGAGACAGGAATGAGAATCCAAGCAAGCACTCGGCGCATGAACGCACATGCAATGGCCAGCGCCTGTTCTTGTAAACCAGACACAGGGCCCGGGCTGTTCAGAGCAGCACGCGAGGCGGAAAATCCCAGCGCCATGCAACTCGGAGCATGGCTGTCTCTGAACTAAGTAATCAGCAGCAGGTGTTGTATTGCAGAGCATATTGGAAGACGCAAACCTACTTAAAAATACAATTGATACAGATTATATATGATGTTCACTTTGGTGGAAACTTTGATATTACCACATGGTGCCCGAGCACAGGCGGGAAGGGCTGCGACTAGCATGGGCAGACACCAAAGCCCCAGCACAGCTCGGTCACCACAGAGAGAGCAGAACACCACACCAGAATAGAGGTTATTCTTAGCTACATCCTGCTAAGAGTTCTCCTTTTTTCTTTTCTTGCCTTTTCTCTTCTTTAAGAAATCTTTTAAGCCAGTTGCTTAATGAAGTGGTAATGGAAATAGATAACAGCACCCCACAGAGCAATATTCATTTGTGCTTGAGTAAATTGCAAAGGAAAATAAATATAGTTTACATTCCACTTCTTTTATATCCACTAATTGTTAACAACTCTTTCTTGTCATCTTTAATCCCTGGGGGCACCTTATCACAGTACTATAATCAAATGCCAGGGCCCAAATAGTTACGGAAGGATGTCTTCTGCCTGGAAGCATACCACACGACACGATTCACATACTCCCCTCCCTTCACCTCCTCTACAACACAGCGAAGCAACTATCTCGATGTCACTGAGAGGAAACTGGGTCACAGACCCTGAACCCCAACCTAACACTGCCTCCACTACTCCAACGGTCTCTGCATTGTACAGCTAGTACTTCTACTGTCTCTAAGACTAGCATAGTCCCTCACTCCATCTGAGCCTATTTACCTCTGTCCTCTACCTTCAGACCTGTGTAGACCGAGAAGGCAAATGCAGGTAACATCACTGTAGTTCCTTCACACATGAACTCATCATCTCTAAGATGTGTTTCAATTATATGTCTACTTTTAAATCTTGATACTTCAAATCTATTCACTTCAAGCCACTGTGTGATATCAACATTTTACTGCTAAATTACCATTTGCCTTTGCACATTTTATCACTGTGTGTTTTGGTTTGGATTGCCAGCTCATTGTGGACAGGGAAGAGTCATACAAGCAGGTGGCTTAAATGTGGATTATATGGTGCTTTCCTATCATATAAATGACAGGGATATGCTTTTGGCTTAATAAACATGGAAACTTAAATAAAAGAAACTCCAAGATTAAATGAGGGGGTTATTTTTGGACCAACGTGTGTTTGAGGTCAGCAATATGACACGCATTCTACTCACCAGAGAGCATGAGATGCTTCTCACTGAGTGTAACTCTAAGTGATCTTTCCTCCTTTCTCATTACAGACTAAGAGGCAAGCAAGTAAATGTCCCCACAACTGTGCTTAGGAAAAGCTAAATCAGTCCAACAATTACAGAAGAAATTTACTGACATGGTAATCTCTTTACAGGAGCACAGTGGGAATGGCCTTTGATTCCTGGCATCTCCACGAGGGACAAACACAGGCAACAGACATGGGAAGGCTGTCTCAGCAAAAGGGGCTCCAGGCGTCCTTTAGGAATTTATCTGAATGAATGAAAACAGAATTATCCAAGTTGTACGATCTGTCAGAACACATACAATGGTGCCATTTTATATTTAGAACTTTCTCCCAGATGTTTGTATTTTATTTAGTTTCAAAAGGAAAGCCACGGGGGAAGAAAAGACTCATAGGTGGGCATTTCTGAGTCACGTTTGAAATTATTTGGACTGATTATCTTTGAAAAATTCCAGACTGTGAAAGATGAGTGTGTCCCATTTAAGAACAGAACGGACCTCTGGGAGAGACTGTCTTCTCCCACAGCACCCATGAACGGTTGCGCGAGTTGTGCACTGAACGACTCTAGGGGGCGCCACTCACATTGTGGTCACATTGTAGTCTATCTAAATGACATTAGAATTATGCAGTGAACAACTTGAAAAGATGCACAGATTATACTGCTCTTTAGTCACAGTGTTGACATGTCTTTGAAATTTCAGAACAGGAACTTGAGACACAGGGGTCCTAATTAAAAGGACAAATGGGGTGTATTGGTGAAGAGTGGAAAAGAAATGAGAATAAAAGAGCTTTCACTACGATGTCATGAGTTGGAAACCCTATTCCACCACTTATAACGTAGTCTTGGGCAAGTTACCTAATCTCTCTAAACCCCTGTTTTTCATGTGTAAGTATTGACTGAATTATATCTTGCAGGAGTGCTGTGAGGGAAAGAGTTGACTTCCTGTCAGTCAGGCACACGGTTCACAGTGGATGCTAAGCAGTTACAGCCATTGTTATCGTTTGTGTGCAGTTGGCCCTCTTAGGGAAATCATGCGACGCAAGAGAGTGACTCAGACCTGGGATAGCACAGAAAAAGTTCCCTTGTTCTTAAGCCCGCTGAGATGTTCATCTAGAAGCAAAAGGAAATGCTTATTAATTCACAGATCAAAGAGTCATCCAAGGGAAGGGGAGAGGTTAGGCAGAACACAGAAGATTTTTAGGGGGATGAAACTGCTCTGTATGCCAGCGCACCATAGTACGACAGTGACGGATGCACGCCATTATACGCCTGTCCGAGCCCACGGAACGCACACGCCGAGGGCGGGCCCTCATGTAAACTGTGAACTCTGGGTGACGACGACGTGTCACTGCAGGTTCAGCGACTGTGACGCAAGACTGTGGCGGGAGACGATTTTAACGGTGTGGCCACGTGTGTGTGGTAGCAGGGGCGTGTGGGAAATCTGTACTTTTCTCTCAATTTTGCTGTGAAACTAAAGTTGTTTGAAAAAAAAAGTCTTAAAAAAGATAGGCATCAAGCACACTCACAACATGTTCCATGTGTGGAGAAAAAGCCCAGATGAAACCTACAGACCTTTATGTGTTTATGTGAGTAGGACTGACTACAAGTCCAAACCCTGTTCATATGAAAAGGAATTGGAGTAGCTTACTAAATACAGATCCAAATTTGGATGGTCCAAGGGTTCTCTTCTCAGTTGACCTATCCTTATGACAGGATTTTAAAAGTATAAGTGAAAAATTTTCCCTGGAAAGTGAAATAGGATAGGAAAACAGGATTTAGCCAATTATAAGTTTGTACGAAATTTATCTACCATTGCTATGATTTGGACACACATTTTTCTCGAAGCTCCTTAAAAGACAAAGCAGAGGGGAAAATATGATCAAGTTTCAGAATGGTGGCGCACATGAAATTAAAACAAACTAGTCATTATTCAGTGATACGCATTTCCCTGCTCCTGAGACCTGAGAGAAATTTCTCTGAAGGTGCTCCGAAAGGAATGGTTGAATAATAACAAATTATGAAAACTATGCATTTGAGTGCATGTGCCAAATTGAAGAGCTAGGATGAATTGGTGTCCTTTAGTCCTGATTCGGAACTGGACAACTTCGGAGGGCGTGACATTCGCCTTTTGTCCTTGGTCAGGGAGTTTCAAAGTCAAGGAGAAAAAGAGGTCCTAGCTGAGGTCTATTCCCATTCTGACCTTAGCCTGCCCTTCTCATGACAAGATTTAACCCGCCCCAAGACACCACTTTCTAGAAGCTCAAGCCCAGGCACCTTCCCTCTTAAGGATTGTCCAGACTCTTAAATGAACTCAAACCGATTCTACAAAGAGCAAAAAACAGTGGCATTTGGGGGCTTTTCACACGTGATCCAAAAACCTCTTTCGCCATTCACGTCCCCTAACAGGACCTCTGCTGCTTAGATCCTGTGTTCTGTGAATTCAGGAACTGCTGACAACGTCACAATTCGTGCTGTTTGTTCTGTGAACCTGTACCCCAAAAAAGGCACAGTTTAGGGAAGTCCAGGAGTGATTGATAAATATAGACCCAGGAGTTTGTTAAAACAGGCATATTTGAGTCCATGACTGAGCTACAGTACTTAGGCGGAAAGGCTAGAATCAGCATAGAAACATGCCCAGATTAAAATCAGAAGATTCAAAACTTCTCTTCATAGTAGTTCCTGTAATCCCCTCTTCCCACTATCCCCACCCTGGCTATTGTTAGATTGTTCTTAACTTCAATGTCTCTGGTTATATTTTGTTTGCTTTTTTTTGTTGTTGATTATGTTCTACTATAAAGGACACATGGACGGAACCAAGGGGGAGGGTGGAGGTGGGGGAGGGAGGTGGGTTCAGCTGGGGTGGGGTGGAGGGATGGGGAGAAAAGACATACAACTGTAATTGAATAACAATAAAAATTTAAAAAAAAAAAAACAACTTCTCTTCACAGGATGAGCAAAGTGATGACTTGAGAAAACTGTCTCCAAAATATAGATACAGAGAAAGCGGCCTAAAGCATCCAGGTTGGTCATTTAACTACATCCCCCGAATTAAAAGGGCAAGTGTGTAACTTCCAGCTTTGCTTTTCCCACAGAGGCATTGTCGGTTGCGCTTGATTTTCCTCACCCGAGCTTTATTCTAAGTCTGGGTCTGCACTACCAAGAGCAAGCCAGTTACGAGGCCTCCACATCTTTCGTATAGATCCACAGCACGACCTCATTAAGTAGGACTTCACAAATGTGAAGTCGGTGATAATTAAGACAGGGGATCACTCGAGTTTTCCTTGGCACTGCTCAGGGATAAAATGGTTTGCTAAGCAAATTAATAGTGTCAATGAGATTCCAAGGGAAATGTTTGCCTACTTTAGAAGACAAACTGTTGTCCAGTACACGAGAACCTCAAGCTATCAATTAGGTGTGCGCCAGACACTGTTTACATGGGCCGTGTAGCACTGACTCAGAGGTGGGAAGTCATTTCCGTTCCACTGCGTATGATCTGGGCGACCTTGGACAAGTCACTTCATCTCTCCAAGCCCTGCCTTCCTCCTTGGAAGCTAAAGTGAAAATATCTCAGTGAGCTAATGTATCTAAAGCACCAGAGAGATATTGTCTCAATATATGTCCATTGCTTTCCCCCTTCTCTCTCTTTCATTTATTCCCAAATTGCCCCTCTAGCCGGGAGAGAGATATACACCTAGTTATTCCAATGTAAGGGCCTCTACTTGAAAGTAATAAAAACTATTTCTTTTCAAATATTCCATGTCACAGAGTGGCCTTTACATTGAATTTGTGAGATGTGATTGTGTTTTCAAAATAAAATGAGAATATCTAAAAATATAACAAGATTATGTTTTGTCCTCCTAAAATGAGTGAGTTATCCATGAGCATTTCGATGATGGGCCTAAATAGCTTTAAAAAATAATTACAAACTGATTGCCACTATTGGAAATACATCTCCAAATGTATATCCCTTGGAAAGCGGCGGAGAATTATCTCCATCCATAAAGAGTGATCTGTGCATAGAGGACCCAGGCATGTAGCTGACCCGAACGGAGCAGTGAACTCTCCAGCAAGGGCGTGGCTACGAAGCAGAGAGTCGGTAGCTCTGGGTACTATTTACCGAGCTGTGAAGAGCTGAGTTAACCATGCCCTCGAGGCCTGCCTCAGACACCACATTAATGATTCCTGCATACACAAATTCATTAGTTGTTTAATTAAGTTAAATCATGAATTGAATTTGTTTAATCATTAATTAAGGAACAAGCACTGCTGTGCTAAAATTCAGCACCTCAGGAAAAAAAAAAAGCAGAAGAAAATAGTAATTCCAAGTTCCTGGTGCCCCACACCCGCCAATGGTTCCCAATTCTGCCTTCTTGCTCCGTGTGCGCGCGCACACACACACACACACGCACACTGAGATCATTTTCAGAAGTATTTTGTATCTTTTCATTTCAAAGTTGGTATTGTTTTCAAACTAAACGTGAAAGTCATTTGTTTGCAGACTGTATATTTGACTTTTGTTCCTCCGCAGATGGCGTTTTCCTTACTTCAGAGGAGAAAAAAAGTATTTGCCTAGTTTCACAAAATGAAATATTGACTTTTTTTACCCATGAAGGATCAGTGGGGGGATTCAATTTCAACCCCAAAAGGATTCCCGAGAGAACTCTATCAACAACCTCAAGACCTCCGGTCACTGTTTTAAGAATTCAGAGAACGACCGCACACTTAAAATCACAAATCGAGGTATGCTCAGGCTTCCAGCTCATAAAATGGAGACTTGCACTCATTCAACACCTGAAATTAAACTCTCTCGGCAACCACATTGGAATACTGGATGCCACCTAGAGCTCTAGGTTTGTGAGAAAGTGAGAAAACACTTTCTCTGCGACTATAAGCAGTTCCCCAAGTGCAGTCTTGGGCACGACTTGTGAATCACACGGCCCCTCCAGATGGGTTGTGCCATAGTAATGCACCAAGCAAATTTGTTCTGGCCCCCAGCATGAGTCAGTAAGCCATCCATGGCACCTTGCACAGGTGCTTCTCCAGGGCAGGATGGGAATTCTGGTGCAGTGGATTTTGTTTCTTGTGTTGCTAAGGGGGGATTTGGAGGGATTACTTGGCAGTGTTTGTGAGGGAGGGGGGACTGGAGGCTGAAAATCCCTGCTTTGGCATAATTGTCCACGTCTTCACTGAAGTGGCTGGGTTAGTTGTCATAGCAACAGACCAAAATTATCCACCTGATGTTTCCTTCTGGCTCTTCAGGGTATAGCACCGTGAAGTGTGAAAAACCCTCTCTCCAATGTGCTTACAACAAAGGTAGGTGAGTTTTCTCACTTACTACCCCTAAAAGCTGATTTTCAAAAATCCCGTCTCTCAAGTTGTAGCCTGATGGATGAGTCAGAACACAGACATGTTTGAATAACATTAACTAGACAGAGCAGTGCACGCACCATGTCACATAAACGGGGCCACCCAGATCTGCTAATGGAGGGTCAGCGCTTTGTGGAGCAGAGTGAGAGCAAGGACTTCCCTGAAGAGGAAGCTACAGCTAGAGCAAGAAAAGAATTAGCTGTCTTCCTAGCTTACTCAATGGAAACACAGAGAGTACTGGCTCCGTAAATTATCTCTCTGCAAAATAATGATGTTGCTGAATGATCCAGAAAAACATGGACATTTCTGGTGCCTTAAAATTCATAAACATAAGACATATGTTAATATGAGTATTTACATATATACTATAGAGATATATAAATTTCTAAATCCATATCTATTTCAACCAATGAGCTATTAGTTTAGTTTTTGACTAATACTTCAGATTCATTATAAATCTACAATATGTGTTTAGCATCGTAAGTTAGAAGGCATAACGTATCAAGTTGAATAAAACAACGGAGAGACCATTTGTTGTGCAGAGAGTAATAGAGTGCTAGTGACCACGACACAGAGCATGACAGCGGATACTTTAAAAAGAAGTGCGGAATTCAGGGAAATGCCACAGAAGACCTTGGTTCCATAACTGAAGACATCAGGAAGAGATTCATCAGACAAAGAGCATTCAGAACGCTCGGTAGGAAATGAAAGAAAAGCTGGCAGAGAGGGTGGGGAGAAGAACCCTAGGCAGAGAGATGGAATGAACAGAGGATCAGAGGAGGGACTTCACTGTGTTTCTTCAGGGTTGGGGTAAAAGAGTCAGAGATAAAACTGGAAGGTGGGTTAAAACAATACCTGGGAAGGACTTAAATGCCAATGTCAAGGGTTTATTTTTAATTTGGGAAGTCACTGAGAATTTCTTGGACAGGTAAGAACATGACTGGAGAGTCATCGAAGACAGGTTAATAGGACACTGCTCATATGGAAACTGAAATAGGGAGGATGGAGGGCAGGAGATGAAGAGAATGGAACCCAAGTGTGTGCCTAACCAGTGCCACGGTGGCTGGCAAGGAGAAAGAGTAGACTCATTGTCTCTGAGGTTTCTGCGGCTAAATACATAAAGATGGGACAGTTTGAACACCAAGCAAAATAATAACTGCAATGGAGTCACACACACACACACACACACACACACACACATGCTCCACTAGTTCCCTTTGGAAGTAGTTAATCAACTTACTCTTTTACAAAACTGGTAAATAAAGCAAAAGAAACAAACATTTGCAGTGCCTTTCTTATGAATTCTACATTAAGGTAACCAAATGAATAATTTGGAAAATTTCCCTTTATGTAAGTATTCCAACGAATGAATCAAGAAGGAAAGATAGAGTAGAATATATTATTTTACAGCCCTAATGAAATAATAGGTCCAGGTCAGTGGTTCCCAAAGTATGGCCCCTGGACCAGTGGCATCAGTATCATCTGGAAGCATGTTACAAATGCAGATTCTTGGGTCTAACTCGGACCTATTGAGTCAGAAACTCAGGTTGAGGCTCAGCAGTCTATATTTTAACTAGCTCTCCAGATGATTCTGGCACACACTCCAGACTGAGAAGTGCTGACCTAGATAATAACCATCCATGGCTGCTAATATCACAGAAAGAGACAGCTATGTATCATGAGCCCGCTGGCAGAAGTATACATGCAGTTGCTGAGCCAAATAATGCATATCACGCCTCTTTATCAAACCATCAGTCTAGAGGAAACATAGGGGGCTGTAGACTATGCCGGACAAACATTCATGGGTATGCAATCAACAAATCCTGACTATGGAAAACCTGACAGGACAAACACATTTAGTTCTTCAACAAACGAATTTTAAGGGAAAGAGGGGAGAGAGAGAAAATCTACAGACTGAAGAAACACATCAACTAATTGCAGTGTGTGGGCCTTATTTCATCTGACTCACATAGATGAAAAACACAACAAAAAAGTTATCAGTCCCGGAGGGCGGCTCAGTTGGTTGGAGCATCAAGGCTGCGAGACATGTATGGGAGGCAACCAATTGATGTTTCTCTCTCACATCAATGTTCTCTCTCTCATCGGTGTTTCTCTCTCTCTCTCTCCCTTCCTCTCCCTCCTCCTCTCTCTCCTTTCTCTCTCTCAAAAATCAATAAACATATCCTTGGGTGGAGTTTTAAAAAAAGGAAGTGGCACACATATAATGGATTACTGCTCAGGTATGAAAAAAAAGGACATCCTGCCATTCGTGACAACACGAATGACCTTGATGGCATTATGCTAAGTGAGGTCAGTCAGACAAGGCAACCAGTACAGTACTGCATCACTTACACGCTAAATCTAGAAAAAGTCAAACTTGGAGATACAGAGTAGAAAGTGGTTGCCAGGTGTCGGGTGTGGGAGAACTGGGGAGGGGTTGGTAAAAGGGCACACACTTTCAGCTATAAGATGAATAAGATCTGAGGACCAAAACTGTAATATGGTGACTACAGTTGATAACACAGTGTCATATTATTTAAATTTGCTAATAACTTAAACGTTCCTATACACACAAAAGATAAATATGTGAGGTGATGGGTGCATTAATTAACTAGAGGGAAGGAATCCTTTCACAATGAATACAAATATAAAATTGGCACAATGTACGCTTTAAATATCTTATAAGTTTCTCAACTTTCATCTCAATAAAGCTAAGACATGGACCAGAAAGCTATAGTAGCTGTCTGTTAACACAGAATAAGAATTGGCCCACACTTGGATGTGAAGGACAGTGAGGGAAAGAAAATAGGCGGCTTTATGATTGTATGCCAATGAATCCACCTCAGTGAAAAAATTATGTTTGCCAAGAACTGGGAAATCATAGAAAAACTGTGATGATCCCTCTTAGAAAAAAAAGTTCCACTTCCAGAGTTAAGTGTAGTTTCAAACCCTGAATCTCTTGCTGATAAGCTGTGTGGCCTGTTACTTAATGACTCTGAGCCTCAATTTCTGAATCTGTGAACTAGTGTTAAATTACTTAATCCCCATGATTCTCAGGAGAAGGGTATAATAGTTATGAATACTTCCCTGATGAGGAGGTCAAGCACAGAGAAGTTAAGTACAGCTGACCCCTTAGTCTGCACAGCTAGTAAGTGGTAGTGCGAGCGTCCACACCAAGCGGTTCCACCTACAGAAGCATCCTTAACTGCTGTAATGCAGCACCACTCCAGATTGTGTAGCAGGAGGAACAGGACTTAAAATCAGAGCACTGAGGCCAATATCCCATTCTAACCTTTGTCAGATGTTTAATTAGGTGAAATTAACCAAAGCTCAAGTGTCCTCATCTATGAAAGATGGCTGATAAAACCTGTCCTGTCTACTTCTTAGGACTTCAACAGTATTCAAACTAGAGAATTTATATGAAAATATTTTACAGATTACAAATTGACTCAAATAGTAAGTAGACACAATATGGACTGAACATTTGTGACCATCACAGACAGTCCTTGCAGCTAACTGGCCTGGGTAAATCCCTCCCATTGATCTGCCAACAGCAACCAAGGCTCAAATATAAGAGGAGGGTGTACTCGGCCCACAAGAAGGGTGCACCTTGAGTACCCAGCTTGGGTGGGAGGGGAGACTGTGCCACTGTGCCCTATAGTACACCTACTGCATTAGGCCACACTACCAAGACAGGGAGTCATAGCAGCTCTGCCTAATACAGAGAAACACACACAAGGAGGCTGCCAAAATGAGGAGACAAAGAAACACGGCCAATTTGAAAGAACAGATCAAAACTTCAAAAAAAGGACTAAATAAAATGAAGATAAGCAATCTATCAGATGCAGAGTTCAAAACACTGATTATAAGCATGTTCAAGGAACTTAGTGAGGACCTCAATAGCATAAAAAAGATCCAGTCAGAAATGAAGTATACACTAATTGAAATAAAGAACAATTTACAGGGAAACAACAGTAGAGTGGATGAATCTGAGAATCAAATCAATGATATGGAACATAAGGAAGCAAAAAACAACCAACCAGAACAAGAAAAAAAAGAACCCCCCAAAATAAGGATAGTCCAAGTAGCCTCTGAGACAACTTCAAGCATTCCAACATTTACATAATAGGGGTGCCACAAGGAGAAGAAAAAAAAAGAGGAAGAAATTGGAAACCAATGTGAAAAAATCATGAAAGAAAACATCCCCAATTTGGTGAAGGAAATACACATGCAAGTCCAGGAAGCACAGAGAATCTCAAACAAAATGAATGCAAAGAGGTCCACTCCAAAACAAGTCAAAATTAAAATGACAAAGGTCAAAGATAAAGAGACAATCTTAAAAGCAGCAATAGAAAAGCACTTACTTACCTACAGGGGAGTCCCCATAAGACTGTCAGCTGATTTCTCAAAAGAAACTTTGCAGGCTAGAAGGGATTGGCAAGAAATATTCTAAGTCATAAAAAGCAGGGACCTACAGCCAAGATTTCTCTACCCAGCAAAACTATCATTTAGAATCAAAGGGCAGATAAAGAGCTTCTGAGGCAAGAAAAGAAGTAAAGGATTTCATTATCACCAAACCATTATTATATGAAATGTTCAAGGGACTTATTTAAGAAAAAGAGTATCAAAACTATGAACAATAAAATGGCAATAAATACATATCTATCAACAATTGAGTCTAAAAAACAAGCTAAGCAAACAAGAAGAACAGAGACAGAATCACAGATATGGAGAGCCTTTTGATAGTTGCCAGATGGGGGCAGGTGTGGAGGAATGGGTGAAGAGGTGAGGGGATTAAGAAGTACAAATTAGTAGCTACAGAATAGCCATGGTGATGATATAAAATACAGTATAGGAAATGGAGTAAAGTACAGTACAGGAAAAAAAAAGTTCCAAAGAAATTACATGCATCATGCACGGACATGAACAATGGTGTGGGGATTGCCTGAGGGAATGGAGGGTGCTGAGTGGAGGGGAGCAAAGGGGGAAAAATCAGAACTATAATAACATATGTGATAAAATATAATAAAGAAATATGCATAGCTTTTCGTGACAGAACAAGCTTTGAAAATAAAAGTACTATAAAATGCAATTAATTAATTAATTAATTAAAATTTTAAAAAGAGACCAGAGAGCTATCTCACTTTCTCTCCACCATGTGAGGACACAGTGAGAACTTGGCCAACTATAACCTAGAAAAAGGCCTCAAAAGAACTTGACCATGCTGCCACCCTGATCTTGGTGATCTTGGACTTCTAGCCGCCAGAACTGTGAGAAATAAAGCCACCCAGACTATGGCACTTTGTTATAGTGACTTGCATGAACTAAGACAACACCTACTGGAAACATTTGAGCTCTCACAATGAATTTTATCAGCGGGAAAATACGATGAAAGAAAGATAATGAAAGAATCGCTAATGACACATAGAATTTTTTCCTTCTTGCTGACTCAGCAGTAGTCATTGGATTCAGTAACAATTTCATGATATTTAGCATCATCATAACAGGTTTATTTAACCTCACCAGTACCAAATTTATTCTAATGATTATACAATAGTGGAGCCTCATTCCTTAGGGCATTAAATCTATTGCATGAATAGAAGACCACATCTCAAGCCAAAATGCCTCCAGCCAAAAGGAATTGTTTTTAAATGGCTAGAGTTGTTTAAAACATAAATATGTTCATGTGGTATTGCTGTAAGGAGCTGAGTTTTAGGCTTGGAGAAATGGAAGGAGCATATTTCTTCAGACCAGATAATTACTATTTTATCACTGGCCTTCTATCTGACACACATTTCCAAATGATGACAGAATCTCCCACAGCCTCTTGGCTCTAGCCCTGGGCATTTTGAAGATCATGGGCTGGAATCTGAACATGGCCACAGGCCTTTTTAAAAAAATAATAAAAAGGCCTTTCTCCTATACCAGAGTTGTCCAATAGAAATAGAATGCAAGCCAGGAATGCCAGCCACAGATGTAATTTTCAGTCTTTTAATAACCACATTAAATTAAGCCACATGCATTAAAGCTACATTTCTGGGAAAACAAACAGGTGAAATGAGTTTTAACAATATATTTTATGTAATTCAATACATCCAATGTATTGTCCTTCCAACATGAAGTCAACATAAAAAACTATGGAAATATTTTACATTTTTTTCATACTAAGTCTTCAAACTCTGGCTTGTATTTTATGCTCACAGCACACCCTAATGCAGGCTAGCCACATTTCAAGTGCTCGGTAGCCACCCACAGCCAATGCTGTCATGGTAAATGGTCCCTGGTTTATGCTCAGTGGGGCGCTTCCCAGCACAAGGGAACCTCTTCTGAAAATAGGTCAAAATTTGAAGCAACAAAACTCACTGTAGAGTTACAGAACCCACCGTAGTAGATGGCAACTAAGAATATTACCATCTAGGTCATCTGCAGCCTGTATGGGGTATAGCTGGCAATGCCCATTATTTTTCACTGACAAGCAGAGAGAGTTATGTTGACTTGTCTGTCCTGTTCTGCAACAGAAGGACACTGGGTTTAGAGCACAGCCTCTTTAATTACTCAGCTCTCCAACCCAGAACAATGGTATTAGCAAGTTTTCTCAAATTCTACTTCTCAGGGCCAGAATCTTTATTACAAGAAAAAGCTTTCCTAATCTATAGGGATCTGGTAAAGGTCAATATTTTGGTTACTTCCTTTGACTGACAGGAGCAATGAAACCTTGCTCTCTGTACCAAGTGAATCAACATTTTATTGAAACACTGAGTACAAATCTGTGGAGTATGTTCATGCTCTGCATGTTTTTTTCTTGCTATCACACTTAGCAGCTTTTATTATTTTTATTAGATTTCACTTTAGATCTCCATGATGGAGATCTTCCTTATTATCTAAAAATGTGTCAGTCTTTCTTTTATGTCAGGTTACACAGTCTGAGTGACTTATCTCTCTTGGTGACTGTAAGATGTCCAGGAACTGTGCCCTTTTCACTCAAATTCACATGAAGGCTTAATTTTCCTGTGTGCCAGCAATGTTTCCTGCAGTTCGTTTTTGGAGACTTAAAAGTTTGCTTGTGAAGATGCCTAGACAATCAGCTGGTTTTCTGTATCCTTTTTTCTCCTCCAGCTCCCTCTGGAAAGGTGTCATTTGGGTAACCGCTGATTATGTGCTCTCGATGTTGGTAGGTCAGAACCACTTGTAGCAACTGAATGCAAGCAGTGCTTTGAAAGAGTTTTTATCTGTTTAAGTCCCAAGGTGATTGTTCCCCACCCCCAACACACCCATATATCACAGTCAACTTCTACTCCTCCATGCTAGTAGGAAGATCAGGCAATAAGTCATCTGAAAACAGAGCATGACATCTAAATTAGTTATATTTCACGTTGGGCCAAAATGTGTGTTTGGATTTGCCATTTGTCATCTTGCCTAAGATTTACTGGGCTGCTTGGTTTTGTTTTGCTCAGGTTTTTATGAATATTAAATTGTGTTCCTTGAGTATCTACCAATTGAAAATAAGTGAACAAAAGTTTCTCCAAAGGTAAAATAGTGGTTCTGCTATCCAGGAACTGTCACTGGACAGTCTCCTCCTTTTCAGTCTTTGGTGAAACATTTACTGAGGGCAGTTGGGGCAAGGCACTGTGCGGGTCTCTGTGACTCCATCTTCAGGAGCTACCACCTTCGTAGATGATATAAGTCATGCGGTGAAGGGACAGGTATATATGGTAGAGAGTGATTGTTTTGTAAGAGAGACACAGACAAAATTGTCTGCCACCGCAGTTCCGAGAGGGGTGTTACAGCATCAAAGGAAGTTTTGGGCAAGGCAGCACTTGAAATAGGCCTGAAGCAGTGGGCTGGATTTGGACATTTGGAGATAGAAGTAACGAAATGCCAGGCACAGGAAGCAGGGTTCACAGAAAGGAAGTTACCTGCTGCTCTTGAAGAAACTGCATAACAGGTGTTAATTTTTTTTAATTTTTACTGTTATTCAATTACAGTTGTCTGCCTTTTCTCCCCATCCCTCCACCCCACCCCAGCTGAACCCACCTCCCTCCCCCACCTCCACCCTCCCCCTTGATTTTGTCCATGTGTCCTTTATAGTAGTTCCTGTAATCCCCTCTCCTCACTGTCCCCTCCCCACTCCCCCCTGGCTATTGTTAGATTGTTCTTAACTTCAATGTCTCTGGTTATATTTTGGTGAGGGACAAATACCATATGATCTCACCTTTAACTGGAACATAATCAATAGAAGAAAAAAACAGGTGTTAATTTAGAGCATTCCTGTTATGTGCCATTGACTCTAGAACATAAAAAAAAAGGTGTACTGCTCATAAAAATGCAAATTATTACCTATTTAATAATGACTCAATTATTGAGGTTATCCAGGCCATCTACAAGAAAAACTGTTTTTTCTTTATATAACTCAAATAACAATAAACCAGCAAAGTAACTGCCTACCTTTCCCATAGACCAAGAACAAGGTTTTCTTATTGCTATATTATACTTTTTAAGAATAAAACACAATATACCCTTTAGACAGAAGGCATAATATCCATCTCAAACATTTGTTTTTGTTCACATACTTGGTGGCAGATACACACTCGTTATAACAATTATCTCTGGCACAGTCAACTTTTCTACTGAAAGTATTTCTGGAGGGAAAAAAATCCTAATAAATATACATGCTTGAGAAGGCATCATCTCTGAAAAATCAGTACCTTTCTTTGATACTTTAAATGCAAAAACATCTGCTATTTTTTTAATGAAACATTTATGTGGTGAATTCACATGTGAGGTCACTTATAAAAGTAAAGATACAGGCAGATGCAGCTGCTTTTATAATTAATGCTCTCAATTAATAAGTAATGGATCAATAAGTTAATCTATAGAAGGAGTGCCAGAAAAAAATCCAGCTAACAAAGGGGATGAGAATACACCACCCCAAAATATGCCACTTTGGTGTAAGGTATTTTTTAGCCGAAGGCAATTGAGAAACAGCAGATGTAGGAGGAACACTGTGCCCTCCTTTCTGCCTAAAAAGCAGGGTGTGCATCTCCATTCGTAAAGGTGTCCCCCTGCCCTCTGTCCCACGACAAGGGGAATGCATCTCAATCACCAGAGATGGCTCTGACCACTGGAGACACACACTGACTTGAGTCTGTATCACAAACCTTAGGAAATAACCTGAATCTTTCATTAGTTTCCCCCATACATTTATCTTCCCCAGATCTATTACCCCTAGAAATCAAACCCCTTTTCCTTTCACTTCTCCGTAGTTTATTACCCTCCATTAAAACGGTATATAAGCTCTCAAGCCTAAATGCTTCTTTCAGTTTTCACTTCTTTTCTGTGAAGTTCCCATGTGCTAACAAAACAAACACTTTCTTCTATCACCCTCTTTTGTCAGTTTAATTCACAGGCCCCAGGTATGGAACCTAAGAGTGTAAAGGAAGAGTTTTACCACCCCTACACTAGTGACATCCTCAGTGCTCAATACAGATTTATTGAAAGACACTGACCAGGAGCTTTAAGACAGAATCTCACAGGCCCACGAAATTATCAGATCTAGGTTGGGGGTGGGGAGAGATGGTGTTCTGGAAACCAGGCCAGCCCTCCCGTTTGCCGGAGGTGCTAAGACGGGGAAGTTTACGTATGACACAGCCCAAGCCCACACCGCCAGTTAAAATATAAGTTACCGTAGAGGTACGCTCTGAAAATGAGTTTTCTGACTGCACTGCAGCACGCTCTCTGCTGCTCCCTGATGCCTCACAACTCACATGACCAGAGAAGAGTTTTACCTTTTTTGTTTCTGTTTTTAACATTTGCATGTTCAATTTGACTAGCTGCGTGATAGAAAGCATCTGTGGTATGCTGAGGTGAGTTGGGCAGATAATAAACCTCACCTGCTCGGGCCTTTAGACTTAAGAGGACTTCCTTTCAACACAGAAGCACGTCCTGCCATTTGAAGATTTGAAGATGCATGCAAAAATGAGATTTTTTTTTTTTAGGTTTTGTTTCCCAGGCAACTGTTCTCAATTCAAGATTGAATTCGAACACAAGAATCCCCCAGAGGCACTCCCTCTCACCATCTCCCCTTATCCTCTTACTGCAATAAAGCTGTAAACTCTGAGGACCCAGGATCCCACCTGACTTTGGAGAATGAAAGGAGATGCAGGCCGTGGTTCAGAGTGATGCTAAATTCACAAGCACAAAATGCCTGCCAGCCGGCAACGCATTCTGGAAACATTCTGTGTAATATCGCCAGAGTAGAGGCCCAAGTTGACCAACATATTGGTAGGCCAGAAAAGATTGGAAAAAACCTATTCCGTCATTTGTCATATCTTTAAACAGCAGTTGATCTCAGGTGATAATGGGACAGGGAAGGCTGGCCTTTCAGACCCGTAAGTACAGCCTTAATTCTTAACGGACAACTAAATGGCTGCCAGGGCGACTTGGCACAGCACAAGCCACAGGTGCCCACTGGTAAAGCAGCTCCCCGAATCTGCATTCGAGGACCCGAAAATCACCAGAGATATAAAAATCACCTTGGCAGTCAGTTCAAGGGGAGATTTTCCAATAGTTTCATTACTAGTAAATGTATGTAATATATACATGCCAACTACAAAAGTATGCTTTGTACTCGCGGTTCAAACGTCAGCGGCACTTCTCCCCAGAAGAGTATGTCTTTTTTTTTTTTTTTTTTTACCAGATTCCCTCTCAGATTTCTAAGGCAATGTTGAGTATCTTAGGGGTGGAGGGGGACAAGACAAGGACATCTTAAATATGTCACTTCAAAGACATCGTTTCTTTCTCAATGTGGTCATGGCACTTAGTCTTGGGCATAAATCACAAGAGCACATGCCCCACTTGACGCTGGAAAACAAACGTAACTGTTCAGTTGCTGGCATTAGAATACTTCCTTAGAGATAAAAGGTAAAACTGTTCTTTAAAAGGAAGAGCAGATGAATATATTTTTATTTAACTTTCCCTGTCACTGCCCCCATCGCTCTATCACTTCTACCAAGTGTGTTTCAGAGAAATTTTTCTAAGAATTTCTAGTTGAGATATTCCTTTCAGTGATGAGGCCTGTATAAGGAGAAGAGGTAAATAAACATAAATTCTAGATTATTCTAGAAGACTACTTATGCTTTTTTCCTGAATATTAAGATTTTTTGCTATCTTATCATGATAAAGTTAATCTATGTATGTATTCCGACCCTATATTTACTCTTGAACTACATAAATAAAATGGTCAACAAATCAATCATTTTCCAGTCATTTTTCTGTGCTTGTTACCTTCTGATGGATGGACTGTTCCATTAGACTGACAGAATTCCTTACTAAATTCTTCACTCAGAGAGCATCACATTTTCTGTAACCTCAAGCTCTCTTCCCCAGAGTCCCCTGGAAGACACTTAGGCTCTCCTTTCCCCTCAGCATGTCCACATTTCTGGCACTGGATACAGGTGGATACTCAGAAAATGCAAACCCGTTCTAATGGCCCAATAATCCTTTAGATGTGCAGGGGTGGGAAGCATGGCAGCGAAAGGGTCACAGTTCCCAAATCCAGGGGTACCGGAGCTACTTCTTGTGTTATCTTGATGTGACTACGTAAATAATAAAATAATTTCAAAATCCAGGAAGCTTTTCTCCGAGCAGCATTTTGGTAGTGTAAATATTAGGTCTCAAGTAGAATGAATGCTCACAAAATGTCAGCTCTCTTTGTGAGAAGAGGTTTTTAAGGGAAAATAACACTAAAGTGAGCCTGCAGATGAGCAGGCAGGAAAGAAAGCATGGTGACCTAGCACAATTAGGACTGCACTTTAATTAAATGAGCAGGAGACAGTACCGATTCACCGAACATTCAAGCAGTTATAATTTCGTGCTGTGAAAAAATAATGTTCTTTTTGGAACTGAAAAATGCCAGTGTTTTCATGGTGTTTTTTTCATCCAAGGGACAACTAATTTCACAAAATCTCAAGTAGGAGACAAGAAAGGATAAAACAGAAAGAAAACAAAAACTGAAAAAAATAAAGATAAAAAGTATAAGCCATGAGTAAATAAAAAGGAAGAAATACAAGGATTAAAGAGAGTGACTACAAGGGTTCTCAGAAGCCTGTAGGAGCTCAGCCCCCTGTCTGTATGGGACAAAGGAATGGAACATTAATAGTAATAGTCACATTAAAAATGTCAAAGACAAAACCAACATAATTTCAAATACTCCAGCTTTCTGTTCCAGAGTTTTGCTGAAAATTCCTAGGCGGATGTGTCTCTAAGAATTTTATACCTGGTAGAGGTCTTGAAAAGGGTTTAGTTCAAATTCCTCATGACGCCAATAAAGAAACTAAGAAAAACTTTCCCAGAACCAGAAATCTGTTTTCCATTCATTACAATTCAAATAGAACAAATGAGAGCATGCCATTTACCTGAGACACACGGTTGATGGCCACAGGTGAGGCCCGCGCTGGCTCTGCAGGCTGGAAATCGGGGAGGTCTGCATGCAGTGTTGCTCCATACGGCATCGGCCGCAAACTTAAAATCCTATACATCTTATGGTAAGCCTCTCACTTTTGGGAATTCAGACTCAGGTAAGACAACTTCATGAGGTTCTGGAACAAGCTTTCTTCTCAAAGCTTAAAGTTTCCCTTTTACGGAGCAAACTAATCTAAGATGCTTTGGAAATTATTTGAATCTGGATTCAAAACTATTTCAGACTTTTTACTTATAAAGAAACTATTTCAAGGTAGGATTCAAATATCTTCTTGTAAGTCTGTCTGTATTGTTTTTGAGACCATTACCCAGTTTTCAAAGAGTTTGCTGTTTAGCAAAGTGAAGGTTTGAAATATCTTCAAAACTGCCATTAATTTTTTTCAGAAATATTTCCTCTGACAGCTTTTTTTGTTAGTACCCATAGTTTTTCTATGTACTTGCATATGTTATATTAGATTTCATCACATATCCCAGACTAAAGAGAAATGCATAAAAAGGTCACTATAATTTCAAATTACTTTTCCATTATAAAAATAACATACTGAAAAAGGAAAGTTTAAAAATATACAAATATAAAAATTAGAAAAATGGTACTCACAACTTAAGAAATTATTGTCAACAGTTATATTTTCTTTAAGGTAATTTTCCAGCAACCATGTTTTTCTGAGGTAATTCACTGACATCCATTTTTTGGTGTAAAATTGTCGTAAAATAGATTTTGAAATGGAACTGTAGGTAAGAGATGTCAGTAGGTGTCGGATACTTGAATTATCTGGAAGAACACCTCAATTTCTCGTGCCTTAAAGTGTCTTTAAGTCCTACCACTGGTTTACCTAATACTTTTGGAGCTTTAGTACACTTTGTCTCAAGATCCTTACAGTAGACTTTTAACACATGTTTCTGTCAATAAAATCTCAGCCTTTTATCTTGTCTCTTCTTATTTTCTTTAATATTAACTTTAATTCAGTGGAACTGTTGAATTACCAGTGGTCTACTTCAGAAACTTGTTCCTCTCTCAAAGGAAGGCAAATAATTAGCAAGGAAGGAGTGCATTTGGAGGGAAATGAGAATTAGAAAGCAGAATGGTTTACAAGAAACTAAGGAGCACAGATTTAGTAAAGTATTTCTTCACTAGAAATGTTCTTAGAATGTTAACTGTTATATAAGAAGGATGTGGTCAATTCAATGTAAATTAAAGGTGGTTCCGCAGAAAGGATACATTTTACAAATCAGGTCACACCCAGCAGTTGTTCAGACCTGAGCACGTTACTTTAAAGAGGATGCTGATCAGTCTGTGGCTGACCCACGAAGCGTCACCCAGCGTGGTGGCAAAGATGATATGGGAATGAATGGTGGGTAAATGAACAAAAGTGTTTTACCTGGCAATAGAGAAACTCCAAGGAGCGATTCCAGTAGCCTTCAGCTCTCTGAAAGGTGGCATGCCGAAGGGACACCTCCAGGGCCCATATGTGGACCCACCAAGGGGCTAGAAACCAGCTCTCGAAAAATAACTTGTTTCTAAACACTGAGATTTCCCAAATGTAATGGTACGTCTTGTCCGCATTTCCATACAACAGATTACTCTCGATTCCTACCTCCCTCTAAATTCTTAGCGTTTTGACAGTTAACTCAGGAATCATATCCCAGATTCTCAGCTGTTTTTTGTTTGTCACATAAATGCATCTCTTAATTACTTAAACAGATCTGTACAGAAGGACCCATTTCTTAGTAATAATAAGTCCATAACCAATGAGTAGAATGCCCACAAGAAGACCTCTACTAAAAAATAGAAAGCATACTGCTGCATTTTCATGCTAATAAGCACCACCAAGCAGTGAGATTTTCTAATTTTCTAGTTCTTGTTTTCTGTGACCACATCTGTTGACCTAAAACTGGCATTCAACAAAGCACATATGTGCTAGGGATTGCAAAGGGAGAAAAGAATAGAAAAGAAGGCAGGTGTTGTTCAGGAAGTATGAAAAAATGAAGGCAAGGATTTCCTTTGTTGTTGTTTTTTTTTTTCGAAATCACTTTTGAGAACCGAAACACAATAAAAATGCCCGAGTCCGATCCAGTTGACACTGAGCTGGAACGGGCAGGTGGGGGCTCTGTCAGGACTGACCAGGTGACTGCTCGGTTGATGGGACTGTTCTCAAGGTCGTGACTGCCCCAAACAAACGGCTTTCTAAAGATTTTATCTTTCCCTTTCAAAATGTCCTGCCAAATATTTACAGTTTCGCTTGCTTCATTTCATGTTAAACCTACTTCGAGGTCAGGAACACCCAATCCTACCACTCCTCTAGCTCTACGCATGCTGTTTGTTCTTCTGCAGCACGAAGTTCCTGGCCGCTCCCAGCCACCCAAACTGAGATGATCATGAGTGTGGGCAGCGCTCACAGAAGAGCAGGGGCTCTCAAAGTGTCTGGTATTTTTGGAATGAACTTTTTAAAGGTGCAAGAATCAGGCACAAGGTCATTTGAGGTTTGACTCTACTGTCCCTCTGGACCACACATCCAGTTTTGCCTCAAAAGAGCATATGTCAACTAAGTAAAATGAATAAAGACAAAAAAAATTCTCAGTACAGAAATTTTGATATGCCCACCATTTTTTTTGCTTCAGAACTGTGTTTTTAATTCTATTGACACAATATTTAGAGAGAGAAAACGTGAATCGAATAAAAAATAATTGTGTTCACTAAAAGTTTCCTATTCCATTGTTACAGATAGTTTTTATTGACCTACTAGTTACTATAACTAATGATTACCTCTGGCCTCAGTTAGACATAATCTACTACCCAATTATAGTTTTCGGAATAGTTCCCTGCTCCTTTTTGGAGCAGAGGCAGCAGCAGTAACAGGTAATTAGCAAGAACTGCAGGGACAGCATATTTTCCACACTGGGTGACAGACATACTGAGCTTGACTGAGTGACAGAAACATGGCTTTATTTTCTGTCTTTAAAGGAAAATTTTTTTAATTGAATTTACTAGGGAGACATTGGTTAATACAATTACATAGGTTTCAGGTTTACAATTTTCTAATACATCATCTGTATAATACATCATCTCTGTTCACCAGTCCACGTGAAGTCTCCTTCTATCACCGTTCATTCGCCCGTTACCTTTTTCTACCTCCTCCCACCCACCTTCTCTCTGGTAATCACCATACTGCCGTCTGTGTGTATGAGTTTTTTTCTCATCCCTTCACCTTTTCCACCCAGCCTCCCACCAGCTGTCCCTTCAGACAGCTGTCAGTCCATTCCATGCGTCCATGTCTCGATTCCTACTTGTTTGTCAGTTCATTTTGTTCATTAGATTCCACATGTAAGTGAAATCATTTGGTACTTGTCTTTCTCTGACTAGATTATTTCACTTAGGATACTCCTCTCCAGGTCCACCCATGCTGTCCCAAAAGATAAGATTTTTTTTTTTAAGGCCAAGTGGTATTCCATTGCATAAATGTACCGCCTGTTTTTTACCCACTCATCTACAGACGGGCACTTGGGCTGCCTCCAAATCTTGGCTATTGTGAATACACTGCAACAGTAGGGTGTATACATTCTTTCAAATTAGTATCTCAGGCTTCTTTGGATATATTCCCAGAAATGGGTTCACTGGCTCATAAGGCAGATCCATTGCTAATTTTTTGAGGTAACTCCATATAGCTTTCCACAGTGGCTGCACCACTCTGCCTTCCCACCGACAGTGCCCAATGGTTCTTTGTTCTCCATCCTCAGCAACATTGCTGTCTGTTGATTTATTGGATAGCCATTCTACAGCTGTGAGGTGATATCTCATTCTGGCTTTAACTTACATTTTCTGATAATTCATCACATTAAGTATCTTTTCATATATACAGTGGCCATCTGTATGTCCTCTTTGGAGAAGTGTCTATTCAGATCTTCCGACAATTTCTTACTTGGATTGTTTTTTGGGGTGTTGAGTTGTGTAAGATCTTTATAAATTTTGGGTATTAATCCCTTATCAGATGCACCATTTGTGAATACGTTCTCCCACTCAGTGGGTTGTCTTTGCTTCCTTTTCATTTAGCTCTTTTTCTGGAGATTTCTCCTGTTCCTTCATTTGGGTCATGTTTCTTTGTCTCCCCAATTTGGCCATCTCTTTATGTTTGTTTCTACTTATTCAATGGATCTGCTATGACTCCCAGTCTTTGCAGGGTGGCCTTATGCTGTAGGTGTCCTGTAAAGTCCTGTAAAGTACGTGTGGTGCAATCTCCTTGGTCACCGAGCTGAGTGCTTCAGGAATGACCCTTGTGTGGGTTATTGGGGTCCTCCTGTTGTAACCTAGTGGACTGCCACTGGCTCATTCGTGCATGGGGTCAACCCTCAGGCTGGGTGACTACGAGGATCAACACTGATCACTGTGTACAAGCTCCTGTGCAGGTGCTGATGACACAAAGCAGAATTTGCCTCAGCAGGGGCTGGTACCTTCTGAGATCTCCCTTTTGATATGTTGCTTATGAAGCTAATTGGATTCTGCTCTGATGTTGTATAAAGCTGACCGCTGAGTGTGTTGGTTCTGGGGCCTTTTCAGGAAGACTCTGGTGTAGCCCAATAATAGACGCTGCCTGTGACTGGCCATGGGCAAGCATGCTGGAGCAAAAAAGCATTCCATAGTTGTGGCTGCCTCTGGTGGGCCCAGGTATGTGTAGAAACAACCAAGCTGTGCACCAATACTGAGTTTTACCAGCACCAGGCCTGAGGGAAAGTTCAGCTGAAGTCCCAAGGCACTCCAAGATCCACCTCTGCCTGCTTCCACCTGCCAGCTGCCTTCTAGGCTCAGTCACTGAAAGAGGCTCTGGTGGTACTTGAGTTGCATGAAGTAGGTTCTTAGTGAGACAGCAGGTAGGGGTGAGTGGTGTTCACCAGACTGATGCAGGTTCAATCTCAGAGTCAGTGCTGTGTCTGAGGCCACTCAGCAAATGCTGCAAATGATTCAGGGTATACCAAGTCTAGCTGCCACCTGCTGGGTGCTCGCACACTACTGTGGCGGAGCAGGGTATCAGAGTCCCAGGGTAAGGCCAGCAGAGTTTATCAGGCTCTGACAAACCAAGATTTGTCCCTGTGAAGGGAAGGCCCTGCACTCATTGGGCATGCAAGAGAAAAATGTTAACTGCCCTGCCCGAAAGCCACAAAACTCAGTCTATTCCCAATGCTGCCAGAAGTCCAGTCTCAGCAGGGTGTGGCCACCAGAGTAGGGAGTATGGGGACAGTAGATCTCCCATGAGGGGGAGGTGCTGGTCAGGCTTGGGGGAAGGCGGGGAGAGTGGCCCCCATCCAAGAGCCACACAACTTAGTGTGTCCCAGATTATGCCCAGACCTCAGGAGGGTGGAGCCACCACGAGTCAAGGTGTGGGGCTGCCAGGAGCCCAAGGATGGGGCTAGAAGATCTCCTTTGAGGTGGAGGTGCCAGTAACGTTCTTAGGAAAGTGGGAGAAATGCCTCCCACCCCAGTGCCACACCCATCAGTCACAGATACCCCTTGATTCTGCCCAGAACTCTGCACCTCAGCCCAGGCAGCTGACCCCTCACCAGGCACAAGCTACACAGGGTGGGGTAACAAGGGGCTTAGAGTGTGGGGCTATTGCTTCCCCCAGGCTGATGTCTTACAAAGGGGAGTGCTCCAAGAAAGGTGGCATCTGCGGTGTGGGAGAGGGACTCAGCACTGGGGTTCTGGTGTTGTCCTTTCAGCTCTCCCCCCAGAACCACAAATCCAGTCTCTACTCACATGACCCTCACTCGCTCTGTCCTCTCTCTGGGGAAGCCCAAGGTGAGTGGCTAGAAATGAGATTTTGTGCACTGGCCCTTTAAGAGGGAGCCTGTGTCTCTAGCTGCCTCCTCTCTCTCCCTGGCAGACAGAATCTCCACTGATTTTCACAGCCAGATGTTATATGGATGTTTCTTCTCAGCCTGGTGGTGCCCTGGGCTGTGGAGCATGGCTTGGGGTTAAGACCCAATTCTTCTCAGTGTGAACCTATGCAGCTGAGATTCCCCTCCAGAATCTGAGACACCACCTGTGGCAGTGGCATCAGCCCTTTTCACATCTCTGCCCTTCCTACCAAACTCGGTGTGTGGTGTACATTTTGACTGTTAATGTTCCTATATATTTGAAGTCTTTTGACACTGTAAAACCACCCTCAGAGAGAAGGGTAAGTGAAAATGACTGAGAGCCAAGGCAGTTGATGGTGGTGGCCAAAGCCAGTTAAGTCTTGTTTGTCTTTCAGATTCTGGAAATGTCTTTGTCTTCGCTTTGCCAATAACCTGAGAACTATGCGGGACATAGACTACAAATACAAATTTAGAGAGAGGACCAAGAGGAAGCATAATTATTTGTAAAAGAAAAAATGTACTGGAAATACAAAGAGAAAGCTGATATAAGGCAAACAGGCTCCCAGTGTAATGGTTTGATGACAGCCACCGTTGTTTTCATGTGACTACCACTAAAAACCAGTGTAGTTTCCATTCACTTTTCAGTGTGTTATACATCTTCAGAGATGTGAACTCAAGAGGCTCAAAACACAGAGAAGAGTAGGGGACCGGAAGAGGGAAGACTGTGGAAACAGTTGAAGAGGAAGAATTTCTAGGACTGGTAGACTAACCCTAGCTACTGAAAAACCAGAGGGAAAGAAAAAGAAAAAGAGAGAAAGTGTTAAATTGCCAAGGGCTGAGGCCAACAATCTTCTAACTTGGCATAAAATGTCTTAAAGCCCACAGGAGAGATAAGAGAACTCCTTGCTCATTTCAGCTTTGTGCCCAGAAATCCAAGAATCAGGATCTAAAGGGATTTGAGATTCCCTCCAGACTTGGCATCTACATTATATCCATTTGGGGGCCCTGGGAATTGAATTTTCATATATTCGTACAAAGCTGCCCTGATTTTATTTGAATTCTACTCTGACACCTACTATGTTTCCTTTATACTCTCAATGCATCTCCATCGGCCATTCCTTAAAATAGCCAAGAGAGGTAAGTGCTGCTATTATTTCACAAATAGGCAAAATGAGGTACCAAAATCTAGGTTTAGCCCTCTGAGAGTGGCCAAGGGCTCTGAAGATCTCAGTTCTGAAAACAATTTTCCCTCCAGCATCTCAAAGGCCTCTAGGGAAATTATTAATTCCTCTATATCTCGCTTTCAGAAAAAAAGACATTAACACTGACAGAAAACCCCTTACTCTATAGATAGTACCATGAATGGGAAAACTATAGTT
This sequence comes from Desmodus rotundus, assembly GCF_022682495.2. NCBI lineage: Eukaryota > Metazoa > Chordata > Mammalia > Chiroptera > Phyllostomidae > Desmodus > Desmodus rotundus. The sequence continues at coordinate 113,580,443 of NC_071390.1, forward strand.
TATAATTCACATAACTTCAGTCAGAATTTTCCATAACAAAGAGAACTTGAGCTACATACAGAGAAATAGCGGGTAAGTACATTAACAGGGCATGGGTTGGATCTGCTCTACTTAAAACCAACTGTCACCACTCAGGGCCCTTTATAAATGAATGAGTCTACAAATGCTAATCCACACTATGAATGCTGACATCTTTAACGTCTTTACCACTTACGACAGCAGTGACATTTTGAGTTCTACTTTAGGCCCCAACACACCTTCTGAAACCTGCAACTTGAGCTTATCTTGAATAAAGAGCATGAACCAAGTAAACTTTCCTACTCTTTCATCTACATTCAAGGCTTGGGAAACCCTTTCCATCCTAGATTGAAACTGTGAAGACTGACTTTGTTTATTTTCCCCTTTGACCACTCAGGAAAGGAATGATATTCTTTATACTTTTACAAATAAGAAAAGAAGAGCTTCATGAATTCTCCTGTGAGACAACCAAGGAGGCAAACTGACCTTTGTGGCAGCGGTAACTGCCGAGGCACATTGGTGGGCCCCTTTCACACCTCCCGCCTTGTTTTCTCCAACTGCGCGCTGCTGGATCTGTCCATGCTTTCCTGGGCCCATCCCAACAGAGGCAAGAAGCAGAAGTGAATCTTCATCTTGTTGTCCACAGATTTAGTAACCAGTGGGCCCAAGAGAAACTCAGTGCCCACAGAGTGCACGTCCTTTCTCGTTATTTTAACCCAGTCCACGGGATTGGTCTTTTGCCTCAGTTTCCCTAGCTAGCAACTGAATGCTTGCTCAGGGGCAGAGCGGTCCTCCAAATGCCAGCTCTCTTGGCTAGAAGTTTCCAAACTGTTGGCCACCCAGGGGTTGCAGTCCTGTTATGCCAGGCCTTTCAGCAGACACTGTGCCATCGCCCCAGGCGTCTTCCGTGTTTCAGGCTGAGCCTCTCTGGTGCAAACACCTGCACAAACGGGACCTGAGCAAGTCTTCTCACAGCCTAGAGCTAGGTCAGTTTCCCGGTTCCTGTCCTGTCTGGCCTCAGTTCCCCTCCCTCCTCATTTGTTTACCTCAAAAGCAATGTGGTTTCCAGTTAAAGCACCCAAAAGCACAGGCATTCCTTGGAGGTGGAGCACCCAGTGAGCTCCAGTTTCTACTCTCTCTGGATAAAGTGCCCGAGAAGGTTCAGAGAACACCACCCTCTTTCCCCCAAAACACAATCCCCAAAGTTTCATTCCACCTCATTCGCCTTCTGGATCCAGACTGACTTCCCCTCTGTTTGAAGTGTAGATTCTCGGTGTCCCGAGACTTTGACACACTGACACATGACACAGCCTGTTTTCTAAGGAAGAGACTACCCGAGGACGCCCCCATTGGCCTTCTCTCACACCACTCCAGCAGAAACCATGGGGTGCCTGAGGACCCCTTCCAGGATGGAACTCTCAGCTCCCTGCTCAACCTTCGCTGGCAGGTGTAGCGGTGGGACTGCAGTTCTCATAAAGATGCAGAGAAACAAGAAGGGGAGCCCCAGGAGCCTGCGAGTGCTCCCTGTGGCGTTTGGCTTGGGTACAGTGATTGCTGTCTAAGAGTCTTCTGTCTTGTTAGGCCATCCCTGCCCTGGTCCACTGACTAGAGAGAGCAACTGTTTGGGGGGCTTGTTTTGTCTGTGTTCATTAGTGTTTCCACGTTGCTGGCCTATCCAGGGCCCAGGCTGGCGTATGTGAAGCAAAAGAAAAACACAGAATTCACCACTGTGCCATTCTCGGTGTCCTGGGGTCTCCAGAACTGGTCTGCGTTCTCTCCACCTTCTTATTTTGTTTTATACATAATGTTCAGGATTTTTAGCTGTACTTAGCAGCAGGAATAAGGACAAGTGTATTTACACCATCTTGTCTGTGGTTTTTATACCACTTTACACTTTAAAATTAAGACAAGCTGGTTTATAAAAATTATGAAGATATTCTCCCATAATTAACATGGGCGAGGCAAGAAAGGATTCTTCAGGAAAATAAAAGACCATTAATTGTAAGCGACACATTTGAGCATGGAATACAATGTATATGTGTACAGCAATGTAACGACGGTCTGAAAAGACAGAGAAGACCCTGAAAGAAGAAAAACAGTACAAAAGGGAGTACTGAACCAGTCTTTGGAAGGTCCTGAATGACAAGGAGAGGTGTAACCGATGTACGTGTCACCAGGAGATGGAGAGTACCTGGAGAAAGAAGTGGGCTCTGGGGTAAGCCCTGGTGTTCACATACCACTCACGTGTTGTTCCTTAACCTCCCCGCGTGTTCTTCATCTGCAAAGTGTGCATAATCCCTTAAAGACTTCTTGTAGGAGTAGACACAGTAGGTAGGAACATCCCAGCTAGGCACCGTGCCTGGCTCAAGAAATGGCACTACTAAAATAGGAAATAGGTTATAAAGATTTTGAAGACAAGGAATAATGAAAATGAGTTTAAGAACTCAATTTGACAAAATATAGATGGAAATTTGAAGAGTCAAGAGCCTGCAACTTGATGCCTCAGCGAGGTGGCTGCTGCAAGTTACCTGGGGGCGGTGATAAAAATTAGGAGCCGGGGGCTGGCTGGGGCTGGGTAGAACTGAAAAATACCAGAGCACTCTGAAGGGAGAAAAATAATATATATGATTTATGACTAAATGTGAGAAGTGAGAATAAATAAAAGCTTACTAATTCTTGGTGAATGTGAGGAAACCTGGTAGAGTTTTAGGGAAATTCAGTATAACTTATTGTGATTATATAAAGTAACCAGTGCTTCTTTGCAGGCATGTACAGTCATCTCTGCCAACTACAAGCTGTCTCTGGAATCTCTTCTGATGATCAGAAAAACCATTACTCATAGCATCACCCTTTGTTTGAATAATGCTCTAATGTACTCTTAAATAATTTCTGTTCTTAATATGTTAAACATTCCCGCTAGAGGTTTGTTTGCACTTTTAATTAAATTCAAAATGTTTACTATATAATAAACAGAGAACTTTCTAAAAAGAAGGAATCATCATAAATAATTTCAATAGGCCTGACTAAATTTTATTTTAGCATCAAGTTTTACACATTTAGAATTTATATGAAAATTTTTATGGATTGGTCATTTTGTTTAATTGTAAAATGTATTTGCAACTTGGTTAAGCTATACATAATTCAATTTTCCTCCTTCTACACAAAGTAACTCTAAGTGACCAGCTCCAGATTTTCCCAGCTCCCTCACTGGGATGCAAACCACAGCTTATATTTTCAAGTGACACATGCCCCAAACTCCCCTCCCCAGATTTCTCATGAACGACCATAGCTGAGACCGAAAGGAGATTTCTTCTGGTTTACCAGAAGTTGAGGAGAAAGGGAGACAAAAGAGAAAATGGCAGTGGCATCATGAAGAGAGAGAGCTGAAAGTTGATTTCCCCAGGGACAGGAAATATCCCTCAAACACGCCCCCCACCCCAGCACACACACACACACACACACACAACCACCAGACCTGTACACAGCACACAAAAATTCTTTCTAGAGAAGTGCTCTTATTTAATTCTCACAAGAGTGACAAATGACACAACGCTTGTGTCAAGAAGTTTTAAAAAAGAAATTATAGCAGCTACCACGTATTAGGGACATGGCTACAGTTGGGAATATATGTGGATGGAAATACATTGTCTCATGTATTTTTCAACAATTCTGGGATATGGGCGGATATGATTATTCCAGTTTTACCAATGGAAAAAAAAAAATTGGGTTTCAGAGTCTAAGGGATCTAAGGTCACTCAGTATGAACTCGAGCCACACCTGACTTTAAATTCCTTTGACTGCTAATCTAAATCTCTCCAATACTGTGTGCATTGCTTCCTATGACTTCCCCCTGGTAGCTTCAGGGTATTGGGTGTTGTCTTTCCAATATTAAAGCCATAATAAACTCTTTCGTAATGGGAACATTAAGCTAGTTTATTTAAGTGTTTGTCCGTTTTACTACACAAAGATTACCTATTTGTGGGCAATTGAGTAACAAATAGGGAGGAATCTTGAGTTAATTTCTGCTTCCCTCTTGCGTCGGAGGCCAGTAATGACAACTGCAAGAGCTAGCATTGCCTCCTATCCTCTCTCTCCTTTCATTCATCTGTAAATTATTCCACATCTTCTCCATCCGAGTGGAGGAAAAGTCTGAATTTAAAATCTTGATTTGTTCACAAGTATTCCTCAGCTGCCTTGAAACTCTCAGTAAAAGGTGTCTATTTCCTCACAAGCAACAATTTCAGTGTGTGATAGAATAAGATTAAATCAATACAACATAATGCAATAAACCTTTTTTGTCTCATGCCTTCAGTACAAACTGTCTCAAAAACAATTTTCAATATTATGTAATGCTGTTACCAAGTTATAAGTACCTCTCTGAAGGAACCTGAAGGAATACTGGGCCATGATGGGCTTTGGGTTTAGAATATTAGTCACTGGTTTATAAAATACAGGTGTAGGCTTACTTTCCATGTTATTGTGATATGAAAAGTCATGCTATTTATTGCATCATTAAATGTTTTATAAGGACTTTCTATTAAAAAAAAAAAAAACCTTTAATGAGTCATTTTTCTAAAGCAAACCATGACTCCTCAGTATTAGCTGCTTTACAAACCCAGTTTTACACAGATCAGGTTTACTGGAGGAAGCTCTAGAATCTCCATATTAAGGGACCTTATGGGTAAAAGTCTAGTTGGGAGTAGAGGCTGAAGACTTAGCCACTGTTTTTCCTTAAAGTGTATGTTTCCTCAGGGTGGTTTTAGGGGCAGCTACAGATGCCCTTGGCAGGGGTACTCAAGATCTCCCCATCTCCAGTCACGTTTGAACTGCTGAAACTCTCATGAAATATCTCTCATTCCCACTACAAAACTTGGTAAGACTATAGTAAAGTCCAAATGCCCTCCTTTTCACATTCTGCTTTCCCTTTGCTCTGTATCTTACTGTGACTAAATGTGTCTCCCAAGTCAGCGTTAGCAGCTTTCTACAGATCACTGCCGGGGTGCCACCGGCAATCTGAAGGAGCAGGTGCCAGGTGCCATGAAGTAACAGAGCCGAGAAGATAAAGGGTACTCTTGCACAGTGTGGTGCAACTATCCTTCCCTGCTCTCAGTCAGGGGAATTGGTAAGTTTGATTAAAGGAGCACCACTCCAGCAGAGCAGAGGTATTTATGGAGAGAAGTTATTAGTGTCTGAACTGTATTGTCTAACACGGTAGTCACTAACCACATATGGCTAATGAAATTTAAATTAATTACCATTAAATAAAACTAAAGATTCAGTTTCTCAGTTGCATTGCCACATGTTAAGTGCTCACTAGTTCCTGGTTACTCTACTGGACAGCACAAATACAGAACACTTCTTTCGTCACAGAAATTTCTAAAAGACAATGCACCTGGAAGAGCACATTTCACGTGCAATTTCTTGACTGTGATGAGTTGATAATCCATCAGAATACCTGGGGAGTTTTCCCTTATGATTACAAGGGGCTAAGTCTAATGCAGGAAAAGAGACAACAGGGAAAAATCAAGATTTAAAAAATCACAGAGGGCCAGGAGGGGGAGCTGCGCTACTCCGACACTGGGGCTGACTTTTCCCCTGGTAGAAATGGGATCCTGCGCCACAGTGGCAGTATTTAGGCACCAAAATAGAAACCTAGTTTTGCTATAAGTATAGAATATTTCACAACTCAAACTCTTTGGCAATACCCTTAACCTCAAAACTTTAAGAAGGGAAATAAACAGTGGAATATTGGTAGCAAAATCTACACAAAATTGCACCAAATAATTTTAAAGGTTATACACAAAATATTACACAAAATCACACTGTACAGTTTTCAGGGTTATGCGCGTCTCTCAATAAATCTATGGGATAGTTTAGAAGGTCACACACTTCGATACACAGAAGAGACTGAAGACTACAATTACGAAAGTGAATTCTAGAAGATGAATTCTTCTCTGACTCCCAAAATGTGGAAGTAGAAGGGATACTAGTTGCATACTGATGAATAAAAATATCACGGGAGGTGTGTAAATAGAAAGCCCATCCTGAAGCATAGTCCCACCCATCCATACCTGTGACCTCGACGGTTTCATTTAGCAAAGTGCGAGGCAGTTCTCTGAGGGGTTCTCTGGTGCCCTGACAGGACTAATGCCCCTCTCCAATGTGGCCGACACCCTACTCTCAGAGAGAAGGCTGGGCCGGCTCATGTGACTTGTGCACATTAGGCCCCACTCATGGGAAGCGGTCCCCTCAGAGCCGTGACCCAGCACCAGTGTGCCAGCGCCCCTTATAGAAACACAGAGAGCCCTTCTAAATTCTAAATTCACAGGGTCCATTTTAAGGCATGGAGTTAACAGTCATGCTTCGGCTATTCGTGAGCCATACATGGAAGAAATTTTTATTGTTCTTTTGCAAAAATTTGCAAATTTTGATTGTTCTTTTTTGATCTGAGAGCAGGAGCCCCTTGGGACCCCAGAGGTCCTGGCCTCCTTGGCCACATCAGCATCCAGTTTACTCGAGCCTCATTTTGCCCACAGTAAATCTGGGGAGTAAATATCACCAACCCTATTACACTGACAAAGAAGCTGAGAAGACTGTGTGTTAGAGTGGTGTTTCAGGAAGGGAGCATTTCAAGGGTTTCTAGATACATCTTTTGTGAATTTTCCCTCCCAAATGTCAGGCATCTACTTTTGGGGTTTTCTTTGAAAATACCACACGGTAGAAAAATCCCTACCATCTGAGAGCTATTTTAACTACCTCTGTACGTCTATTGTCTTCTTTTTCAAAACCAAGCTCTGACAAGTGCCTCTAATGCATTTTACTGTTTATTGGGCTTTTCAAAAACACGGTAACTGCATATTTGCATTCAAATGTATTGCCTACTAAATGAGTGACATTCCATTTGTTTCCAGCTCTTCCCAGTTGGAGCAGACATTTTTATATGTACTAACATATATCCAAATACATACTAACAGTTTTGCAAAAAATTTTGTCTTATAAAAATAAACCCTCAGACTTACTTAGGGAAAAAAGAGTATTGTGAGAACGTCGATACGTGTATCAGAACCTGAAAATGGAAATGCAACCAGACCTCAGGATACAGTACAAACAGGAACGTGAACAAGGTCAGACCTCTTTCTCTGACTAGTTCTCGGCTCATATCTGAACATCTGGTTTGTTTTTCTCTCTCATTCTGCAGAAACACGTAACAGGAAACATAGCAACAACATCTCTTGAGTTTTCTATCTTACAGTTTCAGCCCCAAGACAGACAGCAAGCGTACCCCCTCTCGGTGTCAAACTGAGTATCTCAAGGAAGAGACGCATGTACCCAGCTCGGAACAGACTCCCTCCTGGCACCAGTCACCGCTGGATGTGAATCAGAACCATGTCATTCGGAATAATGAGTGGCTGCTTGTGGAGAGTGTGTGTGTTAGCTCACTTACAAGAAATTATTACCGCTGACTTTCTCAGTCTGTCTTTGCTCTTTAGAGTCAAGATCTCAAAATGTCACTAACGAATCTTTCTATTTACCTGGAAGACTAGGAATAAAATAACTTCATATTTAAACATGGTTTTAAATTATGCCAACACCTTTTTCCTTATTAACAAAATATTTACAAGTGCCAAGGCTATAATTTTTCACAAGCTGTTTGCTTGATTAAGCTGTTAGTTTGCTTATGATGATAATATCAACTGGATACAATATATTTTGAACTGTCTAAAATATTTAAATTAAATTGAAGTTGATCTCCCTTTTCAAAGATTTTTTTATTACGAAAGCATAGTTTAGAATTCTAAATAAGATAGTATGGGTTCATAATATTTATACCATCTACAAAAATAATGATTAGGGAATATGCCTTGAGCATTACAAAAATTAAAATATTAGCTACATCCTTACTTGCTAATTTAACTAAACTTTCTTTAGCTGTCTACTCAGAGACACCGTGTCCCTATTTATATTTTTATTCTAAACATGATCACTTGTTATAAGGAGGATTTACCAACTTGATAATAAGAGTAAAATAATAAATGTTTTTGATGGTCCTCTGTAGCAGCAGGCAAGACAGAAAGGTAAACATGGCAATACAGGCACATTATAATTAAAATAAACAAAAAATATGTGAAGAATGAAAATAAGAAACTATCTCTAAACAAATAAATATTAGGACAATGTATGATGCATAAGTAGAGCTCTAATAAATTGATTTGCCAACTCTTCTTCAGGGCTATTAACACTAACAATTATCAATCTATAACCTAAATATATTTATAACCGTACTGACTTTGCTTCTCTGTGACTGTCAATGCCGCCAATACTCTTACCCACCAGGTAATTAGGTAACCACTTCAAATAATAAGGAGAGAGAGTTGATCTGGTGGATAGTTGGACAGAACTATTTTCCATTTCATAGAAAACAAGTTCCATAATACAATTTGGGAAACAGAGCCATGAGATACGAGTCCAAAGACCCCATTTCTATTATGGATCTAACACAAACATACTGTGTAATTCTACAGTCATTTTATTTCAGTATCTGAGTTTTTACAAGTAACAAATATTTTAAAGAGGTACAATGAAAGATATTTTTATTATTTGAAGAAAATTTATATACGATGAGATGCATTGGTCTTAAAGGTACAATTTGATAAGTTTTAACAAATGTAAACCCCTACACAACCAACACCTGAATCACAAACAGTAAGCTTTGTGCCATTTTAACTTCCTCTATTCCCATCCCCCTCTCCCTAGATCCACAGTCTTAAAAACCAGCCGCCTACCCTAATACATCAGGGTAACAGAACAGAGGATGAAAAGAACACCGTCATCACGATAAACGCAAAAACTCCAACACCCTTTCTGGGTAAAAACACTAAACTAACTAGGAATAGAAAGGAACTCCCTCAACTTAATAAAGGGCAACTACAAACATAGATAATATCTTACTTGTTGGTGAAAGACTGGATGCTTTCCTGTAAATACCAGGAACAAAACCTGGAAGCCTGGTCTCACCAGTTCTATTGAATGTTGTACTGGAGTTCTACAGAGGGCAATTAAACAAGAAAATGAAGCAAGGGGCATCCAGATTGGAAGGGAGATGTAACACTGTTTCTATTTGCAAGAGGCATGATCTTAGAAAATGGAGTATAGAAAAATCTAAAAAAAAAAATCCACAAAATAAACCTATTGGAACTTACAAGCAAGTTCAGCAAGGCTGCAGAATACAAGATCAGTATGCAAAACCAACTGTATTTCAATACACTAACCATAAACAATCTAAAAGTGAAATTAAGAAAATAATTTCATTTATAATAGCATAAAAAGTAACAAAATTCTTAAAAATAAATTTAACAAAAAAAATGCAAGACTTGTACATTAGAACAGCCAACACATACTGAAGAACAGTAACAAAGTTGGCGGAGTGACAATACCAACCTTCAATAAGTACTACAAAGCTACAGATGGTGTGGTATTGAAAAAGACCAGACAGATATGTACATGGAAAAGGAGAGCTCAGAAACAGACTCACAAAAATACAGTGAACTGATTTTTGACAAAGGAGCAAATCCAATACAGCGGAGCACGGACAGCCTTTTCAACCAATGGCGGTGGAACAACTGGACATCTACGTGCAGGGAAAAAACAATGTCTAGACACAGACATTACACTCTTCATGAAAATTAACTCAAAATTGATGACAGTTGATCACACATCTCAATTAAAATACTAAACTATGAAACCCTTAGAAGACAACGCAGGAAAAATCCTAGATAACCGTCAGTAGGATGAGAAGGTTTTAGATACAACAAAAGAGGTATGATCAGTGAAAGGAAGTACTGAGAACATGGACTTTATTAAAATTAAAAACGTCTGCTCTGTAAAATGTAATGTCAAGAGAATGAGAAGGTAGGCCATAGACTGGGAGGAAAATAATTCAAAATACACACCTGATACAGGACTGTTATCCAATATACCTGTATGCCAAGAACCGTTAAAACTGAACAATAAGAAAACAAACAACCTGATTGAAGAATGGGGCAAAGAGCCGAGCGTACATCTCCTCAAGTAAGACATACAGAAGGCAAGTAAGCACATGAAATGTTGTTGAATGTTATATGTCCTTAGGAAATTATAAATTAAAACAACATTGAGATACCACTATAACCTAATAGAATGGCCAAAATCAAAAACTCTTGTCAACACTGAATGGGAACTCTGATTGCTGGTGGAAATGCAAAATGGTGCAGCCACTTTGCAAGGCAGTTTGGTGGATTCTTACACAGCTGAACATACTCTTACCATATAAATCATCAATCATGCTCCTTGGTATTTATTCAAAGGACTTGAAAAGTTATATCCATGCAAAAACTTCCACGTGGATGTTTCCAGCAGCTTCAGTTATAATTGCCAAAACTTAGAAGCACCCAATATATCATACATTTTAATGAAGATATGCTACCGTAAAACAGTCAGGTGGGGTTCTGCTGCCCACTGCCCACAAATTCTGGAGGCAGAGGTTTTCGTGAAAAAGGAAAGGAGTCTTTTATTTAAAGGCTATACAATTTTGGAAGAGTAATGGCTTCTGCCTCAAAGCCCATTCCCTTTAAAATACCCAAAGACAAATAACCCTCCACCCTTTGCCAGATCAGTTTAAGGCTGCACCTAGAATTCCTTCTCCCATTTACAAATACCATCTTTTGGGATATGCGGTGGGTTTAGCATGATTACCCCGGTGGCTTACCTGGTTCCCACTCACAGTCTGGCTCCAGGCGTCTTTTGGAGTTTGTGCGCTCCTGCGCCCTATTCACTGTGCACTGCCCTTTCCTCTGGCAGCTGCCTGCTGGCCCAACACCTACGCCCCTCCCTCTGGCCATTGGCTCACCGATGCATCTGCGCACAGCACCATGCCAGTTACCACTGCTGCCGCTGCTTCTCACGTGGAGAGGGGTGTGAGGTTTGACACCTGGACATGCAGCTTCCAGCGCCCGCCGGCAGGAACACTCAGAACCCTGACCACCAAATAAGGGGAAGGAAAAGGCACGACTTTCCAGACGCCTTCCATTTAAAACTTCTATCCCAAAATCCTATGCACTGTGGGAGTGTCCAACTTGGCAGCCAATCCAAGCTAATGTCCATCACACAAGTCAGCCCACACAGCATCTCTGCCCCTCCTCCTGCTGCCATGATCCGGAAGCAGGTAGGATGGTGTCTAGCTGCCCGAAGGGACACAGTGTTTCTGCCCTCTTCCTTCAGCGGTGTCTCACTGTGCTGGGTGGTTGCTGTAGGGATGCGTGCGGGGGCACTGGGCTGGTTCACGTGCTGCAATAGCTTGTTTATCCTTCCCGTGGGGTATGGAAGTCTGTCATGTGGTTTCAGTTGCTATTTCAATCCTGCCACCTTCGGCACTTCTCGACCCCTCTCTTCTCAGGGGCCTGGGCTCTTGTGCACCACCTTGGGGGCCCCCTCCTCTCTGCCCAGCAATCTGGCCGGATCCCCGCTCTTACCGATAGACTTTTTTTTTTTGTACCCTCGTTTATGTAAACAATACCTTATTTTTGGACACTCAGTTGTTTTCAGTTTTTCACCATTATAGAAAGACTGCAAATGAGTAACCTTGTATCTAAATGTTTGTGCATTTCCATGATTATTTTTTATGTGTTTATTTTTATTTTTTATTTTTTGATATATTTATTGCTTATGCTATTACAGTTGTCCCATTTCCTCCCCTTCACTCAACTCCATCCTGCCCACCCTCTCCCTCCCACATTCCCCCCCTATAGTTCATGTCCACCGATAGACTTTTAAAAATACGCTTGCCCTGAGTGAAATCTTAGAACATTATGTCTTTTGTTATGATTTTAAATATCTAACTGTGAAATAGGAATTTCTTATATTCTACATTTTCAAATTATATTTATTATAATAACATAATAATTACCATCCAAAAAAGACTTGTACACTCAAAACTACAAAATGATGACTGAAGAAATGGAAGGATGCCTAAATAAATACAAAGACATCCTCTATTTATAGATTGGAAGACTTAATATTGTAAAAATTGTAATACCTCCTAAATTGATCTACAGATTCAGTGCAATCTCTACGAAAAAAATCCCAGCTGCCATTTTTTTCCCACAGGAATTAACGAAAAAGGACCCAGAATAGCGAAAATAATTTTGGAAAATAATAACAAAGTAGCAAGATTCATAGCTACCTATGTTAGAACTTACCGTGCAGCCACGGCCATCATGACAGCGTGGCCCTGGCATAAAGGTAAGATGTATATCCCGTGGAACAGAATCAAGAGCCTTGGAATTTGTGGCCAGTTGGTTTTCAACAAGGTGCCAAGACATTTCAGCAGTGAAGGAACAGTCTCTCCAACAAACTGTGCTGGGGCAGCTGGTTGTGTACATGCAAAAGAACAAAGTAGGACGCATAAGCATACCATGAACGAAACCAGCTCAAAGTGAGACACAGACCTAAGGGTAAGATCTAAAGCTCTACAACTTCTACAGAAGACAGGGAAATCTTCATGACCTTGGTTGGATGAAGTGGTGGTTTCCTAGATATGACACTGAAAGCACAAGCAACAAAAGATAAATAAATTCGGCTTAATCAAAATAAAAAACTACTGTGCTTCAAAGAAAAGTATCAAGAAAGTATAAAGATAGCCCACAGAATGAGAGCAGATTTCAAATCATAGATTGATAAGGGTCTAGTATTCAGAATATATAAAGAGCTTTTACAAATCCATAATAAAAAGACATAACTCATTTACAAATGGGCAAAGAGTCTGAATAGACATTTCTCAAAAGAAGATGTATGCATGTTCAATAAGCACATGAAAATACGCTCTCAGAATTGGTCATTAGGAAAATGCGAATCAGAACCACATTAACATGCCACTTCACGTTAACTAAGATAGACAGCCATAATCAAAAAGACAGAAAATAACACGTATTGACAAAGATGGAAGAAACTGGATCTCTCGTATGTTACTGATAGGAATGTAAAACGGTGTGTCTGCTTTGGAAAACACTCTTGAAGTTTCTCAAGAAGTTAACCATGGAGATGAGTCCATAATTTCATACCTAGACATATATCCAAGAGAATTGAAAATGTGTCCACATAAAAACTTACACACAATGCTCGTAGCAAAATTATCAATAGCCAGATAGTGAAAACAACCCAAATGTCTATCAACTGATGAATGCATAAATAAAATGTGATATGTCCACACAGTGGAATATGATTCACACTACAACATGGGGAAGACTTGAAAACATTATGCTAAGTGAGTAAAGCCACACACAAAGGGTCACATGTTGTATGATTCTATATGAAATCTCCAGAATAGGCAAATCTATAGACACAGAAAGTAAACCAGTGTTGCCAGGATCTGAGGAAGAAGGGGGAATATGGAATGATTGCTAATGATTATGGAGTTTCTTTTGGAGATGATGATCTTGTTCTAGAATTACATAATGGTGAAATTTTACACCTGTGTGAATATACTAAAAACCACTGAACTTATTCACTTTAAGGGGTGGGAGCAAAAAGGGTAGGGATATAAATCCTGTTATCATCCCTATTTTACAGATGATAAAAACTGAGTCACTAAAGATTAAAATATACCCCAGGTCACACAGTTAGGGGTGGTAGACTTGGGATTCAAGTCTACACATTCTGGCTCTGGAGTCCAAACTTTAACCCTGGAGTCCATTGTGTCACGTGGGACTCTCCTTGCTAGCAACAGTTCAACGGACAAACCGAGTAGATGGCATTGTTTCCTTTTCAGCTGGAGACACTGATATAAAATGGGAATATTTGTGCCATTTTAGCAATTAGGTGGTGTGCCCAGATATCCTGCAGGATTCCAATGACATGGAGTGAGACCTACAGGTACCTTTACAGAAATTGCCTCTCATTGGATCAACTGTAAACCTATTCCATTTTTGCCACATATAGAGGTTTCTCCCGTAAAGGAACAGGAGTTAGGTTTTTGCCTACAGAATCATTACCAGTGTGGACTCATCATTTCCTGTTTCACAATATTACTTAACTGCTTAGTATTTAGTTTCATTATGTATAATATAGGGAGAATAGTAGCACATCCTTGGAGGATTAATATGAGGATTTTGTACTCACTTAATGTGCTTAGGTCAATGCCACTAACATGCGATTATTCATAAATGTTAGCTATAGTAATCATTGATATGATGTTCACACTGATATCATGAACAAATTATCACTTTTTCCCAGGATTATTATTAATACAGTCCATCACAGGAAAGAATCCACTTTTCACTTACATGAGAATATGGTCAATGCCCATAAGCCACTACACTTGATGCAGGATTGGTAAAAACTCAGGGACATGGGGATGGTGACTAGTGAACTAGCAAAATGACTCCAGGAGAGCTGAGGAGAAATGTGTTCTGCTAAATTAGGGGAAATTGATGCAAACTATAGCCAGTTGAATTTTCAGAGTAGGATTGCCAAGCTGAGTAATGGATCACTGTCGGATCCATGAAGGCACAAGCACACATACCTGTTTAGAAACATTTTGTGTTCACCAGTGTGCGTGGAATCACCCTCATTTCCCTCCTTTTTCACCTGCAATCCATTCAAGGGATTTTGATCTCTTTTCTTGGCTCCCCTCAGAAAGCTACTTGCCAGGTCCTCCATGGCGACACAGAAGAAAGGAGAGGATAGCGGCGCCGGGGAGAGCTGGAAGCCTGCGGTGCCCACCACATCGCTGGTCTCCCTTTTCGCAAACATCTAACTCAATTGCACCAACACATCTCCTCTCCTGTAACTGACAGGTGGTTGAGGTTGTTAATGCCCCGCCCCATTTTTAGCAAATGCATAAAAAGACGCAAAGAAGTAGGTCAAAACCTAAAATTCATATCCAAGCTCTTTTTTAAAGCTGATCATTAGCTTAAAGTGATGGTCTTATGTGTTGAAGAAACACAGAGAGCCATGAATCAATACATAACCACTGTGCATTGTGTTTGAACTGTAGTCAAACCACTGCAGGACTGCAGACCATCTTTGCTTAAAATTACCTGAGAAAAACTAACAAACTTCCAACACCAAAAGTTCAATGTTAATTCTTATAACCTAAAAGTTATGCCTAATACATACACAAATTCATCTTCCTGAGATCTAGTATTTTTAAGAAATCATAAAGGAAGAGATGTTCTTAAATTACTTAGTTGCAGATATAAATTTAGCGGAAGTAAAAACGAAGGCGCATAAAAAGTTTTATGTTATTTTTAAAAACATTATAATGTTGGGTGGCTTGTTCAGAGCTATTAATACACTATTTCTTTCAGGCCTCTGCCTAAAACAAATTCTAAATGATAAAGCTGTCATAGATATGTAACTCTTTTATTTATTTAAATATATTGTTCAAAATAGTATTTGTTTACTTAGCTTGTATTTATAAAAATCAACAATGCTCCTTTGGAAAAAATTAAAAATATATAAATCTATTAAGAATAAAATGCAGCCCTGACCAGTGTGGCTAAGTTGGTTGGGGGTCATTCTGTGAACCAAAGCGTCGCTGGTTTGATTCTCAGTCAGGACACATCCCTGGGTGGTGAGTTTGGTCCCCTGTTGGGGCACGCATGGGAGGCAACCAATTGATGTTTCTCTCTCACATAGATGTTTCTCTCCTCTATCTCCCTCCCCTTCTCTCAAAAAATAAATAAATAAATAATTTAAAGAAGAGAATAAAATGCAGGACGTGTTGTTCATACCCCATCACCTTTCTCTCCCAAAATAAATTATCCCTCTCACTTAAAATATAGAATTATCTTAATTCTCTATGTGTTTATCATTTATTGAGCACCCACCCTGTAGCTCTGAGCTAACACCTGAGCTAAGACATCATAGGGTGGTGATTCAGTCAGCTGCCCATATTTCTGATTCAGTTTCTTATAGCCTATCAGGGAGTACCACAGCCAGAATTTGATATATTAGCCATAGATCTTCTAAGATCTTTTCATTTAACACATTGTTTGGACACAATTTTCCATGAATCTCTCATGTGTCTGCACATTTTGGAAGCAAGGAATTGACTACCCTTTCTTATAGGCTATCTTTCCCAGTATCTTATTATAGCAAACAGGCAAAGAAAATAGGGACAGCACCTTCCTCCAAGCAAAGGGAGACACACCTCTTACCCATTATAAAAGATTCAGTTCCCTAAATTCAGGGCTCCTCTTTTCTAATGCAACCCCCTTCATCTCCAAGTACCACCTGGCCCTCTTTGAGTTGATATTTGGGAGTGGGATTTGGGGAACTGGCACCTAAAATGCTCACACTTGGTTACCACTAGTGCACAGCTATTGCTGATTTAGGGGTTTCGTGCCTTCTACGAACATCAGTGAAATTGTAGCAGGCTACTTTGTTAGCTTGTGTATAGGGTAAAATCTTAGACTCTTCATATTTGTTGAACTCTTAGTACACAAAGGGTTAAATGCTGGGAATAAAAGATTAAAGTCTAAATTCTATATGTCATGCAAGGTTCTGCATAATCTCAACTCTGCTTTACCTCTCACTTACCATTCACTGGCCCCTTTCCCCTCTTTTTCTCATAACTCCCCTTTTCATTTAAAAAATTTTTTAATATTTTTATTTCATTTTAATTATTATTTTAAAGTTTAAATTATATTTCATTGTTTATGCAGTTACAGTGGTCCCAATTTTTCCCCATTTACGACCCTCCACACAGACCCCCCTCTCCCTTAGGCAATCCCCAACACCATTGTTCATGCCCTTGGGTTGTGCACATACATTCTTTGGCTACTAAATTCCCTATGCTGTACTTTACATCCCCATGACTATTCCATAACTACCAGTTTGTACTCAATCCCTTCACCTTTTTCGTCTATCCTCCAATACCCCTCCCATCTGACAACCATCAAAACCTTCTCTGTATCTATGATTCTGTTTCTGTTCTGCTTGTTCATTGGTTTTTTAGATTCAATTATTGATAGATATATATTTATTGTCATTTTATTGTTCATATTTTTTATCTTCTTTTTCTTAAAGAAGGCTTTTTAACATTTCACATGATACTGGTTTGATGATGATGAACTCCTTTAGTCTTTTCTTATCTAAGAAGCTCTTTGTCTGCCCTTCCATTCTAAATAGTAGCTTTGCTGGGTAGAGTAATCTTGGTTGTGGGCCCTTGCTTTTCATGACTTTCAGTATTTCTTGCCAATCCCTTCTAGCCTGCAAAGTTTCTTTTCAGAAGTCAGCTGACAGTCTTATGGGAGTTTCCTTGTAGGAAACTACCTGCTTTTCTCTTGCTGCTTTTAATATTCTATCTTTATCATTACTCCCCTTTTTTAGATCAACCCCTACAGGTTCCCATTCAGCACTATTGAGTTGCTTTCACTTTCTTGAAGACAACATTATACTGTACCACTCTATGCTTTTGCTTTGGCTTACTTAATATCTTTATCTCTGTGAGACTCAGGTTCTTTACCTATATCATAAAGGTATTGGAAAGTTTCAGAGTCTCTGCTGTATCTTCTTTGGACTGAATATTTTGTTCCATCAAAATTCATGTTGAAACCTAACCCCCAAGGTGATACTGTTAGAAGGTGGCCCAGTGGAGGTCATTAGGTCATAAGGGTGGAGCCCTCTCCAATGGCATTAGTGCCCTTGTTAGAAGAGAGATGAGAAGACTTGCTTTCTCTCTCTCTCTGCTCTCTGGCATACTGAGAAGGTGGCCATCTGCAAGCCAGGAAGCTGGCCCTCACCAGACATTGGGTCTGCCAAAATTATAGAAGTGACAGTGTGTTTGGACTGGAGCCTTTACCTTACCATTCAGTCAAAACTAGAGGATTCAGGAATTAAGTTACCAGAAATTCATTAACATAAGAGAAAAAAGCAGAAAAAATAACCTGAAAAAGAATTTATCCTAAAGGACACTGATGTAACATGTTTGATCAAAGATAGTGAACAAGAACGGGAGGGACTGCAGTGGGGATTGGATACCAACAGGGAGTCATTTCTGGCCCAGCCTCTGTTCTTTCTCAACTTGGAATCTGGGTGGTGGGTGCACTACAGTAAAAATCAATATTCAGGACTTCCGGCCAAGATGGAGGCATAGGTAGATATACTGTGCCTTCTCACACAACCAAAAAGACAACAACAAATATAAAAACAAAAAACAACCAGAACTGACAAAAAATCGAACTATATGGAAATCTGACAACCAAGGAGTTAAAGAAGAAACATTAATCCAGAATGGTAGGAGGGGCAGAGAGAGGCAGTCGGGCAGAAAGGACTGTGGCAAGGTGTGAGCTGCAAGGTGGTGGTAGGCAGAGCTGCAATCCCACATTTGCATGCACATAAACCAGGAGGAACAACTGGGGAGCAAGACAGATCACGCAAGCCAGGATTCCAGTGTGGGAAAATAAAGCTTCAAAACCTCTGACTGAAATAAACCTGTGGGGGTGGAGGCAGCAGGAGAAACTCTGAGCCTCACAAGAGAGTTCGTTGGAGAGACCCACAGGGTCCTGGAACCACCCACCCAGAAATCAGCACCAGAAGGGCCCAATTTGCTTGTGGGTAGCAGTGGAATTAATTGAAAGCCAGAAGAGAGCTGAACAAGAGGGTACAATGCCCTCTCAGACACCTCCCTCACATACGGCACAACGCATTGACCTGGATTGCCCCACCCTGGTGAATACCTAAGGCCCCTTCCTATATAACAGGTGTACCAAGACAACAACAACAACAAAAAAAATGGCCCAAATGGAAGAACAGATTAAAGCTCTGGAAAAAATACAACTAAGTGATGAAGAAATAGCCAACCTACCAGATGCAAAGGGCAAAACACTGGTAATCAGGATGCTCACAGAAATGGTTGAGTATGGTCACAAAATAAAGGAAGAAGTGGAGGCTATGAAAAGTGAAATAAAGGAAAATGTACAGGGAACCAGCAATGATGGTAAGAAAACCAGGACTCAAATCAACAGTTTGCATGAGAAGGAGGAAATAAACAGTCAACCAGAACAGAATGAAGAAACAAGAATTCTAAGAAATGAGGAGAGGCTAAGGAACCTCCAGGACAACTTTAAATGTTCCAACATCCGAATCATAGGGGTGCCAGAAGAACAAGAGGACGAGCAAGGAATGGAAAACTTATTTGAAAAAGTAATGAAGAACTTCCCCAATATGGCCAAGGAAATAGACTTCCAGGGAGTCCAGGAAGCTCAGAGAGTCCCAAAGAAGTTGGACCCAAGGAGGCACACACCAAGGCACATCATGATACATTACCCAAGATTAAAGATAAGGAAGACAATCTTAAAAGCAGCAAGAGAAAAGAAAAGAGTTACCTACAAAGGAGTTCCCATCAGACAATCAGCTGATTTCTCAAAAGAAACCTTACAGGCAAGAAGGGACTGGAAAGAAGTAATCAAAGTCATGAAAGGCAAGGACCTACATCCAAGATTACACTATCCAACAAAGCTCTCATTTAGAATGGAAGGACAGATAAAATGCTTCCCATATAAGGTCAAGTTAACGGAGTTTATCATCACCAAGCCTTTACCATATGAAATGGCAAAGGGATTTAAGAAGAAAAAGAAGATCAAAAATATGAACAGTAAAATAATAACAAACTCACAACTATCAACAACTGAACCTAAAAAAAAATAAAAACAAAAACAAAGTAAGCAAACAACTGGAACAGGAACAGAATCACAGAAATGGAGATCACATTGAAGGTTATCAGCAGGGAAGGGGAGGGAGGGAATGGGGGAAAAGGTAGAGGGAATAAGTAGCATAAATGGTAAGTAGAAAATAGACAGGGGGAGGGTAAGAATAGTATAGGAAATGTAGAAACCCAAGAACTTATATTCACGACCCATGGACATGAACTAAGGGCCGGGGGGGAGTGAGGGGTGGGGTATGCATGGTGGAGGGGAATAAAGGGGGGAAATGGGACAACTGTAATAGCATAACCAGTAAATATATTTTTAAAATATCAATATTCAGGTATAGGACAACAGGGCCTTGTTCCTGTGACTTCAAGGCTATCGGGCACTTTGGGCCTCAATGTAAACACAGAGCATCAGCGTCTGGAGTTTCCCCCGGCACACGTGGTGGTCAGGCCATAACGGAAACATCTGTCGTTGGAACTCATTCATCCACTCACTCATTTGTTCAGCAGACATTTATTGGGCACCTGCAGTGTACCAGGCACTAGGTTAGATTTGTACAAGCACAAAATTAAATAAATCACTGACTTAAGGGACTCCTAAAGGAAGGTGCCCACAGCAGACAGAGAAAAAAAGAAAAAGAAAAAGAAAAATGTCATTCGGCAATAAGAACTCTATTTCACAGAACACATGTGAGATGGCTCCTGGAAAGGCCCAGCACAATTTGGGAATAATCTGGGCAGAGGCAGAATTCCTGTAAAGAAACTCTGAGAATCATACTTGGTGATATTGTCTGAAAATGTAGGTTTCATAAATTTTGAAATCTATTACTATGTATGTTTCCTTTGTCTTAATACAGCCCCTCATTTGAAGAACCCTGCCTAACAGTTTACTTACTTCCCTTGATCACTGTCTAGAGTACACAGCAACCCCCAGGAAACACTTATGATCTTAAATTCATTCAGTCATAGAATTTATTTATTCCACATATGTTTATTGAGCACCTTTTATGTGCATTAATCTAGACACTAGATTATTCACCTGGAATTCTAGGTGAGGAAGACACAGGGCTCTTGTTTTCATGGAGTGTAGATGCTGCTGGAGTGTGACAAGCCAAAAAATAAACTAAGTAAATAAATATGCAAAATAATTCCAGCTAATTATAAGTACTTTGAAAAAAATAAAAGAGGCTAACATGAAAGAGATAAATTTGGGTGATCCAGACCTACCCTGAGGCACCATCAAAACTGACATCTGTGTGTGTGATTTGGGGAAAGAGTGTTCCAGGTAGAGAAGACAGCAAGAGCAAAGGCAAGGAGGATAGGATGGCTGCTTGGAAGGAGGTGAGGTGTGAGTAAAGGCAGGGAGCGGATCACTCAGAGGCCCCCTGGTCACAATTAAGAAAGACAACTAGTGGGTTTTCATAGGGAAGTAACATGACTGGACTCCTACTTCTAATGGCATTTCTGGCTCGTATGTAAAGAAAAGTCTGCTGAGATCCATGAATAGATGCAAAAAGAATAAGTAAGTGACTATTTCTGTATGCCAGACAAAAGATGATAGTGAATTGGACCAAAGTGGTAATAATGGGAACCAAGAGAAGCGATAGGTGAGGGTTATATTTTGTAAATGGGGTTGAAAGGACTAGCCGGCAGATTTGATGTAGGGAATGAAGGGAGGAGAGGATAAGCCAAACCCCTAGATAATAGAGTCGGCTTCTTTACCACTCTTTTGTCACAAATTAGTCATTGTTCTGAATACCATTAACTTTAAATGCCTCTCTGTAAGACTGTTCTGGTTGGTTTAACAATAGACAGAGGAGAACCCAACACTAAATAAAACCAGGCAGATTCTAGAAATATGTGCTAAGCACCATTTTCCTTCTGGAAAAATTAATGGATGGCATAAAACAAATTCCTCATAGGAATTTCTCATAGGCTACGTTATTTCAAACTGGAAGGGACCCCTATAAAATGAAAGAACAATAGCAGTTTGGACACTTAGGATCTCACTTCTGAAACTCTGACTAGAGGAGCCCTGAAAATGAATCTGAGAATATGAACTTACACTGTCCCTCTTTCAAAGCCAAAGCGAATTTCCTAGCCTTGGTAAAGCATTAGTTCATTTCAGAAGAAAAAGGAAGGAGAGTGGGACAGAGGGAAGGAAAGATGGAGGGACAGAGAAGGGAGGTAAAGAAGGAAACGAAGAAAAAAGAAAAGCAGTAACACTAGGTGGCAGTGACTTCATAACTTACAAGATTTCAAACTGGGTAGACTGTCAGTGAGATGCTAGATTGAGATGAAAAGCCCAGGAATCCTGGAGAGACTTTTCTCCACTTCTCCCTTCAAAGTTGCTATGCGTAAGAGTGCTGGTCCTGTCCCTTAGACCTCGGAGCAGATACATAATTTCGGAGTTCCTCGATATTTTTAACAACTGCTTCATTGTCTGAGACTCTTGTAAAGGTTACAAACTTAATTTACATAATTAAAGTGCCTTTATACAAGACACATTAGTACTTTCATCAATGATTAAAGTTCTAAGACTCACCCTGGTTGGTGTCGTTCAGTGGATTAAGTGCCAGCCTGTGAACCAAAGGGTTGCCTGTTTGATTCCCTCCCTCCCTTCTCCTCTCTCTAAGAATAAATGAATAAAATCTTTTTTAAAAAAAGTTCTGAGACTCAGAAGAGCCTGGAACAGGCTTCTCAGCCTTGGCTGCACTTTGGAATCACCCAAAGAGTTCGTAAATGGTACTGATGCTTGAGTCCCAGTGAAAGGGATTAAACCAGACGTGCTCGCTGTAGGCCATGCAACAATAACTTTCGAAAAGCTCCCTAAGTGGCTCTACTTCTCACCCAGATTTAAGACACACTGTCGGAAGAACCAGAAATGGACCAGCCACCAAGGTTTGCCACTACACTAGTGGGGCCACAGCTTTCCTGCAGGGGAACCTGTAGTGAATTAGCCAACACAGACTTGTTTGTCCGATTGGCTGTCTGGGAGGCTGGTGGTCCCCTCTGGTTCAGCATGCCAGTAACTTGACATTTGAGCCCATGCAAGCAGTAGCCGCAGCACCTACAACACAGCACAATGGCTAAGATCAGAGGCTCAGACGCAGCCAGATGCCAGCATAACTTACCAGCTGTGACATCAGCCAGTGACTTACTCTCTCTGAGCCTCAGTTTTCCTCTAGGTAAAAAAGGAATAATTATCAGCGTCTCACAGACTGTTGGTAGTACTGATCTAATATATGTAAAACGTCTATGGCCATTCCTGGCACAATAATTTGCAGTTATTGGTAATCAAAGTTCCTGCCACGAGCTCATCACAGATGGTGGGGAGGGGCTTCTAAGATTTTAGAGGCAGTGATGAATTGGAATTCTGTCTCAAAAAAAAAAAAAAAAGCAGACAGGCAAATACAACTTGAGGTAGAAAGTGTTAGAGCTTTCTGTCCGTTGCCACTGCTCTGCCCTGCGATATTCCTTCCTACCATCCTCACAGCTGTCACACTCCAAACCCGCATAGGCAAGTCCCGTGATGGGGACAACGGGTATGTGTTTCAACATTACTACTTAAATGTCATGAAAGTCATATTATGAATTAGTTATTTCATTAAATCTCAGAAATGTAGATGATTTTTAGATACAATACTGCAATCCGTTATTCATGCATTCACTAAACATCCAGCATACTCTCCCTTTTAAATTGTAAAAGGTCCCCTGGGTTAGGTCCCTTTTCAATGAGAAGGATTGCTTCTTCATCCCATGGCACAGCCGACTCCACCCCTCTGAGGCAACAAGGGATGTGACACCAGCTGCATGGACACTGGATCCTGTCACTGCAGAGTCCTTCATCCTGTGCTGCCCAGACAACCCAGGACAAGAGCTCCTCTCCCCCCACCTTCCACCCCCCTGATTGTCTTAAAGGAAATCTGAGGGCAACATTTTCTCAGGTCACCCGGCCTGACCCAAAGCACAGTGTAATTTGTTTCAGACTCTGAAGCAAGGGAAACAAAGGTCCCAAGGCCTCAACAAGCAGACTCTGGAGGTTGAGTGACTCCACAGATAAGCTAAGGAAAGTGGGAAGTCCTCTAAGGGTAAAGAAGGTATTGTGAAGAAGATATCAATCTCAGACACATACTGAGTTTCACAAAAATCACATTTCCCAACAGCACTACTTCATACTCATCCTCTCACAGTTTATATTTCCAGTGATCTCTAGAAGGAAAGCTGCTCAGGGGCAGATTGTCTTCCCACTAAGAGAGTTGCTGTGACTTGAATTACATTCCCCCCAAATTTGCATGTTAATGCTCTGACGTCCAATATGTCTGTATTTGGAGTAAGGAAGTAATCAAGGTTAGATGAGGTCACAAGAGTGGGGCCCTGATACGACAGGATTAATGTTCTTATAAAAAGAGACATCAGAGAGCACACTTGCCCTTTCTCTACCGTGTGAGGACATGAAGAGAAGGTGTCTGTCTGCAAGACGAAAAAGAGCTCTCGACCGTGCTGGCACCTTGATCTTGGACTTCCAAGCTCCAGAACTGTGAGAAAATACATGTCTGTTGTTTCAGCCCCCAGTCTGTGGTATTTTGTTATGACAACCAGAGCAGAGTGACAATGGCCACACCCTCCTTGTGCACTAGCTAATTTCTGGAGTCCAAACATTTATAAGCCTTTCCAGTAAGCTTGGAAATCAATAGTGGAAATACATTCAAATTAACCAGGACAATGCAATTCCTCCTCAAGCTTATCAGCTCTTTGGGTTCTCGGAGGACCCACCCCCCACGCATTCCTTCCATCTTCTCTGCCTTGTGCTTCAAGTCCAATCTTCTTAGTTACATAGTGATTCCAGAATGGAGTTTTCTTCCAATGGAGTAGGGTGGGGCCTGAAGTTCACTGGTCGTACTGTGCAGAGGAGGCTACTAGCGAGGCAGCAGGCAGCCATCTCCATCCTACTGTCCTTTACTCAAAGCTGTCCCCATATTCTGGTCATATACATGGATCCTCCTCCATGCCTCTCTAACCCCCAACCCACTAGGAACTCTTCAAGATTACTATTTGCATTTACTTAGCACTTTTCCTTTACTTTCTCTGAACCTTTGCTACTCAAAGTCAAGTGCAAAGCATAGCAGCATTGGCATCTCCTGGGCGCTGCTTAGAAAGGCAAATGCCAGGCCCCACCCCCAATTGACTGAATCAGAATCTGCGCATTAGCAGATCCCAGGTGCTTCATAGGCACAGCAGAGTGTGAGAAGCCCTATTCCGAATGACTCTTATATTATGATGAAAAGAAGACAGCGCTGGGAGACGACGTGACATGAATAGGATATGTGATCTGGCAGGCCACAGCTTCTCTGAGCCTTAACTTCTCTACATTTACAAATTGGGAAACTGAACTAGAAGAGCTCTTAATGTGCCATCCAACTTAACACTTCCACATTCAATCCCCTAAATAATATCCTCAAAGACATGGTCCTTTCTTTCATATCTTTCTATCAGTAGAATCTGGCAGAAATCCCAAAATAATAGTTGCTCAATGATTACTTGCTAATTGACTGACTGGAAATAAGTTTAAACTATGTTCACCCTGGGGTTGGGACACAGCTGACCTTAACAGGTAGCTGATAGTTCCAGTGGTTAACGCAGGAGACCCAGAAAGGCCTATACATCAAACAGAAGAAGCTTCTGGTGAGCTTTTGGGGAGCAGACTTTGGCTTTTTTGGCCTCAGTGGGAATTGCTTTCACAACAACATATAGGTCCCTCCAACATCCAGGACCAGGAAAACTGTCCCGAAGGCCCTGGCACTCTCCATTGTCTAGAAACTGCTGGAGCAGCTGGTAAATGGTAACTGAAACACCTCCATTCCTGTGTTAGCACACGAGTGTGGCGGTGTGCAATACTGACCCAGTGTCTCATACGGTGGTAGATGTTTATTGCTCTTTCTTGCAAAATCCTAGCTGATACAGTGGCTATGCTCTGTGGAAGCCTCCAAATCTCTGACCCCTCCTCTCCAGTTGGTTTTTAGTCTTGTCCTCATCACCCCCCACCCCAGCCCACCCAATTTATCACCACATCTGCATTCCAGCCCCTAGGAAGAGGAAAGGAGAAAGTGGGTGGGAAGCATAAGCCTTCCCCTCTTATGGGCCCAGATATTACATATATCATTTCCACACTTAACCTTCTGGCCAGAGCTAAATCACATGACTGCAACCAGCTGAAGGCAAGACTGGGAAATGTAGACCTGTTCTGACAGCCATGTGCCTTTCTAAAAGTCCTAACACCAGCATAAATGGGGAGAATGGCCACCGAAAGGCAGCTAACAATCTCTCCCACCATGAGCATATATGGAAAACCCCAAGGAAGAGCTTACAGGAACTTTGAAGGTAGATTCATGTTCAGAAAATACTGTCCTGGGACCCTTATTTCTCACCCAGACTAAATCTGAGTTGCAAATAATTCAAAACAAGTACAAAGAATACTAGTGGTGTTACTAGGTTGGCTTATTTTCTGGAAATATAAGATCTTTCCAGAACTTCTTTATTAATTGATGTGAGTAAAAATTTCCCCCTTTCCTGTCCTTCAGACAGAAATAGTCACACCTCAGAATGACTAAGTGTTTTTGTAGTCAACCTCAGAAGATAATAGTTTCAAGGAAATGATTGCACCATAAATGTCTGAAGTGGATTTGGATGTTTCAAATATCAGGTCCAATGTTTATTTCCAGTCCCTGTAAACTTCTCAGAAGTAAAGAGTGATAAGCAAAGAGTTAACTAGGACTTTGGGAAATGGTATTTGTGCTCAACCTTCTACTTATATGCTATCTTCCCAAACACCCATAATGAAAATGAGAGGCTAGCTGCTGAAGACTCACCAGGGAAGGTTGTTAAAAGCACAGATTCCTGGCCCCCCCTTCTCCAACGAGTCTCTAATAAATCTGGATTGTACCAGGGGCATCTATTTTTCAAAAGCTTTAACATTTTTTGATTCCACTTTTTAAATTTAAACTTAATACATGGTCAGACTTGAAGTTCACAAGCTAATCAGGGAGATATTATCGCATGTTGTAAATAATTATATGGATAAATCAGTGCAGGCAAGCCACCATGAATTAATATTTACAATTTTAGAAATACTTTTCACCAATGTTATGAAAAGCATTTTTCTATATGTATATTAAATGACTGCAAACTTTAATAATCCAACAACTAGATTACTAGTAAGTAGCTCTTATTATACATAAAAGTTAGTCTATGGAGTCTCATTTCATTTTCTGTAAGAACTAAAGGAAAACCTTGACTTTTTGTATTGGCCAGTGGCCCAATATTGAGAGTTATGATTATGATACTAGATACTGTAAGACAATTTGTGGCTGCAGATATTAGTGTTCAGCCAGGAAAACAAAAGTCCTTCAAGCATTTACAACACTGGGAATTTACTGCAGAAAAGTGGTTACACGGGCGGAGAGCTAAGGAGCCAAACTGAGGCAGCAGATAAGCCCGGGGTTAGCAATAGCTGGAAGCCACTCCTGAATCTGGGGACGAAAGGAAGAAGCAGTGCCATCTGAGACCTGGGACCAGCACTACCTAATGAGAGCTGTAACTACCTCAGGTCTGTCTGGTAGGAGCTGAAGTCTCACAGGAGTAGCTGCTACCAGACCGGTTACCTAAGACTATGGGGGAGTAAAGAGATGCCCTGTCTTCTCCCCTCCCTCACCCTGTAATCCCTCATCAATTAACTGTACCCAATGGAAAGTTAATTGACAGGGGAGCCTGAGAAACACATATTGCAGAGGTCAAATACTAAGCAGAGAAGGAGCAGGGTGAGGAATGGACCTTTGGGTAGCAGGTGGAGGACTGGCAGACTTAGAGATGCTGTGAGGGTAAGTACATTGGTGGTTAGGGATGTGAAAGGAAAGGAAAGATGATCCAAAACAAGAAAAGGTTGCCAAATATTAATTACAGACCAAGAAAGAATGCTTGGTTGTTTCACAGCAATGTATAGGTCCCTCCTATACAAGACTGTTTGATTAAATTCAAAATGGAAACACAGGTACTGATCAGGCTTTCTGCTTCTGCTATAAATTAGACTCCCACATCCCAAACAGCACTAGGAAAGTAAAATACATTACGTAAGGGTACGGCATATACCAAAAGTCAGATTGGTGTCATCTTCACTACGAATGTTCTTTGTTCATAGATGTTTCCTGTCAGGTTTCAGAAATGTGAATTAATCTGAAGTGAACTAGACAGATTAGAGAAAAGGAAATTGAAAAAGACATCTGATTTTCTTGGACTCACATTTTAAAAGAATTTGGTTTAATACGAATAATTTTTCTAAGTATAAAAACATTTTTCTCATTAGTACCAATATTTTATCTCATATCTGTTACAGTACATTTTAATGAACAATATCTCTAATTTATAATCAATTTTATGTTCATATTCTTTGAGCTTTTTAATATGCAAAAGATTACTTCAATAAATTCTATGTTTTCTGAAACTCAATTTGAAGTTAACGTATGTTAGTTTTAATTCCCAAGCTTCATTTAAATGTTCAGTATTAGAACTTGCATTTTTATTGTACTTTCCAAATTAATAGCTATGGTATATTAGAAGTTCCAGGTTCTGGACAGCTGATAGGTGAAGATAGAAAGGAGAGAAAGAGGAAGAAAAAAGAAGAAAACAGACCAGAAGAGAAGAGAAGAGAGAGAAGGGAAGGGAAGGGAAGGGAAGGGAAGGGAAGGGAAGGGAAGGGAAGGGAAGGGAAGGGAAGGGAAGGGAAGGGAAGACAGGAAAGTCAGAGCAAGGATCTGAGTCATCTCACACTCTACTGAATGGAATGTGTGTATATAATAGCTACACTAAGAATAAATTTATAATCCTTTTCAAAGAAAATACTTTTATTTTTAAAGTCACTGGCTTACCCTTTTCTTAATATATTTTTTACTTTATAAATTATACTTTTTGTCAGATACATTATATTCTGTTTATTTCCTAATATCTCTACTTGCAATAATATCTTAGTACTACATCATTCTGTTCACAGATTTAGTTCTAAAACCTTTTCCCCCTAAACACCTTAAAATGTTTTAAAAACCACTTAATCATTAGTTTCTTTAATACTTTAGATTTAGTGAAAACATAATCTTATAGATCCAACAAATTCAGTGATCCCTAGCTGGATAAAAACAAAAGCAAACTTGGCTCTAAACGTATCATAGGCAAATTAGTAAAAAAACAAAGATAAAAAAAATCCGGAAAGCAGACAGAGAGAAATGACACAGTATATACAAAAGACAGGAATTATGGCTAACTTTTTTATTGTTTAAAATTTTTAGATGTTTTAAAGCAGTTTTAAGTTCACAGCAACATAGAGGAAGTACAGAGATTTCTCAAATATACCCTCCCCACATGCATAGCCGCCACACACACCCCGCCCCCCCCCCGCCGCTCCAATTATCACCATTTCCCACCAGACCAGAATATTGGTTACAATTGATGAATTTGCATTGGCACATCATTATCACCCAGAGTCCGTGGTTTATATTAGAGACACACTTGGTGTAGTATATTCTCTGTGTTAGGACAAATGGATAATGACATGTATCCATCATTATAGTATCATACAGAGTGTCTTCACTGTCCTAAAAATGCCCTGTGCTCCACTTATCATCCCCCACTATGACTAATTTTCACGAGAAGCAATGAAGGCCAAAAGACGGTGAAAGTTTATATTGAGAGCTTGCATTTAAATTTCTGGAAAAAAAATAGTTGCCAAACAGTATATTATATACAGAAAAAGGTGGGGTTATTTTTTCAAAATGGAGACACAATAAAGACAGTGCAAGTAAAAGAAATATGACAGATTTGTCACCAGCTGACCTGCCCTAAAAGAAATGCTAGAGGAAGTTACACAGGCTGAAAAGAGCTGATACCAGATAGAATCACAGATCTGCAAAAAAGGAAAGAAAAGCACCAGAAATGTTAAATATGTGGGTAAATATACATAACTTTTAAAATTACATATGATTTTTTTAAAAAGTTAACAATATTGACAAATCTTTAGCTTGATTAACCAAGAAAAAAGACAGAGGGAAAATCAAAATAAATCAAAGTATAAATTGAAAAGAAGACCTTCATTTGATACCGAAGAAATACAAAAGATCATGAAGGACGATTAAGAATAATTATATACCAACAAATTAGATGATATAGGAGATTATCTAATCATAAAGAAATGGAATATATGAACAGACCAATTTTTAGTAAAAAGATCAAATCAATAATTAAAAATCTCTCAACAAAGAAAAGCCCAGCCCAGGACGAGATGGTTTCACAGGTAAAATCTACCAAACACTTAAAAAATTAATACCAATCTTTCTCAAACTCTTCCAAAGAAATTGAAGAGGAAGGAATACCCAAGATGCATTTTACAAGGCAAGCATTGTGCTGATATGCAAGCCAGATAAGCATACCATAGGAAAAGAAAACCACAGGCCGATATCCCTAGTGAACACAGATCTAAAAACATCTCAGCCAAATACTAGCAAACCAATTCCAGTACAAATGGGATTCACCCCTGGGATGTACGATTGGTTCCGTGTATGCAAAGCAATAATTATGATGCATCGCATTAATAGAGTAAATGATAAAAACCGTATGATCATCTCAAGAGATGCAGAAAAATAATATGACAAAATTCAAAATCTATTCATAATAAAAACTCCCAACAAATTGAGTATAGGAAGGATATACCTCAAAATAATAAAGGCCCTATGTGACAAGCCCGCAGCCAACATCATACTCAATAGTGAAAGGATGAAAGTTTTCCCTCTAAGATCAGGAATAAGGCAAGGTGCCCACTCTCACCATTCCTATTCTGCATAGTACTGAGAGTCTTAGCCAGAGCAAGACTGCAAGAAAAAATCATCCAAATTGGAAAGGAAGAAGTAAAAGCATTTCTGTTTGCAGATGACACAATCATATCTAGAAAACCCTAAAGACCACCAAAAAAAACTATTAAAACTAATAAACAAATTCAGTAAGGCTGCAGGATATACAATCGACATACAAAAATCAGTTGTATTTCTATACTCCAATGATGACCTATCTGAAAGAATAATAAAATAATTCCATTTACAATAGCATCAAAAACAATAAAATACTTATAAATAAATTTAACCAAGAAGGTGAGAGATTTATATGCTGAAGCTGTAAGACATTGGTGAAAGAAATTGAAGTAATATGAATGAATGAAAAGATATCCTCCTTTCATGGACTGGAAGAATTGATATTTTTAAATGTCCGTAATACCTAAAGTGATTTTCAGATTCAATATAATTCCTATCAAAATTCCAATGGCATTTTTCACAGAAATAGAAAAAAATAATAATCCTAAACCTGAATAGACAAAGCCATCTTGAGAAAGAAGAACAAAGCTAGAAGAATTACACTTTTTGAATACAAACTATATTACAAAGCTAGAGTAATCAAAACATGATGATACTGGCATAAAAACAGATGCATAAAACAGAAATTGAAAGTCCAGAAATAAACCCATGTATATACGATCAACTAAAATGAAACAAGGGAGCCAAGAACACTCAATGAGAAAGAGAGATTTTCTTCAATAATGGTGTTGGTAAAACTGGATATCCACATACAAAAGAATAAAACTATCCTTATCTTATACCATACACAAAAATTAACTCAAAATGAAATAAAGACTTTTATGTAAAACCTGAAAGCATAATTCTCCTAGAAGAAAATATAGAGAAAAAGCTCCCTGACATTGGTCTTGGCAATGATTTTTTTGGATATGACATTGAAGTACAAGCAACATAAGCAAAATTAAACACCTGGGACCCTATCCAACTTAAAAGCTTCTGCATAGCAAAGGGAAACATCAACAAAATGAAAAGGCATCCTATGGAATGGGAGAAAATATATACAAAACATATATTTGATAAAGAGCTTTAAAAGTTATTAGAAAAAAAATAAGCCAATTAAAAATTGGACAGAGAAACCAAATAGACATTTTTCCAAAGAATACATGAAAATGGCCATCAGGTACATGAAAAGTTGTTCAGTGCATCAGGGAAAGGCAAATCAAAAACACATTGAAATATCACCACATACCAGTAAGAATGGTTATGATCAAAAAGACAAAAAATAAGTGTTAGTAAGGAGGTAAAGAAAGGGAAACTCATATACACTGTAAGAGGGATATAAGTCGACACAGTATCATGGAAAACAATATGGTGCTCCCCCCCAAAATAAAAATAGAACCACCATATTATCCAGAAATTTCACTTCTGGGTATTTCTTCACCCCCACATTCATTGTAGCACTATTTACAGTAGCCAAGACATAGAAACAACCTAAGTGTCCATCAACAGATAAATGGGTAAAGAAGTTGAAGTATACATAGATGGTTTTCTAATGTAGGATGGTTTGACTTACAATCTTTTGACTTTAAGATGGTGCTAAAGCAACATGCATTTGGTAGAAACCATACTTTGCATTTTGAATGTTGATATTTTCCTGAGCTGGTGGTATGTGGTACAATGCTCTCACATGATGCTGGGCATTGGCTGCAGCCCCCGGTCAGACCTGCAATCACCATGGTAAACAACCATTAGCCTACAGTGTGTACATTGTGTTAGATAATGTTGCCTAACTGGAGGCTAATGTATCTTCTCTGAGTACACTTAAGGTAGGCTAGATTAAGCTATGATGTTTGGTAGGTTACATGCATTCAATACATTTTTGATTTAACAATATTTTCAGCTTATGATGGGTCTATTGGGACATTGCCCATAATAAATTGAGGAACATCTGTATGTACAATGAAATATTTTACAGCTATTAAAGAAGAAAGAACTCCCGCCATTTGCAACAACATGGATGACCTTCGCGAGCATTATGCTAAATAAACAAAGCCAGACAGCAGAAGACAAATACTGTATGATTTCACGTATATGTAGAATCTTTAAAAAAAAAAACTGAACTCAGAAACAGAGTAGAATGGTGGTTCTCAAGGGCAAGGTGGTGGGGGAAGCAGGTGAAAGTGGTCACAGGGCACAAATTCCCAATTCCAAAGTGAGTAAGTTCTGAGCATCCAGTGCACAGCATGGTGAATACAGTTAACAGTAGTGTATTACATACTTAAAAGTTGCTAAGAGAATAAATCTGAAAAAATCATCACATTGTATACTTCAACTTACACAATGTTATAATTGACTTATGCATAAAGCTGGGGACAAAAAGAAGATGTTACATAGCAAATAAGCATAGGAAAAGATGCTGTACATCATATGTCATCAGGCAAATACAAAATGAAGCAACAAGATGACTCTGCACATTTGTTAGAATGACCAGAATCCAGAACACTGATAGCATCAAATGCTGTGGATGTGGAGCCACAGGAACTTTCATTCATTGCTGGCGGGAACGTAAAATGGCACGGGCATCCTGGACGCTAATTTGGCAGTTTCTTAACAAAACTAAACATATTCTCACCATAAAATCCATCAATTTCCCTCCCTGGTATGTATTCAAATGAGCTGAAAACTGATGTACATGCAAAAATCTGCCCACAGTTGTTTATAGCACTTCCATTCTTAATTGCCAACACTTGGAAGCAACTAAGATATTCTTCAGTAGATGAATGGATAAGTAAACTGTCATACATCTAGACAATGAAATATTATTCAGTGAAGCCATAAAAAGACATGAAGGGACCCTAGATGCATGTTACTAAATGAAAGAAGCCACTCTGTAAAGACCTCAAATTGTGTGGTTCCAACTATTTAACATTCTTGAAAAGGCAAAACGAGGGAGACAGTAGAAAGATCAGCAGTTGTCAGGGGTTGGAAAGAGGGAGATATGAACTGGTGAAACACAGAGGATTTTTAGGACAGTGAAAATACTCTGTAAAATACTGTATGATGGACGCATGACATTACACATAAGTCCAAACCCATAAAATGTACAATGCCAAGAGTGAACCACGATGTAAACTACTGTCTTTGGGTGATAGAGATATGTCAGTGTAGGTTCACCAATTGTAGCAAATGGACCACTTGGGTTGGGAGGTGGATATTGATAATGGGGAAACCATGTGTGTTGGGGCAGGGGCTATATGGGAAATCTCTGTGCCTTCTGCTCAATTTTGCAGTGAACCAAAAACTGCTCTAAAAATAATAAATTTTTTTAAATCTTAAGGAAACTTCAATGCAATTACTAAAACTAATAAGTGAATTTATCAAGGTTATAGGTCACTAAACAAAAAAATAGTTGTTTCTTTATATCACCAGAAATGGAAATTTTTGAAACATTTCTGCTTATACTAGTGTCCCTTCCTGTACCTTAATTCCCACTCTTATGCTTCAAATTAGCCAATAAAGGATAAACCACAAAACCCTAGACACCCCACCATTGGATCCTAATAAAAACAGAGCATCGGGTCCATTTTCTCTTTCTCCCTTTCTCTCCAAACCTCCTGTCCAACACCCTGCTGTGTGATCTCTCACATGTACCCTATACCCTCCAGGAGCTGTGAGTGGTAAAGTTTGCTCCTCAAAGTATCCAAATGATTTCTGGCTGAAATGTGTCCTTTGGTTATATGAGATCTGTCTGGGAAAAGTGCAGCCATTGTTAATATAACAAGAACTATTTGTGCAACATTGATGTGTCCTGGAAACTAAGGAGAGTAGACAGGAATGAGCATGCGTGAACAATGACTTCACTGTACTAGTCAGTGGGGGTGGGAGACGCTGCTGAGTGAGCATGTGTACTGTGTGGTCATCGCATTCAAAATGATTGAGTAAGTTGAGCAAAAAATCTGCATCCAATTTTGCATTAAGCTTGAACATTCATCAATGGAAACTATTTGGATGATTCAGAGTGCTGCAGCTATGGGCACCTGGTGATTGGCAGCTTCATCATGACAATGCACCAGCTCACACACCATGTCTCGTGCACAGTTTTTTGGCAAAACATCAAATCACCCAGGTGACTCAGGCCCCCTACAGCCCAGGTTTGGTGCCCTGTGACTTCTGGCTTTTCCCAAAACTAAAATCACTTTTGAAAGGGAAGAGATTTCAGACCATCAGTGAGATTCAGGAAAACGTAATGGTGCAGCTGATGGTGATTGGCAGAACTGTGTGAGGTCCCAGGGTGTCTACATGGCAGAGGACTGAGGTGTCATTGTCCTATGTACAATGTTTCTTGTGTCGTATATCTTCTTCAATCAATGTCTCTATTTTTCATATTACATGGCTAGATACCTTCTGGAAAGACCTTACATGTAATAAAAAACCACAAGAGCTTGCCCATCATAAGTAGTGGCTCCAGAGGAGGAAAAGTCTATGGAGATCCCTATGACTGATGTGTGCCCAGGTGAGCACCACAGGAATTCCTAACTGAGGACACTACCCTGATAGCCTCAGGACTTATGGAACAGAAAGGTTTTTGACAAATGATGATGGAATGATTGGATGGGTATCCATACGGAGTAAAATGTACTTTGGCTCTGCATGCAAAAATTAATCCAAGGTGGATTAGAGACCTAACTGTAAATTAAAACTATAAAAATTCTAGCAGGGTCATAGGAGAATATCTTCGTGATCTATTTATTAGATAGGACCCAGAAATTACTAACTATAAAATAAAATGCTAATTATCTTTCAGCAAAATAAAAACTTCTCATCAAAATCATTGTTAAGAAAATGAAGCGGCAAGCCTCAAACTGGGAGAAAGTATTTGTAATACCAATGTCTGGGGTGGGGGGAGGGGAGCATGTATCCAGAGCATATTTTTAGAAATCTCTTCAATGCAATAGTGAAAAGACAAACGATTAAAAACATGGACAAAGCAACTCGAGTGGACACTCCATAAAGGAACGTGTTTTAATAGCCGATAAGCATATGATATGAAAAATGCTCAGTACATTTTCAATGGCAAATGCAGTTAAAAATCACTAAGAGATATCACTACACCCACTAAAATGGCTAAAATTCAAAATACTGAGCAATCGGAAATTGCATGTGCTGCTGGTAGGAGTGTAAAATGGTACACCTGCTTTGGAAAAAGTTGAGCAGTTTCTTATCATGTTTTTTTTTCCCTATTACCCAGCAATTCCACTCCTAAGTAGGTACTCAAGAGAATTGAAAACATGCCCACATGAGTAATCAAGTATTTATTCATTATAGCCCCAAACCGAAGACAGCCTGACCAACTGATGAATGAATAAATCTCAGAATGATGAAAAGTTAGGGTTTTCAATCACGCAGAGGGCCCTTTCGAGAGACTAAAGTTGTGCTTCAATCAAAGCAGGAGGCCTTTGGGAAGCTTAGGGGGTTCTCCTTCAGTCATCTCACCAGTGCCTAAGACTAGAAAACGGTTATCTTGGAAATATTGGAGGTATGGCTTTCATCAAATGGAATAAAATCAGTAAGAAAACTTCTTAAGAAAATTGTTTCAGCAGAAACACTGTCAGTTTGGGCTAAAAGGGACAAAGGTAATAGGGAATAAAAGACTATGGGACTCCCAAAATTCTCTAGCAAGAAGTAAGCTGAAGAAACTACTAAGCTGCAAACATGAGCTGCACTTCATGGGGAAAAAAGAAAAGGATGCATGATGGAACCAAGAGCCCAGAAGGAGGATCCCTAAGCCAGAGAGAATTATTCCCAGCCCTTGAAATCTAATCTGGAAATTCCCATTTGTCAGTTGGATTTGGGAACTGCCTTTGACAGGTAGGTAGGATTTTTCCTTCCCTCCCCTCCGCCTCTTCTTCTTTTTTTTTTTTTTGGAACCACAATATCTACAACTGTTATCATCCTATGCCTGTCCTGCCACTGTGTGCTGGGAGCAAGTAATATATATTGTATTATATTATATCATACTATATTATATTATATTATATTATATTATATTATATTACACTATATATTCCTCAGTTCCACGTAACCACAAATGGTGAGATGAGACATTGTGTCCCAGCAACTATACTCAATGGATTACATCCAGTAGCCTCATTACCCCCTGGTACTGACTTCAGATTTGGTTGGAGCTGGTGAAATTCAGGTGAATTGATGCTGTAGTGGGATGAGACTCTTGGGAACCTTTGGAGGGTGGGTCTATTTTGTACTTGGGAGGGACACAAATGATCGAGAGCCAAAAAGTAGAGTGTGGTAGCAGAATTCTGACATGGTCCCCAAGATTCCTTGGCAACCACACCTTGTATGATCCCCTCTCCTTGACTGTGGGCTTGAACTGTGAATGCGAGTAGATACACTCTCACGATGGGGTTACAAATCAGTTGACTTTGAATTCAGCCAAAGGGAGAACACCTTGGATGGGTCTCCTCTAATCAGGTAGATCCTCACAGAGAAAGGAAGCAACAGGAGCTGCTGGCCTGAAAGGAAGACAAATAGCCAGGTAGCTGGGAACTACCTGTGGTGGCCACACACAAGGACATGTGGATGGCCTCTGGGACCTGTGAGTGGTCCCTGGAAACAGGCAGCTAGCAAATGGAACCTCATACATACAACTGTAAGGAAAGGCATTTTTCCAACAACCAGTAAGCTGGGAAGAGGTGTCTGAACTTCAGATGAGAGTAGCACCTCCTACCAACACCTTCATTTCAGCCTGTGGCCCTCAGTAAAGAACTCAGGCTGTTCCCAGATTCCTGGCCCATGGACAATGTTAAGATAATAAATATGTTTATTATCTTACTACTACTAAGTTTATAGTAATTTGTTATGCAGCATAGAAAATTAATGTAGTTTTCTTAAAAATGTGATTTTTAAGGAATAATGGAACCATTTCCTTCTTCCTTGAAATCATGCAAAATATGCAATCGAGACTTGGAGTGAGACAGGGATGAATGAAGTTAGTTATTTACCGGCATCTACTCCTTAGTGAAAATGGTGAATATGCAGAAGGGGGAAGTGCTAATATTTTAAGGTAGACAGATGGATGAAGAGACAGATATGGAGGCACAGAGCTCTGTCAAGAGTTTTCCCCCTGAATGAACTGAAGTACTGCTACCTGAAGGACTTTTATGGCAATGCTCTGCTTCAGGCTTACTGAATTCCCCACTTCATTCTTCTTGGACTTTCCACCAGAAGTGATGCATTATTTGACAGCACTCAGGGAGCAGGAAAAATGAAGCTATAATCATTTTAAAAAGTGTCATCACTGTGGCAACCCCATTTTCTATGACATACCTAGGTTCAGAATATCCTTCAAGTCAAAAACCCTTGTTCTAATGCCATGCTTCACCCACAGGGACCACCCCATGGGTTCATTGGTGACTCTAGATATCAATATTAATTAATTAATTAATTAATTAATTAATTAATTAATTTTAGAGAGAGAGAGGAGGGGAGGGGGAGAGAGAGGGAAAGATGTGAGAGAGAAACATCGATTGGTTGCCTCTTGTATGCACCCCAAATGGGGACCAAGCCCACAACCTAGGCATGTGCCCTTTCTGGGAATCAAATTCTTGACCTTTTGGTTTGCAGGACAGTGTCCAACCAACTGAGCCACACTGGCCAGGGCAGCAATATTTTTAATTGTCCATTGGATTGAAGGCACAGAAATTCTGGGACCCCAGGGCAATGCATCCCAGATGGATGAGACACCTCCTTTTCTATGATAAAGTAAGAGAAGCATAATTGTGAAGGAGGAAAGGCCAGGGGAAACAGCATAAAATGTTCTCCCAACTGCATTCTCAGACAGATCATTTTTTAGAAAAAAGGATACATGGCAGTCGAGAATCTGGCAATGGATGCTTTGAAAACTCCCTGGTCCATACACCACCTTTGAAGTCTTCATGCAGGCTACATTCCCAAGTTTGGAAATTGCAAATTGAAATATTCCTGAATAAAAGGTATAGAGATGTAACTTCTAAAAATGTGGCCCAAAGAAAAATACATCTTCCTCAGTTCTCTTGACTTGAAGGAGACATTAAAAAAAAATTACTGGAAATTACTATGAGAGAACTTGATTCAAAACAACCAAGGTTTTTTTTTACTTTCACTTTAGCTACACAGCAGAAAGCCATGTGGTGTGTGTGTGTGTGTGTGTGTGTTTCTTCAGTGTGTCTTTATACAAATATTCTGAATGCGAAAGCAAACTAACAACTTAAACTGAATTGATAATGCAACTTTGAGTATTTTTGCATTAGCCAGGTTTTGTCTAGTATAGTGGCTCCACTGATGCTTCTGGATATAAAAGCCCAGCTCAGGGATGGCGTTCGGTCAAAATATCCCACTGCTCCACAGTAAGAATCTAAGCATCAAGTTGGATATGCTTCAAAATATCATAATTCATAAAGACAAATGAATCCAGGGAGATGACTCTATTTTGATGAGATCTTTAAATGTAATAATATCTTTGTCCATTTCATTGTGTTCTTTGACTTACAGTGTGATTAAAGTCAAGTTCTGGTGAATGACAGTAGGAAGTAATATCTTTATAGCACCCAAAGTGAAGTTATAAATCAATTATTTGAGGTAGTATAAGTGGAAAGAACTGTCTCTATAAGTTCACTACTAAAATTCTGTGAGTGGTTCATTAAACCTTCAAGGAGCTGCCACTTAATACATCCAAAGACAAAGAAAGAAAATCTCAACTTAATTCATCCCAGGGGCAGACAAGTTAACAAAGACAAGTCAATAATATTATCTTGATTCTGAACATAGCATTGCAGTTCTGTGATAGAAGTAACATGGCTGGCTGAGTGAGTGCAGCAAGGACTATCTTTTATGTGTTGTTATGACCCTCCCCTGCTCGCATGAGATGACCTACTTTCTAGTAAGCAAGTGGCAAGCCTGCTTACTTTAGAAAGGAGTCATGACCAGGATTTTCTGAGAAAATTTCAAAAGCCATGTTTGACAGTAGAATCTAGCCTTAAACTTAGAAGATGTTTATCAACCAGGTTTTATTATGTTTCACTCAAACCTATAAATGACTATTACACACTAGTCTATAGTTAGCACCAGCAACAATTATAGTAATAGCTGCCACTTTTGACTATTTATTCTGCACCAAGAACTGTTCTTAACATACATGATTTTGTGAAATTTTTACAATAATCCTATGAGACAGATTTCTTTTCTGTATCCCTCATGTTAGCACAGAAGTGATAAGAGAACTGGGTATCACAGGGCAGCAAGGTATGTACACAGGCTGACCTCAAAGGAATTTGCATCATAGTATTATCTTCATATCAAAAATAATTTTGTTTAAAAAATAAGTTTAATATGTCACATTCTATTAATGCTGCAATTTTATCAGTTTTGCACTTTTCCTTATTGTTAAA
Source organism: Desmodus rotundus (assembly GCF_022682495.2). Lineage (NCBI taxonomy): Eukaryota > Metazoa > Chordata > Mammalia > Chiroptera > Phyllostomidae > Desmodus > Desmodus rotundus. The sequence goes on from NC_071390.1 coordinate 113,620,480, forward strand.
TCTAAGTTGCATATTTAAGAACCATAAATATGAGGACTTCATATCCCACTTATATTTACCTAGATTTAAATAATGACAACTAATTTAAGCCAATAATATATAAAGTATAATTTTTTCTTTTATAGGATCTGCATTTTCAAAAGTTTGTAAAGCACTGGAGTCCATTTGATACCATAAGAAGATAAAAGCAAGAACTAACGATGCTTATCTTGGAGGAAAGAAAATTGAAGGCAAACAAGTAAGAAAACACATCAGAAGAATCTTCAATGATCTAAAATGCTGTTGCACAGAAGAGTCAATGTATTTTCTTCATGACCCCGAGTGCTAGAGTTTAAATTAATGGGTAGAAGCTACAACACACACAATCAAAATTGTGACAAGATGGAATGGGAAATGTAGGAAATAATTTCCTTTTTTGTGTCCATTTCAACATAGAATTCCATGACTAGTTTGGGCCTTGGGTGTAGACAGGAAGGGGAGACCAGAAGACCTTTCAGGTCCCTTCTTGTGATCAGATTCTGTGTCTTACGAAAAAAGCACTGAAGTTAGGATGACAGAAGATAGACTCATCTAGTCACCATTTCTCACTCACTGAAAAATATTCTGTATCTCAAAAACACAAGAGGCACCAATGAGCAGAGAGAGAAAAAAACAAACAAACAAGTATTTGGTGTCCCCAGGAAAACTCCTTAACAACTGAAGTGGGAGAAGGGAAGAAAGGATTAAGCTGTTAAATGGCAATGAACAAGCAGAACAGCCTGTCTTCTTAACTTAAGGAAGATGGTCTCTCTTGTTACTTCTCTCTTTACTATACATTTTGATTGAGAATCTAGCTCTCCAGACTTCTCTTCCATGACCCACTATTCCCTTAAGACACACAAAAAATTGTCTCATTCCTCTCTCCAGAGAATCCCCAATAAAGAAAAAGTCTTGACAGACAGATAGTAAATGAATGAAAAGGAAACACAACACTCCATTATTTTAAGAGAACTGGTAGAAATGAGAATCTCAGAGAAGTAAATGAGCCCAACGCAGTGAAGCTGACAGAGAACAAGACAAGTTTGGTGATAATGGCAATATTCACATTCATTTCATAGTCCCACATCCATGACTGAAAAAAAATGGTCAATAGCATTTACAGTAACAAACAAATATGGACCAATCGAGCTTCTTCCTCCTCTTCTACAGTTTCAAAATATTGTAGAATGTACATAAATAAGAAAACATACTCAAAATTATTTTCCATTGCCATAAGAATATACATATTTCTTATAAAGCCATATTGATCCAGCATATCCCACTTGATTTCTAGTATAAAATTAAAAAGCCAACTCAGATCTTATTTTTCCCTGGTTCATATATTGTCAAAAAATGAGTAAAACATCCCAAAATTATGCCTAAAAGGTCATATATTTCCCTCATCTGATGGTCCCATATACATCTGATAGCATGTCCTACTTCCCACCCAATTTAATACTGCAAACCAGCTCTCCCCCTCAGAGTTCTCATTCTCTAACTCTTCTATTTCTATTTTCCATAATTAATATTGAAAAATTTGATAATATACTTCTTTATATAGTTTATTGTTCATTGTCTCCTCCTGCTAAAATGAGCGTATCACGAGGGCAGGGACCTCTGCTGTTTCTTCACTAATGTAAGCCATGTCCAAAACAGAGCCTGACACAAGGCAGGCACACAGTCCAAATTTGCTGACTGAATAAATGCCGATTGTCTATTTTTTATCTGTTTTCCCACTAAACTATAAGCTCCTTAAAGACAGGAACCATTTCTAGTTTATGGTAATATCCCAACACACAAAAAGCACTAACAATGTTGAATGAATTAAGAAAGAAATAAAGAGCAGCCTGCTCAGAAGCTGGCCTGGCACTCACAGGTAATTAGACATAAACAGTCTCATGGAACACAAACCTCAAACAAGGTTACTCTGAGGCCGTGATGAACTGAGATGAAGCAACTTCATAATTTTGTCTAAGCACAGACCAAAACAAGTCACTATGCCACCTACAAATACCAAACATCCTCATCTGTAGGCCAAAATAAGTGATGGCCACTTCTTTATCAATTACAGCTCTTTTTCTCATTTTAGCCTCCCTCTCTGTGTGTAGGACTTACTGAGATACTCATAGATATTATCCAGTCTAAAGAAAACCTCTACTTCTACTTCCTTAGGCCCTCCTCCAACTCACTCTAATTTGATAGCTGGTTCTTTCCAACATCCTCTTACTGGGTAGTTTTTCCCATGTCATGTATTCACACTCAATAAAATAAAAAATAAGTTCACTCATTTTTAAATTTTTTCCCTTTGTATCCCTTGCCTGAGGAGATATATTGGCAAAAATGTTGCTATGAGAAATGTCCAAGATTTTACTTCCTATGTTTTCTTTGAGGATATTTATAGTTTCGTGACTTGCACTTAAGTCTTCAATCCATTTTGAGTTTATTCTTGGGTATGGTGTAAGAAGGTTGTTTAGTTTAATTTTTTTTGCTTGTACCTGTCCAATTTTCCCAACACCATTTATTGAAGAGACTGTCTTCACCCTGTTGTATGACCTGGCCTCCTTTGTCAAATATTAATTGACATGAAGATGTAGGTTTACTTCAGGGCTCTCCATTCTCTTTCATTGATCTATATGCCTGTTCTTGTGCCAATACCATGCTGATTTATTACAATAGACTTGTAGTGTAGTTTGATATCAAGTAGTGTGATATCTCCAACTTTGTTCTTCTTTCTCAAGATTGCTGAGGCTATTTGGGGGTCTCTTATGGTTCCATATAAATATTTGGAATATTTGTTCCAGATCTGTGAGTAATGTCATTGATAATTTTTTATGTTTTATTGTTTATGCTGTTATACTTGTTCCAATTATTTCCCTCTTCACCCCCTTCCACCCATCTCACCCTCCACTTCTATCATCTGTCCCCACCCTGTTGTCCATGTCCATAGGTCCTTCACATATGTCCCTTGACTAATCTCTTCACCTTCTTTCAAACAGTCCCCACTCCCTCCTCCCCTCTTACTGCTGCCAGTCTATTCCATGGTTCTGTGCTTCTGGTTCTGTTTTGCTCATCAGTTTATTTTGTTTATTAGATTCCCCTTATAAGTGATATCATATGTTATTTCTCTTTTACCAACTGACTTATTTCACTTAGCTTGATAGTCTCCAGTTCCATCCATACTGTCACAAAAAAGTAAGAATTCCTTCTTTTTTTCCTGCTGTGTAGCATTCCATTGTGTAAAGGTACCACAGTTTTTTAATCTACTCATCTGCTGATGGGCACTTAGGTTGTTTCCAACTCTCAGTTATTTTAATAGGAATTGCATTGAATCTGTAGATGGCTTTGGATAGTGTAGACATTTTAATTATGCTAATTTTTCCTATCCATGAACATGGTATATGCTCCACTTATTTGTATACTCCTCAATTTTTTCCTCAGTATCTTATAATTTTCCCAGTACAGGTCTTTTACCTCCATGGTTAAATTTATTCCTATGTAGCTTATTTTTTATTGTTGTTGCAAAAGCAAATGAGATTGTTTTCTTAATTTCTATTTCTGAGAGTTCATTTTTGGTGCATAAAAATACCACTGATTTCTGAATGTTAATTTTGTATCCTGCTACTTTGCCAAATTCATTTATTATATCTAGTAGTCTTTTGATGGAGTCTTTAGAGGTTTCTATATACAATATTACGCCATCTGTGAACGACAGTTTTACTTCCTCCTTTCCAACTTGGATGCCTTTTATTTCTTCTTCTTGTCTGACTGCTGACAAGAAGTCAGACAAGACTATATTTATTTCCCAACACTATATTTATTTGTTTTTTATTGAATGTATTGGGGTGACATTTGTTAATAAAACCATATAGTTTTCAAGTATGCAACTCGACAAAACATCATCTATATACTGCACAATGTGCTCATCATACAAAGTAACATTTCTTTCCATCCCCATTTATCTCCCCTTTGCCCAGTTCCACCTCTGCCCACCCTCCTTTCCCTCTGGCTATCAGCATACTGTTGTCCATGTCTATGTGTTCTATATATAGTTTTTGCTTAATCTCTTCATCTTTTTTCACCTAGCTCCCAACCCCTCTCCCCTCTGACAGTTGTCAGTCTTTTCTATGTATTTATGCTTCTGTTTCTATTTGTTGGAATAAGAGGACATCCTTATCTTGTTCCTGATCTTAAGGTGAAACATTTTTAGCTTTTGCCCATTGAGTATGATATTGGCTTGTGTTTATCATATTTGGCCTTTATTATGTTGAGGTATAATCATTCTATTCCCACTTTGCTGAGAGTTTCTACCAAAAATGGGTGCTGGATTCTATTAAATGCTTTTTCTGCATCTATTGAAACTAAAACATTTTTGGAAAGCAAAAGAAACCATCAACAAAATGAAAAGGGAACCCACTTAATTGTTGGGAGAACATATTTTTCAACAATACATCTGATAAGAGCTTAATTTCTAAAACATATAAAGAACTTATACAACTCAACACACACACACACACACACACACACACACAATTAAAAAATGGGCAAAGGACCTGAATAGACACTTCTCCAAAGAGGACATATAGATGGCCAATAGACATAGGGAAAAATGCTCAATGTCACTAATCATCAGAGAGATGCAAATTAAAACCACAATGAGATATCACTTCACACCTGTCTAAATAGCTTTCATCAACAAAATAACAAGTGCTGGCAAGTATGTGGAGAAAAGGGATCCCTCGTGCACTTTTGTTGGGAATGCAGACTGGTGCAGCCACTGTGGAAACCAATATGGAGTTTCCTCAAAAAAATTAAAAAATGAAACTTCTTTTTGACCCAGCAATCTTGCTTATAGGAATATACCCAAAGAGACCTAAAACACTAATTTGAGAGAATACATGCACCCCTGTGTTTACTACAGCCTCATTTACAATAACCAAGATCTGGAAACAGTCCAAGTGCCCACACATAGATAAGTGGATAAAAATGCTGTGGTACATTTATATAATGGAATACTACTCAGATGTTAAAAAAAAAAAAAAAAAGGAAATCCTACCATTTGCAACAGCATGGACAGACCTGGAGAGGATTATGCTATGTGAAATAAGCCAGTCAGAGAAGACAAGTGTCATATTATCTCACTTATATGTGGAATCTAATGAACAAAATAAACTGACAAAGTACAAACAGAGGCAGATATACATGGTACAGACTGATAGCTGTCAGAGGGGAGGGAGCTTGGGGTACTGGATAGTAGAAGATGAAGGGATTAAGCAAAAAAAACAAACCCACATACATATATATAACACATAGACACAGACAACAGTGTGGCGATGGCCAGAGGAAAAGGGCGGTGGAGGTAAGTGGAGATGGGCAAATGGAGGATAAATGGGGATGGAAAGAGACTTTGCTTTGGGAGGTAAGCACATAATGCAGTGCGCAGATGATGTTTTGTTGAGTTGTACACTTGAAACTTGTAAGATTTTATGAACAAATGTCACCCCAATAAATTCAATAAAAATAAACAAATAAGTTCAACTTGTCTAACTACTTGTGTGTTTCTTGGTGGCAATTGGCTGAAGAGAATTGAAAGAATAAATAAATTATTTAATTGATGGAAGCATTTCATAAATTATCTGCCTAGCAATTTCTTAATATCTTGAACTTTACAACTTCCCAAAACAATTAGTAGCAAAACAATTTCACCTCCTTGCTTCTCCAGCAAAGGAGATACTCTCCCACCTCCAGGCAAACCTCAGGAAACTTATTTCAGTGGAATTCAGTTGTCCAAAAGTAAACCCATAAAGCAGAGATGAGGGATATGAAAGCCTTATGAATCATTTTTAAATTATAAAACCAGTTACATTATACATATGTTGTATATTTATTCACAATCATGTGTCGTCATGTATGACAACAAATAATTCAAATTACATCTCTGATCTGCAGCCAGTTACTTTTTTAAGATATTAATACATCATAGGCTTCAGCAGTTTTTTAAAGTACAAAGTAGTAAGTGTTACTATAAAATGTACATTACATGTACCCAGAGAAATTACAATAAAGCATGGACAGGGAAGAAATAGAGGTTTGGAAGTCATTCTTGAAGAGCATGATGTCCAAGATAAGCAAGGCCTGGACACTACTTAAGGCAATGAAAACAGACCTTATTGCAATAGGGAGGGAAATTCAGCACAAACCAACATGATCTTCCATCTGTGCAGAGCTGGCTGGATGTTTTCAAGGGAGAATGCGGGAGTTAGGAGAGGGAACGAGTCGGGGCTGAATCAGAGTCAAGGAAATAGAAACATACAAAAAGAGAGGGAAAGGTTGGTCAGTGTGAATATGTCATTTGGGTTTGTTAACTGGCACTCATCCAAGTTAAGCTCCTGACCTCCCATGAAGATTAGGTGACAAGGGTCCTATGTTCAGGTTTTGATTAGAGCAAGTAGTAAATTCATTTGTCAGCCTTGAGCTTTTCCAGAACTTGAAGTGGGCTAAGGTCATCCTAGGAACCTTGAGATGTTAGAAACTATGCTAGTATTTGTTCAAGTTTCATAGTGTGGGGGTTTGGATGAAATTCTTTATGCTGAGGGTCTTCAGCCTTTATTGGCCAAGATTGAAGCCTAATCAAGAAGAGGTCTCAGAGGATCCTGAGTTTGATCAAGAATAGGGCCTTTGTCAATGGTAAAATTGATGGAGCAGCCCTGGAGCTCAGCTACCCAACACAACTATCATACCTGGCTTCTGCCAATAGGGTAACTAGGTTACTGGTGTAGACTGTAGTAGACTTTGAAGTTGTCTCCAAAACATCCACACTTCCCTCCTTTGTGTGTAGCATCCACACAATTTGAGTGTGTCTGACCCCATTCTCAGCTTGTGCAGGCAGGGGGTGATGGGAAGGCTGATGGGTCTGAGCCAATCAGGATAGCCCCTTTCTTCTTGGTTGAGGTGCCCCAGGTCTTATAAGCAGTTGGTACATATCATTCCCGTAGCCACATGGGTCCACAGGTGTGTACCAGTTTGTGAGAAACTCAGTATTTATAGTAGACAACCATGAGAAGTCACCCACTGTCTTTTCAGGAGTCATGCTGCCCAGGTATAAGTTAGCCATCTCCCTACAGTGAGAGAAAGTAACTGAGGATGAACAGATGTACAGAGGAAGGCAAAGTAGAGAAAAACATGTGGGGCTAGAACCAGATCTCTGATCAAACAGTTAGCCTGCTCTGCTCTTAGCCAATAAATCTCCCTTTTTGTTTAAGATAGTTTGGGTTTATTTTTCTATTACTTGCAATTAAAAGCATCCAAACTAAAATGTAAATTTTAATATGGCCTTTTGAAAAAGGAACAATACAAACACAATCAGACAAGAAATGATAAACATAGAAATGTTTTGCAATTTAATGGTTTGGTGTTTCATATATAAGAAGAGGAAATTTTCTAAACTTATTATTCCATAGGGAAAGACAGCAGGTAAGTGGAGGCCTAGGAGTGATCCAAGACATCATCCTTTGTACTCAATGCCTTTGTTCACTGAGCACTTTTTATTATCCCCAGCAAGAATTGGTTGCTCTTAAGTATATGTTAAAATAAAATTAGTTACTGAATAATGTCCCTTTTTAAATTCATGTACCATAATGATGTCAATTTATTTGAATAGTTGGCTTAAAAAGCCATTGTATTGAACTTGGCATAAGCTCGTTGACTGCAAGAGCCTTTTATAGCCCTGTGCTCCCTATACTCTCATCCATTATCTCCTAATAAAACAACAAAGGTTCCCTAGAAATGCCCCAGTTAGACATTATTACGAAGATTTTACTATCATTTGCTAGAGTAATGTGACTTATACAACCTAAAGCAGTGAGTCAAGACCTTGGTCGACAGTTGAAATGAGGTGTATGAATCCCCTTGTAAATTGCTTTAAAATAAAAGCAAGTTCATCTCTCCTTGATAGACTTAAGTACTTTAAATGTCAGGATCTCTTCCTCATAGTCATTGCAGGCTCCAAAATAAGAATGGATGATTGATAACTCTTGGGAATTAACTTTCCGAAACTGCATTGGTTCCGTTTTTAGCTTTAGAGCAGCAAGCATTTGGACTGGGTCAGGATACTACATATTACATCGGGTCTTCTTCTGGTACAGATTAGAAAAGCAACAAAGAGAAAAGACTACAAAATATACCTCTCATGGCTGATAACAATTCATGTCTAAAAGGATTGGAAGGGAGTCATAGTGGTTAAATGGTGCACTCAAAGAATAAATCACCAGGGTTCAGATCTTGGTCCTTCTCCTGCCTAGTTGTATAACCTTAGAGAAATTATTTGATCCTATTAAGCCTCATTTTCCCATTTTGTAAAGTATAATGTAATAATAGTAGTACCTATAATAATAGTACCTATCACATAGTGCTGTTTTGAGAACTCAGCGCTTATGAAGTGCACATCCACAATGCTTTCTAAAAGTCAATAAAAGTTAGCTTACAATTTTACAAAGAGGAAAATGTAATCTAATGTAAAAATGTATATTAATATAAATATGTTTAAATTTCATTTATTTTTACTGCAATCTCAGTAGCATTTTAGAAGAGAAACTCAGACTATTTCTGATATTTTGAAATCTGATCTAAGGTATATTTTCAGTGTGGGCCTTGATTAGAAGTGGGTAAAGACCAAGATACAATACTTCAGGATTGGTGATTACAGCAATGCCAGGCTTTCCAGGCAAGGGGTTCAAATATCTTGGGAATAAACTATTGTTTGATATTTTTTAAGGAGAGTCAATATGTCTTTCATGAAATTCTTGAAATGAGCAATAAGGTTATTGCAACTTTTATTTTCCTGAGAGAGATAAATTATCTTGAAGAAGCGATTAGAATAATAAAGTCACACTAATATGGACAATAAGCTGTTTGAATTTCTGTTTTCAATGTAAAATAAAATAGTGGTTAACCCAAAATTCATTTCTATAGAAAATTTTCTATGATAGATTTTTATAGCAAATATCAACTCCAAAATTTATTTTGTAAAAAGTGCTACTAAGTAGTTTTGTATTCATTTAGTACTTCCTATCTCTCCATAGATGAAAAGAAACCATGAAGGACAAAGGTTGGCCTTAATTACAACTTCTCTTCAGAGAATCCATATTTGCAGATTTAAGAAGCAAGTTACCATAATGAACAATAAAGCATTGCATCCTTCCTAAAGGGTCCAGTCTCTTTATTCAAGAGGTTCTTGAAGTTTAATTTTCAGATACATTGTTGAAACCTGTTTTCTTTTTTTGTTGTTGGGGCGAGTGGGGAGGGTGAAGGAAAAAAAGTGTTAAATGGCATGGCAATCAATTTTTGATTCCACCATATTTTCTTAGCATGTAAACTCCCTCTCAGGTTCACAACCCTCCTCATTCATTTTATATAGTGTTGATCAATCTCTCACATCACTAATACTTCAAATTTCTTGCCCCTTTCTTTCGAAGTCCCACTTACCTTGCAAATTCCATCCATTGATGAACCCGGCTATTGCAGATCTGGGTCCATGGCCACTTACACTTGACCGTGCAAAATTTTTGGTTACTTTAGATAAAATAGTATAAAATATCTGAAGACTGTAAAGTTTGGCTACATCCTCACAAATCTACCACTTAGTTATCATGAAATCAAGTCCAAATCAAATACTGCCACATATGTAGACATTTTGTATACAATCATTTACTAGCCAGCAGGTGGGAAATGTTCTGTAAGTTCAGCTCTCTGCCCTTTTAGAGATCTGTCCAGACCTTGCATGAAACTAACTTGAAGCAGAAAGGAAACTGAAGAAACAGGATTCTTTTACCCTTATGTTTGCCATCAGATAACCAGAAAACCTTTGACCAATGTTTAGACACAGGTTCATTTAGTGACATACTTCACTCCTGTAAGTATTAATAATGTCTCCAAAATCGTTTAGGCCACCTATATATCTTGAATACCACCAATTTCACCACTGACAGCCCATTTTCCAACACTTGGCTAATTTATAAGCCTCTAATTTCACAAATAAAAATGCATTCTTAACATCCATTATGTTAATTAGAGAAAGCCTGATATTGAAAAAGGATTAAAAAGAGCTAATTTTTTTTTGTAGTAAATATCTATGAAGTGTGGCCTCTGTGACACCCCTGAAAGGTAAATTTCTAAAATGACAACTGACTGCTCCCCAGATCAGACTTTCTCAATCTCTTTAATCTAGAGAAACCCTTTATATGATTTTCAGGATACAAGAGTTCAGAACTTCCGGCCAAGATGGAAGTATAGGTAGATACACTTTGCCTTGTCCCACAACCAAAAGAAGGACAACAAAAAATTTGAACACAAAAAATAACCAGAACTGCCAGAAAATCAAACTGTATGGAAATTTGACAACCAAGGAGTTAAAGAAGAAATATTCATCCAGACTGGTAGGAGGGGTGGAGACAGTCATCTGGGGAAGAGACGACTTGTGGCAAGGAGGCAGCTGGCAGACCAGATGGTCACACATTTGTGTGCAGATAAACTGGGAGGAACAACTGGGGAGCCAGACAGACTGTGCAACCCAGGGTTCAGAGCAGGAAAACAAAGCCTCAAAACCCCTGGTGGTAAAAACCTGTGGGGGTTGCAGTGACAGGAGGAACTCCCAGCCTCACAGAGGGTCCTACAGGGTCCTAGAATGTACACAAACCCACTCACTGGGAAATCAGCACTAGAAGGGCCCAATTTGCTGTGGGTAGTGGGGGAAGTGACTGAAAGCCAGCAGAGTGAGGAGCAAGTGGCATTGTTCCCTCTCGGACCCCTCCCCCACAGAGAGCACCACAATGCAGTGATGTGGGTTGCCCCGCCCTGGTGAGTACCTAAGGCTCCACCCCTTACTACGTAACAGGTTCAGCAAGACAAAAAAATGTGGCCCAAATGAAAGAACAGATCAAAACTCCAAAAATAGAACTAAATGAGGAAGAGATAGCCAACCTACCAGATGCAGAGTTCAAGACACTGATAATCAGGATACTCACACAAATGGTTGAGTATGGTTGCAAAATAGAGGAAAAAGTGAAGGCTATGCAAAGTGAAATGAAGAGAAATGTACAGGGAACCAACAGTGTAGGGAAGGAACAAGGATTCAA